>NW_009661371.1:8564325-8569715 GCF_000708025.1 Charadrius vociferus
GCAGGGTGTTTGAATAGGCATAAAACAGGGCTTTTGAATTTAATCTTAAAGCCCAGAAAGCAGCACTACCCACGATGATGCTGATTCGCTTCCTTCCATAATTGGCCTCAGTGTCCAACTCCCCAGCTCACGAAGGGGTTTGTAGCGAGTGCCAGGCCAGCCCTAATGCCCCGGCTGGCTCCTGCCGTGACAGCTCACCGCAGCTGGAACTACAGCACAGCACCCTTCTCCCAGCCAACTGCTGCTTGGATGCTCTCCTCCTTACGGCCCGTCTGTGCCTATGGGGCCGTTCTGCAAGCCAACATGGCAAGTACTTTTTGGCAGGGTTCAGAAGGCGGCAGGGGCTTGGCTTGGAGCTTTCCAGAGAGCTTCTGCCCAGTGCTTGCACAGATGCTAGCCTGTTTTCAGGGCAGACACAGGACAGCAGTCCCTGGCAGGGCAAGAACTGAGGGCAGCTCGACTGAGCCAAGGTGGGGTGGTCTCACTGGGCTTCCTGGACACCGAGCACCAGCAGGGGGTTGTGTTCTACTTACTTTGTCGTGAAAAGCCGTTTCAAAATAAAGTTACCCACCATAATGCTCACTTATTGCCTGTAGTTTATAATGCATACTGCACGCAGCAGTCCCAGCACTGACCTGTACTTCCTGAGAAACAGCTGCAGTTGACCGAGGGCCTGAAGCAAACACCGTGCTCCCGGGACGACTGCTACAGCAGGAGAGCAGAGCCATCAGTGCCATCTCTTTTCCCTGGGATCCCAGCTCAGGAACAGGCCCTGCTAGCCACCCGGGGCATAGACCTGCTCTTCCCATGCCCTGGCAGCACTCCATGCCTGGCAGGAGGCTGCATCTCAGGCAGCTTCTTGGAGTAAGATGGCGAGGACAGGTACCTTGAGGACAGGACAGGCACCCCTGCAGGCACAGGGATATGGGTTTGTTAGGGTGGGCAAGCTGGTGGCTAATCCTCTCTATCAATCAAGCATGAGGAACAGGGGAAGGAGTGGTAGCAAAGGGCAGTAATGCATATACAAAGGGCCCAGCCTGGGGCATGCAAACCACACAACAATATGAAAATGACAAAATCAGGCAGATTGGGTAGGGGACACGATAGGGGATTAGCGTGACTGATGATGTAGATGGAAATTACTTTGGCAACCATTTCATGAATACCAAACTGGGGTACAAAGTCATCCAAACCCCTTGCCGATGAGACGGGGTAAACAAACAGGGGCTTGTGATTTATTGCTGATAGAAGGAAGCTGCTAGAGGGGAAACTTGGGAAGAGGGAAAAGAAACTGTAAGGGGAAGTATATCACAAAATTGGGGCTGTTCAGGGTCCCTGTTGAAAAGCCCTTCTTCACCTGATCACCGCAGTGTGAAGCAGGACCAGTAACCACACTGTTGCTCTGGCCAGCTCTTAACAGCCAGAGGGAACTTCGGGTGCTTTCCCTAATGCCAGCATGAGAACAAATATCCTGGCAGAACAGTTGTCTCATGCCTGCACCACGCTAGCCGCTAAAGGGCAGGAGGTAGCAGTTATAAAAGGACATATCTTTCAGAACAGGAAACAGAAAAAGGTAGCCCCAAGGGGAAGAGGTTGGTTGGGCTTTGAGCAGCTCCCAAGTCATTTTCTCCTTGTAAAAACTGCCACCTGGCCTACTGAGACCAAGGCTTCTGCTTCTGTTGCATCCCAGCTGTGGCTGCTAGACCAGTACTTGACATTTCTCAGCTAAACTGGGGCATGGACTTTTAGCAGAGAACAGGAAGGCACACAGGCTGTCCTCACAAGAGGAAGTCTGATATCCAAAGGACTTCCCATGCACCACCTAATCTGGCCCGTAGCACCTGGACTGGGCAGAAGCAAAGCTGCTCGTCCAGGACCATTTCTGCACTGCAGGAAAACAGGTAGAGCGAACAGCCAAGGATAAGCCATGCATCCCGAAGCACCTCAGCGAAGCCTTGTTCAGGACTGGATGCCAGGATGCCATTTTGCAAGTACGCTGACTGAATTCAGCCAAGGCACACAACCACAGTGACGTGCCCCGGCTGCATTTCAGATGCTTCACTGTTCAACATGTGGAAATTAGTTGTAAGGAGACAGTGGAAGTGATGCAAAGGAAAGGGGAAGAAGGAGGGCCACAAAGACAATCAGGGGGCTGGAGCACCTCCCGTATGATGACAGGCTGAGAGAGTTAGGGTTGTTCAGCCTGGAGAAGAGAAGGCTCTAGGCAGACTTTATAGCGGCGTTCCAGTGCTTAAAGGAGGCCTACAGGAAAGATGGGGAAGGACTCTAACATGGAGTGCGGTGATAGGGTAGATTTAGATCAGATATTAGGAAGAAATTCTTTACTCTGAGGGTGGTGAGACACTGGAACAGGTTGCCCAGAGAAGTTGTGGATGCCCCATCCCTGGAAGTGTTCAAGGCCAGGTTGCTTTGAGCAACCTGGTCTAATGGAAGGTGTCGCTGCCCATGGCAGAAGAGTTGGAACTAGTTGATCTTTAAGGTCCCTTCTAACTCTAACCATTCTGCGATTCTATGAAGACAGACAGAAGAAATCCTAATCTACGCAGAATGCAGAAAGACCATCTCCTGGTCCTAAAGTCAGGGTTTACTGTAGACTTTTGCTTTGGCAATAGGAAGGCTGTGACCAGCCGAAGGCTTACTCTGCATTTACCTTATTTCTTACGCTCTCGCAAAGCATCTATTACACCCTGAACTGCTGCCAGAAAGGAGATAAGGTGAAGCACAGAGCAGCAGCCTGAGCAAGATGGCAGGTCTGGTCCACAACACTGAGACAGAAAAGAATGGACAGTCTCTCCCAATCAGCAGAGACTAAGAGCCTTCCCTGCTGCACGTACTTCTCTGTCATGTGGCTGGGTGCATAAATTAAGCAAGCCACACGTACGAGCGTTCCTCCTGTCTTGCGCACTTACATCTTGCTCCCAAGCTGGCTGTTATGAGAGATGATGTCATTGCTGAAGCAAAAAAAAAAATAAAAAAAAAAAATGCCCTTTCCTTGGGGCCAAGAGGAGTGCAGAGCTGTGCAGGGACCCCTGGTCTGGCACAGATGCTGGAGCATTTTCCTTCCTCACCATCACCCTCTAGTGAAAGCTGGGTCAGCCACTGCATGTCGGACATGCTCAGCTACACGGGACAGAGTGGACACAGTGCACTGAGATACAGTGACCGCAGTGATGGAGATGCACAAATACCCATGGCCATACGGAAGGAAGAGCTCCAGGGCTCTGCTCCTGCAAGGCTGCTCTCTGTGGCTTAAGTCTTGGAGTCTCACACTGGAGTCATGAGCAAGGATTATGGGCAGGTGGCCTGGGCCCCCTGCTAAGCAATGCCAAGAGCTCTTCTCTGGAGCAGGTGGGCAGAACTGCTCTTGGGATGCACGCACGGACCCACCCTGGACAGGAACACAAGCATGGTACCATCCAGCAACCAACCATGAGCAGCAGATGCCTGCTGCTCATGCCTCTCATCCCAGGCAAGAACCACCTCAGCCTCCCTCAGATTCTCAAAGCCCCTTAGGCTTTTCCGCTTCTCCTGCAGCAAAACCCCAGTGGGGAAGAGGACTCAGCACAGGAGAACAGCCACAAATTGGTCCTGGCTCCAGCTGCGCTGCATCATTATAGGACTGAGGCTTCCCCACTGCAACTTGGGCATCACACCAATGCCCAGTCAGAGCTCACCGCCTTGTCACCATCTCACCAGTCTGGGGACCTGAACATGACCCTCCAGACTTCCCCAACAGCTGTAGAAGTCACACTTAGTCTTCTGCACAGGTACATCATAGTGCTGCTTGTCAGCTGGCTGTTTTGCTGCTGTCTATATCAACAGGCTGGTAAACCTGCAGAAGTCACCAGCAGCTCCATCCAGACTCAGGGACAGCCCGTGCCAGGGTGCCTGGTCTAGCCCCACACAGAAGGGATGTAAAATCTCTCAAAACCATTGCCAGCACCAAAAGGAAAACCTGTTTTTCCCCGGCATAGGTTTTGGCCCAAGGCTGGCCACACGGCAATCACGGCCAAACCACTGGCCTCAGACCACACAGCGGGGATCACAGGTTTTGCCATTAAAGTCAATGGGATCAGATTGGGCCATTCCAGACTTTTAAAGAACAGCTGGGAGCAGGAGGGGTGGGGGGGGCGGAAATCAGCAGAGGGATCAGGCTGGGGAAGGAGAGATCTTGTGACTAACCAAGAGTCCTTGAGCTGCAGCAGAGCTGGAGCCTGGCCCTGCCCTGCCTTACCCTCAGAGGACACCCACAACCACACATTTTCAGGCCATCACACCACTTTGTGCTCCGATCAGCACATAAAGGTATGTGCAAGCCTGACTCTCATATCCCTTTAATCCCCGGCATCAGGGCATCCGAGCCACAGCTGAACCTTTCTTCAGAGTTTCCTCTTGGCTCAGCAGCACTGGCACAGACACAAATGTGCCACCACATGAACACTGCTCAGCAGGGCCACCCCGCTCCACAGCGCTGCGCCCCCTCCGTACGCCTGACAGCCCAGACATGCCACAGGCAAACATTTCCTTCCGAGACATACAGATTTTAATATTAAAATAATTTTTGTATAAAAATACTTTCGGAGACTGGTGGCAAGCAGTCTTCCGTGCACCACAATGGGCACCCCAGCCCTGCGGTCTGGTCAGAGAAGAGAGCCAGAGCAGAGCCAGGGCAGGAGGTGCAGACCAACACAGCCAGACCTCCCGAGCATTAGGAGGTGGCAGTGGGGCCATCTCCAGAGCCAGAGAAGCACGCTGACACCTGCACCAGCCACAGTGCTCTTGCTCTCGCTGCAGAAAAGGCTTCCAGGGAAAGGCAGCTCCTGCCAGCGTTGGTTGAGCAAAGAGGGTCTCTGCCTGAGCCAGAACAGTCCCCAGCCCCAAGCCACCCCCAGGACCCGTGGAGGACAGCAGCCAGCACTGCTCACCAATGGGCCTGGGACCCCCCCCAGTCTCCCCCCCAGGCAGGTACAGGGCAGCAGCACGCTATATCTCTCCTAGGTCCTCATAGACAGGCGACAAGCTACACTCATCCACAGACTGCTCCTTCTTCTGCACGTGCTGGGGCTTCACCACCCGGCTGTACAGCACCTCCACGTTGTTGTTGTTGTTGCTGCTGTTGAGGCTGGGCTTGACGACCACCTTCTCAGGAGCGGGGTTCCCCTGCCGCCGGCCGGGGTCCCCGCTCCTCTCGCCGCCTTTAGGGATAAAGGCCACCTGGGGCTTGGGGGCAGGCAGTGGCTTGGGGCCCTTGGCCTTGGCCTGGAAGGCAGGTACCGAGTAGTCGTCAGTGCTGGGGTTGTAGGGATACTCGTAGCCGCCCCTGCCGTCATGGCCCTGGGTGCGCCAGGCATCGCCCGTGGGCCGCGCTT
>NW_009661371.1:8570142-8574980 GCF_000708025.1 Charadrius vociferus
AGCTCCAGGGTCAGAGAGTCGGCCAGGGCCTGGCGGATCAGCCCCACGCTGGGGCTGTCCGACTCCAGCGAGTCACAGCTTTGCCGGTTCTCCTCCACCTGCGCTTTCTGCTCCCGGATGGAGGCTTCCACCAGGCGGAAGATCTCGTTGCCCTGCTTGGTCTCAAAGGTGAAGTTCCCTGGGCCGGAGTTGCAGCGCCTGCCAGCTTCGAAGGAGAACATCACCTGCAGGGGAAGCGGAAGGGTGACATCCTGCCCAGCACCTGCCGCCATCTTTCAGGCTTCGCTCCCTACTGAAGGGCGCATGGCTGCAGCGCTGATCCTGCGCATCCTGCAAGAGAGACTTCACTGAACATCCTGCTCCTGCGCCCTGCGGTGAGGGACACAGCTCGGCAAGCACCTCCCCAGAGGCATGCTGCGCTGAGCAGCTGCACAGTGCCCGGGCAGGGGAAGGCTGCGCTGCCCAACAGCCCAAAACGAGCTGTGAAATCAAAGCGGGATGCACACTTGAGGGAACATCACCGCAAGACGCCCCAGGGCCAGAGCTGCAAGTCCTGCTGGAGCCCTGCTGCCTTACCTGAGCAATTCCAGCAGGGTCAACAACTGGGAACAGATAGTCTAGGAAATAATATGCAGTTAGCACCGAGCACAGAGCAGGGAGAGAAGAGGAGTGACAGTTCAAAAAAACTATTATGGGCATCTTGGGTAGGACAGCATCAGTCAGGCAGAAGGAAAGCGATGCAGAGATACAAGCCGGAGGAACACAGCTTCCTACAGGAGAAAGGCCAGAAGCAGCAGCTTGGCTACCAACAGCAAGCAAAGCATTTGCCTTACCAGCACTACTATGTTAATGGTATAAAGTACTTTAAAGAGAAGTCCTGCACCAAGGCTGCGCTCCCCAGGCCTGAACACACAGACATGTACAGGTTCCCACCAGCAGCTGCCCGCACCCTGCCTGGACCTCAGTCCCTGAATCCAGATGAGGTTGTCTGCCCCACTGGTGCTCTCTCACATGCAGCAGCAGTCTCTGGGGTTGCTGCAAAAGCCTCTGGGGCCAGACTTCCTTTTGTAGGCCAATGCTGCCAAACACAAGCATAGCCAACCCATCACTGCTCGGCGACCTGTGGGTGCAGCTGCCTGCTCCTCACACCACGTGGTTCTCATCCTGCCCCTGGCACAGACCCTGAGGATGAGCCAGATGCCTCCCCAAGAGCAGCTGTTTCCACTTCTGTTTTGGTAAAGTGCTGCAGAAAGCGCCATCAGTGGACTGCAGCTGACACCATCACTTCTGTACACAGCCCTGAGGTGACCATTCAGCGCAGCAGGTACCTCTTGGGCTCAGGGTAGCAGCAAGACCGATCAGGGACACGCTGCTGGAGGACACTGCAGAGGGGACAGACGTACACAGACCAGCCAGGCTAGGAGCAGTACGCCCCGTAAGGTGAACAAATCTGGAGTAACTGGTGTCTCAAACAGCCCCTCCTGCTCTGCCCACCATCCTTCAGGAGGGATGGACTGAATCCAGGGCAGAGCCAGGACTGCAGGGAGCCAAGGTCCCCGGAGGCTGGGGAAAGCTTGCACGCAGCATGGAAAGACATGTCCACCCACAGCATGGGCTGGGGAGCGCTGGGATGGAGAACGTGGGCCAGCCAGCTGCAGGGTTGTCTGGAAGAGGGGCTGGCAGGGGCTTGCCCCATGGGAGTGCGGCAAGGACCACACAGAGAGGGGCTCTGCACAGCCATGCCCTCAGCGGGGACAGGTGTCCTGCTAGCCCATGCTCCTGCGTGGTGACAGAGGTGGGAGCTGAGGACAGATGGGATCTCAGATGCCCCTGGGGACTCTGCTGTGGTCACCGAGGGCTGCAGCAGTTCTGGCACTGGACAGGGTCTGCTGCACGGCTGCCACAGGCTGATCGGGCACATCAGCTCCTTACCCTTCAGCAAGGGAAGGCCTGCGGGGGAACAGGCCTCAGCACGCGGCACGCAGGGCCCTCCCCTCGACACCCACCTTATCCCGGCCGTATCTCCGGAGCAGCCGGTAGGGCCAGACATAGAGGATCTCATTTGTCCGTGGGTCCTTCAGGACGAGACTGTCACGCTCAGCCTTGAGCACGTAGGTGCCACGCAGCTCGCATCGCTCTGCCGCCTCAGTCCGTTGCACTGTCACCCAGAAGGCGTTCACTATGGGGACAGGGATGCTCAGGGGAGGGCGGAGGATGGCACATCCCCAGCACCAGGTGAGGCCTTCCCCTGCCCACCAGAGCCCTGGTGATGGGGCAGCAGGAGGACAGGCCCCGCAGAAGGTGACCCAAAGTCAGGGCAGCAGCAGGTCCCACCTTCGTCTCTCGAGTAGTAGATGGAGTTCACGGCCATCTCCAGGGTCGGTGCCTCCCCGCTGTCCTCTCTGCCACGGCGCGCCGCCACGCCAGCATCGCCTCTTCCCACATCAGCCCCTGGGTCCTCCTGCAGCCACTGTCCCCCCAGCCCAGCATCACCGAGTCCCCACCGCCCCTCCCCGAGGGGCCTATCCCACCCCGCACAGCTTGGCCGTCCTGCAGCCATACCAAGCCCTTCCCTGCCTGGAGCCGGCGGCAGACCCCAGACTCCCCCACCTCGAGCCAACACGAACACGAACGAACAGGGACAAGCAGCGCAGAATGAACTCCGGGCACAACCCTGGGCCCCCGCTGGGCTGTGCATTGGACAGGGTGCAGGAAAAAAAAGCAGTTGCTGCCGGCAGCCATGCCCTGCAGACCCTGCCCCGCAGTGCGGCACAAGCCAGCACTGAGACGCGGCCTCCTGCAGGGCAGCACCCAGGGGTCCCATGTGCCCACGCCACTGCTGTTCCTCTGACGGCTACGGCACGGCCGTGCGGGTGCCCTGGTGCCGAGGCAGAGAACAGCGCTGCTTCCTCAGCAATGTGCTCCAGCACAGGGCGACATCGGCACCCAAAGCATCGCGCGGGGCCAGGCACCCTCTCCCAGCAGGACGAGCAAGGGAGGGAGCTGACAGGACGACCCAGTAACACAAGGTCTGCGTCCCGCTTCTGCACAGGCGGGAAGGCGGTGCCGGTACCAGCGCGCAGCCCGCAGAAGGGAAGCAAGCACTTCTATTTTAGCGCATGCAGAACTGAAAGTGCAACGCACACACTCTGTCAGCCACCGTGTCCCTGCAGCAAGGGTCCCCGAAGGGCCTGCGTGGGGGATGCACCCTCGCTGCTGCCACCGAACAGCAAAGATCCTCCTGCAGGGAAGCCCCACGCAAATGAAAGGCTCGCAGATGCCCCTGCAAGAGCTGCTTCAGCAGAGTCTACACCGGTGCGTGAGGGTCTGTATTTGGACAGGAGCTGGAAGCTGTTTCTCAGGGTCACATGGGATGGGGTTGCAGCAGAGCGTACGTCTTGCAGAAGGCACGCTGTCACAGTTTCAGTTTAAAACCCAACCACATGAGCTTCTTATCAAGAGGCAAGGCCCCAAAAGGGCCATCAGGCCCTCTTCTTTGCCTCCTAAATAGAGTGTGGACTGCTAAAACCTAGTGTCCTTAGAGCCCATAACAGCAACTCCTGCTCAGCTAAAGCATCTCATGCAGCAGAGAACCCGGGATCGGGAAGTCAAGGGACAGCCGGTGTCTGCCAGAGCCCTTTAGGGCTCTGTTTGACTGCACTTTCCCTTATCTTCAAAAGGAGAAGAAATTCTGCTCTGAACTCCAAATGATGCCTAGCCCCAGTTCCCAAGCTACAGAACCCTGCTTACCCCCTGGGCAGCAACAGACGTGACACAAAATCATGCTCTCTGCACAGGTGACCAGAAATCACAGCTGATGATCTTCAGCTTTTTTACAGAGAGGCCACACACAGCTCGTGCCTCTTGCTCCAGGCCAGGCTTTGCTAGAACATGTGCCATCCTCGCAGCCGTTTGCTCGCCGCTTCCTAAACTGTCAGCTTGCTTCTGGCCCTCCAAGCGCACAACTGAGCTACCGTGTGAAGGAAGGTCTGAGCAGACCCCTGCTCCCAGCAGATGTTCCCCTGCCTTGCCACTGCTCTGCACCACTCCAAAGGCACGTGCTGCATCCCCTGCTCAGCCCCGCAAGCCGCTTCCAGGACAAAGGCTGCAACGCCATCCGCACCAAACAGATGCCGGCACGGAGTAACTCCCAGTACCACACTAACGCCTCTTGTCCTGGTCAGCAGGGCACTTGCTGCACAGACGCATTCGGCTTGACAACAGACTGCAGGGAAACGCAAGCAGGGACAAAAAGTGGCTTAAGGTAAATTGCATTCAGCAAACACCCGGGTGCTTGCGAGAAGACCTCGGAGTCACCAGCCATGCAGCCATCCATCCTGGCAGGCAGCCCTGCCCAGCACTCAAAGCCTGGAATCAGCTAGAGCACAACCCGGGGCTGGGCAAACAGGGGACCCATGGCCCCGCAGCTGCTGCCTAGGAGCCAAACGGGTCCCGGAGCCAGGCACTGCAACGCTCTCGGGGCTCCGCTTCCGCCGCCGCTGTGGGCAGGAAAAAGGCAGCAGTGGTTGGGCCAAGAGGAAACACTCCTCAGCCATCACCCGGTCCCCCGCCAGGTCTCTGGAGGGGCCGAGGACGAGCTCCACGCTGGGGGAGAAGAGCCCGACGTGAAATTTGGAGCGGCAACCACGAACTAGTGACAGAACACCGAGGAGTCCCATAACTCACCTGGCTGCCAACATGGTGGGAGCTACCGAGAGGGGACAGGAGTCCCAGGGCCAGGCGCTCTGACCACTTGGGACCACTCAGGGGTGCCTCAGTGTCCCCGTCCCTGCACTGCCCGGGCCCCCAGCTGTGTAGGAAGGGGTCACACCACCACC
>NW_009661371.1:8576051-8579025 GCF_000708025.1 Charadrius vociferus
TGTCCACATCCCACGGGAGAGCTCTCGGCTTCCAGACCCGTGGGAGGACGTGACCCACACTGTCCTGAGGCCGGGCAGGAGATGGAGCCTTGGCCTTATCCCTGCCGCCCCTTCCCCAGGCGTGGGGGCCTTCCCACCCTCCGGCTTTCACGTCTCCGACGGCAGCCACTGAGTAAAGTCCAGCTCGGAGCGGGCTCTGTGGGCCACAGCCCCCGACCAGGGCCCACAGGGCGCCCTGGGAGGTGGGCATCCAGGGCCGTCACCCCCAGGACGTCATGGTTCTCGCCCGACGTAGCGGTGCTATTGTGTAAGTGCCGCAGGGAACGAACGACTGCCGTAGCACGTCTTTGTGGACATCTAAAATGAGCATCTGACTGGCATAACACACGCTGAGGACTGGCCTGGGAATTAGAGGGTGTAGCTTGTCAAGAAAGAGCAAACACAGAAGAGGAAGGTGTTGCTTGGGCATACCCTAGATGCGGACCAGCTCTGGCCTCCAGAAGGCAGGTCACCTGGGAAAGGAGAGAGAGAAAGGCAGCTTGCCACAGGGTCAGGACCATCCTGGCCCACTCCCTGATGGAGCATCCTTTGCGTCCCCCACAGCCAGTCACCCTCTGGGGCTGCCTGCACCGGGGCACGGCTGCCTGCGCCAGCCTGGGCTACTGAGGCTTTGGGCCGGGGACCACAAGAAACCTCAGGGGAGGCTTTCCCAGACCTTACCTTACATAAAAGAGAGGAAGTGCTCAAAGGTGTCAAAGTGGAGAGCAACTTCAAAGTGCCTTTCAGGGAAAATTTAAGGAATTCAGGGAGCCGGAGATCAGGTCCAACAAAATGCATTCAGAAAACTTGGCAGAGCTTTAATGAAGCAATAGGGCATAACAGAAACCATCCCAGCACTGAGGGGAGGGGGGGTTTATCATTCAAATAATGACCCAAAACTTCAGAAGGAAGGCCAGAAAAGTAGAAACTGGGTGAAAAAACTATAGGGAACAGAAAAAAAAAAAATAATCAGGGAAGCCAAAGCATGAGACTAACCAGCAAGAAGCATGAAGGATTGCAAGAAAACCTTCAAAAAGAAAGGTGTCGGTAGGAGGATGTTGAGCAGCTCATGTGGCCCACTGTCCTACTGAGACTGGGAGGGAAAACAGAAGGTGACAGGACTCAAATGCTCAATGGCTTCTTCCCCCCGACCTGCACTGAGGAGGGTGGCTGCGGTGGCATGATTAACACCATTAACATGAGTGACAGAGATGTATGCTCATGCTAGATAAAGGAAAATGTGATGAGATTGGCTGGACTGAAGATAAGTGAGAGTAATATTGAGAGCTGGTAGAGGACGGATGAGGTCTCAGAGAACAGGAAAAAGGAGTGACAAAATGCCTGTCTTTGATAGGAGAAAAAAAAAAAGCAAGTGAAGAATTATAGGTCACTTAGCTCAACTTCAGAGTCCAAGAAAACCATGGAACAAATAGGCAGGTGCTCCCAGAGACAACAAGGAAGGGGAAGAATTGCAGCAAACACACCTGTATATGCACAGTCCTGCCTGACTTCCTTCTCTGACAGTCTTCGTGGACAGGGTAATGTCATCCACATCTCTCTACCTCTAACCGTGCTGTGTTCCTGGGCACTGAGACCACTCCAGGAGCACTGGGCTGTTCCCAGCACTGTCCCTGCCATGACTGGCTGCTCCAGTCTGCCTGAACAGCCTTCTCCAGTGCCAGGCTCGAAGTCAGCGTACCGCAGCAGCAAAAAGCAGCAGGGGCTGGTGTGGGCCATGAGGCAAAGAGCAGTCATGAACACGGCCTATGCCCAGCAAGCCCCAGTAGTTGCTCCCTGCACGTGAATAACCCAACCAGGCAACCCTGAGCTGGCTTTCCCACAGCATCATTGTCTGCCCTGCACCCAGCACACAGTTTCTATTGCTGTATATGAGTCTGGTTATGACACCCATGTGCAGGGGCTGAGGCTTTCAGTGTTCTGGGCTCTCCTTGCTTTGCACAGCCTCCTCCATGCCATACTGCTGAGCTCTGGGCAGACCTCACTAGCCCGCGGTGCCCTCTGATGGCCTCTTCTCTGCCAGGTCCCTGCCTGACTGCTGGTCAGTCGCTCTTGGGCACCTTGCTGCTCTGATGGCCCAGACACCATGACTTGGCTTCTTAGCACTACGTTAACCTGCAAAGGGAAGAGGGAGATGCTACAGATCCTGATTTTCTAGGCCTCTGATGCCCACTTCTCCTTTGCAAGCCCATGCCTGAGGGTCAGGTGAAAAGGCTGCAGGTGGTGCCAGCCACTGGGAGGGCACTTGGCTGTGCCTCACTGCCGGAGGAGTGCACCGCTGCTCTCTTCTGGCTCCATCCCTTACACCTGCATGGTAACAAAGTCGAGTACTTGCTCTCTGGGTTATGATACCGTTCAGCTGGGGAAGGCTGCAAGGACGCAGGTCCACCTTACAATGAGACTGACAAACAGGAAAAGTGGTCAGAAAAAGAGCAGAGCAACTCAGTGATGTCAAACACACAGTCCCGCAAGTAGGCAGGTACCAGTGACTGTGCAGCTGCAGGATAGGGAACTAATGACGTGGCAGCACTTCTGCAAACCAAAACCTGTGGGACGGAGGAGATCATGAGCCAAACATGTGTCAACAGCTCAGAACAGTGTGACAAAAGGCAAATAGCAGCCTGACACACACAAGCAGGTGAGTCACGTGCAAGGCACATGAAACAGTCCTGATCTCATGGACCAGGCAAGCCAGAGAGGCATCGCACCCTGGGCCCGGCATGAGGGTACCAGTGGGAAACGTGCGGGCTCAGTGATTAATTCAAGGGGATAATGACACCCAAGCACTGGGGAACAGCTCTGGATCCCGGGAAGATGCAAAGGCAGGAGAAAGAACTGCCCTGGACCTGCACCGGGAGAACACCCGCAGCTGGGCACACTGGGGGACACGGTGCGGGGGGCTGGTGTGGGCACACAG
>NW_009661371.1:8579817-8594884 GCF_000708025.1 Charadrius vociferus
TCCACCCAGAGCGAACAGGGGCCGGGAAGGGCCTCCGGGACCCGAGCTGCACCCGGGAGCCCGGGTGTTGGGGAGACAGGGATCCGGGCCCCTGCACAGCACCCTATTTCTGCCCAGGGGTACGGGACCTGCACCCCCCGCTGACGGTCCCCAGCTCGTCCCCAGAGCACCACTGTAACCCACAGCCATCCCAGCACAGCCGACCCTCCTTCACGGTGGGGTATGGGGACCCGCTGTTCTTGGCTCCAGCATGCTGCAGTGGGGTTTTTTTCTCTGCCCTGATCCGGGCCCCTGCACAGCACCCTATTTCTGCCCAGGGGTACGGGACCTGCACCCCCCGCTGACGGTCCCCAGCTCGTCCCCAGAGCACCACTGTAACCCACAGCCATCCCAGCACAGCCGACCCTCCTTCACGGTGGGGTATGGGGACCCGCTGTTCTTGGCTCCAGCATGCTGCAGTGGGGTTTTTTTCTCTGCCCTGAGCATGGGGGGCAGCATCCCGGTGTGTGCCCCTCCTGCCTCCCTGCCCGCGGTGCAATGCTGCCTTGGGCCATGCCCAGAGCTGGCCGAGAAGAGCCTGGTCTCCTGTGACAGCTCCGTATGGCTCAGCCCTGTCCTTCTGCTCTCCATCATCAGCCCCCATCCCCGCCCCCAACTTCTGTTTCTGCAGCACGGCATCTCTGGAGCTGGGCCAGGCCTGGCACCCACTAGGCAAAAGCATCTCCACTTTTCCTGGCAGCACAGTACCCCACTGGAGCCCACAGCCCAGTGCCTTGCCTGGGAGGAAGCAAAAGCACCATGCAAATATGCACAAAATAAATAGAAAGTGCGGGAATGGGGAAGTTGATAGTAAAAAGAAATATGAGTCAGAAAGAATCATTGGTATAGGAAAGCTGACGTGGAAAAGAAAAGGACACGGATGCTGCCAGCAGAGTCACTCCAGGAGGAGGAGGAGGAGGTCATCCCTCCTGGATGTATCCCTCACCCTGGTAGCACAAGCCCTGGCAGGGAATGTAGGCTGGTGCTGTGGCCGGCAGGCTGCTGAGCAGGACATGGCTGTGGCAGGGCCAAGGCAGGCCAGGAGTAGCGTGTCCTACACAGAGTCCCCTGCTCCCTCCTGACACCCTGGACATTGCTAGGAGAGAGCACGGACAGACTGATGCCTCTGGGTCACTTGCACGCAGGACAGAGGAGGGGCTGGGGAACAGTTGGACCCAAGGGACTTTGCTTCTCAATGTGTTCATCAGGACTTGGCTGACAGTTGTGAAGAAATCGCTGAGGGACTTCCCAGATGACCCAGAGTTTGGCAAGTAGTGGTGTTTGTGGGTCACTGATGTAGTGATCTGGGCTATGGGAGAGCTGAGGTGCAAACGTACAGCAGCACTCAGCACTCATCTGTCTTCAAAAAAACAGAGCACCAACATCACTCCTTTGGAGATGCAGCTGCAGGTACAGACAGGATTTTGCTGGTACAATTTAAGCCAGTTTACTGGGCAGAATACACTAGGATGGCATTTTCAACAGAGCTGTTGCTGGCAGAGCATGTGTAGGGCGTGAGTGTCATACTTGCAAGGCAGTGTCAGTTCACAGCAAGGTGTGAGTGAGGCACTGGCAGGCGGGTGCTGTACAGGGACCCTTGGGACCTCACTGCGAGCTGAGCAGGAGTTCCTATGGATTGGGAAATGGAAAATCTATTTATCACGGAAATGCTTTCTTTGGGTGAAATGTTTTCTGGGATCCTTGAGTGGCTGCACATTT
The DNA here is from genome assembly GCF_000708025.1 of Charadrius vociferus. NCBI lineage: Eukaryota > Metazoa > Chordata > Aves > Charadriiformes > Charadriidae > Charadrius > Charadrius vociferus. The sequence goes on from NW_009661371.1 coordinate 8,581,576, forward strand.
GGCCCCGTGCATGGTGGGGCATGGCTAGCAAGGCGACTATATATTATTTCAGAGTAGATGGAACAACTGTGTAGTGATGTTCAAGCAGGTAGAAGATGTACTGGGGCGGTGGGGACAGTCCTGGGAGGTATCGGATGTCTATGAGTAGAAGATCTACCTGCAAGGAAGGTAATGTTCCGTGTGTGCTGTGGTGCCACCTACCACACCATCGCCCAAGGTTGGTGTTGAGGGTTGCAAGGTGGGCTTCTTCCAAAGGGAGCAGGGCATTGGGTCCCCTCCCAGGCAGACCAGCTGTGGTGCACACAGGTGCTTTGGGGAAACGTGGGTGCTTTCCTGGGCAATGCTGGCCTCAGGTCAGGCGCTGAGAGCCGGTCCTTTCTCCCAGACTAACAGAGTCATTGCGATCTGCCCTTGTGTACCACCCAGTTCAGTGAGTGCGTTCACTTCCCTCAATATCTGCTTCTGTTGGCTTTGTCTGCTAGAAAGTGTATTGACTGATTTAAGTTTCCCATGATGCAGAGCCCATCCAAAACTGGGAAGCTGCCTTGATGGCTAATTGCCATCACTGTTCAAGACATAATGTATTTTCTGCGAGACTTCACATTGCAGCTGCCAGATCTTTCAAAGACTTGAAGTGACTGAAGATCCTTCTCTTGCTAAATTTCAGGTCTGGGCTGGAACACTTATAGGTTCCCCTTAACCTCCTCTTTAAGAAGCTGTCAAATCTGCGTCTCTCCAAACCCATTTAGTTGCCTATTCTCCCATTGCCCCCAAGTGAACTGGCTTGCCTTCCACTGGGTATTCTTTCTCTCTGGCTTTGTGGACAACTCTACACCTCCCAGGTCTTCCTACAAGCAGAAATAGGAAGGGCCTTTCCTTGAAAGCAGTCCCAACAGGGGAATGGGTGCTGCACGTCCGGCAGTGCCCCTGCTCATTATATCCAGTCACAGACTGATTCCCTGCCATGCAGAGCGCAGGTCGGACTGTCAGCTGCTGTGGTGCTGCAGCGTCAAGCTTGTGTCAGACACTGGTGCCCAACAACCACCTAAAGCCTGCAAGCAGCAGAAGTGGAAATGTTAAGAAACACTTGGGAATTTGCTGACTCCAGTTCTGTAGTTCCTCCATCTGGTTTTGTTGATGTGAACTTTCTGGAAGGACAATGTCCTTGCAGCCAGCCTTGGTGCCCATTGATCCGTGTCTTTGTTAGCAGACAACTGGTAAGGTTGCTCCCCACTGTGCTTTCCCTCTCTGGATTTTCCCTCTGCAAGCTTATGGGGATGGTGTTTTCCAGTGAGGGACGGCCAAGGTGCCTGTGAAATGTCATGTGGAGTCACAGTCCCAGCACTGGTGGGCATCCCCACAGGCTGGTTGTGTGTTCTGGATCTGAACAGCTTGCCATGGGACAGGGATGCTGCCTCAAAGTCCTGCCCTGCTGCACTGCAGGTTTGTGTTTGCAGGGTGCAGGAGAGAGCTGTGTCAACACAATTTTGGTGCAGTTTGAGTTGTGCAGTGATTAAAGACAGAGAGAGCAGCTTTTATAGCCAGTACAGGAGTGATGATGCTTTACTTGACAAAGCCTGACATTACCCAGACTCAGACAGATGCAAAGAGACACAGAGCTGGTCTTTGTAAAGAAGAAAAACCCCAGGCAGAAAACTCCAGAGTAGATGTACAATAGCTCTGTGCTTTGGTGCACCCCAAAATCATGCTAGAGTGCCTCAGAACCTAGCCAGCCCTCAGCCATCTCCTCTAGGCTTGGCTTTTACTATGCAAATTCCTCCTCACAGGTTAAGTGCTTCCTTGTGCAATTCTTCCCAGCGGTCTCCTTCTGGGAAGGATGGAACCCCAGACATTACACCCGCTTGCTTGAATACCGATGCCCAGCAAGACCGTAGCAGGAGAGCAGACACTTGAAGTACCCAGAGGTGGACAACTGGTGGATCTCTGGGTTTGAGAGCAGCCACCTAGGGATAGTACAGGGAGACTCTCTTTTAAGACAGTTACTGACAACTGCCTTTTGGTTGTTTTTTTCCCCTTTTACAGGTTTCTATGGGAGGCCATGGTCTATGGAACAGAGGAAACTTCTCTTTCAATGGCAAGTACCCTGAATTTTCCTCTCTGAAGGTACTAGCCGGTGGCACAGCGACAAGGTGGAAGCCAGAGTGCTGTGGAGGCAGGAGCGGTGAGGAAAATGTGCTGGAGGGAGGCTCCTGGGGCTGGCCTGCCTTTGGGACACCGGGGCGATGGCAGCGAAAGGGTCTCAGGCTTGTCCCAGTGCCCCCTCTGTCCCAGCACTCCTGCACCCCGGGATCCAGCCTGGGGAAAGGCTCCCCCTGCCCTGGGCCCGGGGGTGGTGGCTGCGGTGTGGATGGGGTAGCCCAAGGATGCCCGGACAGATACGGGCTGTGCTGCCCTGTGCCGGCAGATGGTGCTGGGACTCCGCCACAGCCCAGCTGCAGCTAGATGTGCTTGGCTGAGGGGCCTGGGCTAGGGCTGGGTACCCCAAGAGGATGAGGTCTGGGGATGGGGTCCGGAAGGGGCTGGGTGGGCACCAGCACCTGTGTGCTGGCACTGCGCAGCTGGCATGGGTGCCCGAGTGAGGGTGCAGACCTACAGGGAGCTGTGGGTGGGACAGGGTCGGACACTGCTGCCCGTACCACAGGAGAATCGACGGCAGCTGGGAGAGGTTTGGAGGGGAGCTTGGGGGCTACTCGAGCCTGACGGTGCTGCCTCTGGAGGCACCAGAAAAGCTGCTCTGCCCTGAGTGCAGCGTGGCACGGGTCAGTTACGGCAGCCCATGTGCAGCGCGGTGTCAGGGAGCAGGCGGAAGGACTGGGGCTGGAAATGAGAAGTCAAATCAGCATGAGAGAGGATGTGGGGGTGTTTAGTAGGCTGGAAGCCCACCTCGGGTACTGACCTGGCAGGACCAGCGCCCATTGCCACATCACCGAACCGTGCAGTCCTGGGCAGCGCCACATGGCACCAGCCCCTGTGGGTGCACTGTCCACAGGACAGCACACTGCATGCCCACTGCCACCCACAGCAAGCGGCCAGCTCACCCTGCCTGGGGCCACCATCCCTGCCACCCTGCGCTTCCAGCGAGGGCACCAAGCAGGTGCTTCCATCCAGCCCGGCCTCTCTGGAGCCAGGCTTATCATTGTGGAAACAGCACAGCAAACCCACATCACTCCACTGTGGGCACAAGTGGCCACTTTAGCCTGAGGCTGCCATCCCTGCCTGGTGTGGAGGTGGCCCTTGTGAGTCCTCAAGTACGTCTGTGTGTCACCATGTGTCCCTGTGATGGAAGGATGTGGGCAGGATCTGTCACTGGCTGGTTGTGAGAGTCACATTGGTGTGGGAGTTGATCTGTGCCCCGCAGGGCGTCCCGTGGAGCATCCGGCATGGGTCATGGGCTGGGCAGCACACCCATCAGTGTGGGTACTGCCCTGGTGATGACATGGGCAGCATGCTGGGGATGCTGTGGAGAGTGTGCTGGTCACAGCACAGGCAGTGTGCTGGTGACAGCGTGGGCAGTGCACCGGTGACGGCCAGGCAGTGGGCCAGAGACAGCAGGGCCATGTGCTGGTGACTGTGCTGGTGATGGCACTGGCAGCCGCCTACTGCGTGGAAAATGTGCCGGTCGTGCTGTGAGAGCGCACTGGTGACAGTGTGGGCAGTCACAAGTGCAAGTAAAGACTGTAGTGCAGAGACCAGAGATGCAGATACAGAAAAAATGTAGCTTAGAAAATTTGGGGGAAACGTGCAGAAAGGAAAACAAGATGTGATGTTTTAAAGTGCATTAGGAATGAGATCTAATGATGGCCTTTTCTGGTACTGGACTGGGATGTATGTTCACGTGTTTGCACATGTGAGCGGTATGTTCATTGGTGTTTTTCTTCTCTGGAAAGAAACAAGATGAGACACTTGTGTAGTACATGAAGAGCTTCTCAGTCTGTTCATTGTGGGAAAATGTAAATCATCATCTACTAAGGAGAATAAATAAAAATAAATGAATGTATCAGATGGCTTTCATACAGGGGTGCCAAAAGAGCTGTCTAGAAAGGTGTCTGCCCTGTCCTGATAATTTCCAGTGAGTCTTGGATTGCTGGGGAGACTCTGGAAGGAATTTGTGATTTTTGAGGCCAGAAAGAGCCTTATGACAGTGCAGTCTGATCTCCCAAAGCAGGCAAGCCCTGATCTCTCTCAGACCTGCTTCCCTTCAGCTCCGACTGCAGTGAAGCATCTGGAGAGCTGGAGAGCTTTCCTCCCCCATCTCATCCAAAGGCATGTCCCCATGAGTCACCCCTGGACCCTGCCATGTCCCAGACTGCTGGGTGTGGCTTTTCTCTCCTCCAGACCGCTCGAAGGCTGAGCTTTTTCCCTGGGTTGATGAGCAGACTGGGCTCCAAGACTCTGTTGCCCACAGGCTTTCCACCTCTGTGTGTGTGCCTCCTTGACAGACTCACTCTAGTTTATCAGTGTTCTTCCCACGCCATGGCCACTGCTCTGGCAGCATCTACAGCCAGCACAGAGGTCACCAAATCTCCCTAGTCCTGCCTGACTCTCTGCAGTGATTCATCCGGGGCTCTCTGTTACGCCGAGTTACTGGTGGCATTGCAGAGGACACTCATGTTCAACATGAGTTCAGACAATGTATCTTCTGCATTCTTTTACCTAGGTAGGACTTTATGCTTGGTTGTACTAACAAGTATACTGCTTGCTGAAGCCCTGCTTAGCAGCCAGCTCAAATCACTGCATCTGAGTGCTGTATTTGCTCCTTTATTCTCCACTTACTTAGTCTTTGTCACCTGCAAACTGCACAGGCGCAGCGTCCTGCCACGGGTTCACGCTCGCCCAGCTCTGCTGCCCAACCACCCACCACCCCCCAGCCAAAGCTCTGCTTCAGCACTCACCATTTTCCAGCACCCTGGGGCTTTCCACCTGCAGGTCTCCGCAAAAACCTTGCAGTCCCAAAGAATTCCTCTCACAGGCCTTTTAATGTCTGTGCATCAATGTTAGTGTGACCCTGCTAGATAACGGAGTACCTGGGTTTAGACGTGCAGGAAGGGATTCCTCTGTCTCACACTGTCTCCGTCTCCGCGCAGGGAGCAGCTGTGCAGGATTTGTGTGCTGCTGAAGCAGGTTCCTGAGCCATCCAGGAGATATGTCCTGGGGGCCCTGCAGCTGGAGGAGCAGTACAGCTGGGGTTTGGGTCCTCCCACATGCACTCTTGCGCTGGTGTTAGACAGGCAGGAAGGTGATCAGGTACCTCCAGCCTATGAGCCTCTGGCTGTGCTTGGCTGAGGAATGAAGAAGCTGGTACAGGGTTCAACCTATCAAAACTACAGTCTGGGCTGAGTACGTAAGTAATGCATGTTACAGTTGATGGATAAAGAATTGGCTGGATGGCTGTATCCAAAGAGTTGCAGTCAATGGCTCAACATCCAAGTGGAAACTGGTAACGAGTGGTGTTCCCCAGGGGTCCATACCAAGACCAATACTATTTAATATCTTCATCATTGACATAGTGGGATTGAGTTGCATCAGCAAGTTTGTGCGTGAGCTGTGCAGGTGATAGCAGGGTATGTCTGACCACAGTGTGGGGAAAGGAAGACCAGGGCAGGCAAGGGACAGCCCAGCAGTTGTGAGGACGCTGCAGCCTGTGTCTGATGCTGGTGCCTCACTGGAGAAGAGAGAGAAAAATGCAAGAGTGCAAAAGAGCCCCAGTAAGACCAAGTAGCTGCAAAAACCATTGTAGAGTGATAGCTTTGAAGGTCTTGACCCGTTCAAGTGATCAAGGCATGATCTGGGAATGGTGCAGTAGGGACTGTGGCTGGAGTCACGCCAGCCTGGAGGCAGGACGTGAGCTTTTCAAGGGGATGACATGAGGTGATCCGCAGTGGTGAGGGCTCCCCGGGTGTGTGTGGTACGCAGTGAGGTACCCCGGGCTCAGTCCCCCAGGCCAGACTGTGTTTGGCAAGTGCACCCCACTCCTGGCCGCTGAGGTTGGGGGAGCAGTGAGGTGCCAGCTCTCCAGGGTGCCTCCACTGGTCCTGCTCCTGCTGGACCCGCTTCATCCGGAGTCACTCGTCACAACAGGCAACCTTGCAGCCTGTGTGTTTGGGCTACAAACAAGCTTGGTTCTTGATTACATGATTAGAAGCATAGCTGGTGAGAAAGGGAAAAGAAACCCACCCCAAACATGCTTACACAAGATGCTAAGCGCTTTCACAGATCTCACTGCAAGCCCTGAAAGAGGTACTACAAAGCTGCAGGGGTGGTTTGGCCTGATGGAGCCCCACGGCTGGACTCCAGGGCTGGGGAAGCCTGCACCCTCAGGAGGCCACATGGAGCAGCAGGCCGCTGAGCTGCTCCCTCCATCACTCCAGCCCCATCCTCTCTCTCCTTGGCCATTTTGTTCTCAGTTTCCCCAAAGGATTCCCCCTTCCTCCCCCAGAGGCTGCTCTGGATGTTCGCCCATCCTCCATTCCTTGCTCAGGACATTGAGCTTTTCATCATCACAGGACTTTGCCAAGTGGTTAAAACAGACTGTTTAGGCTAAGCTGGTCCCTCCCACCTGCTTTTTCCGCAGCAAGGGTGTTAACTCAACCCGGCTCCCAGGACGCAATGTCCTGCTGGACTCTGAGACTTTCTCATCCAGATGCACTGTCTTTCTAGAGGTCCCTAAACAACACAAATCGTTGGGCTCAGCACTGGGAGCACTGGGTGAGTTTTATGTCTCTGTGGCCGTCTAAAGTGTGCAGGGCAGGACTCCCTGTGCAGGGACAGAGCTGTGGCTCCACGGTCTGAGGGGCTCTGTGTGAGAAGAGGCTGGAAGCCTGCAGGACGCAGTGCAGCTCTGGGGAAGGAGAAGGCACCGTGTGCCGAAGGAGGTCTTGGTGTTGCGGGCTGGCAATTGCCCGGATGCCTCTCTGCAAAGAGCCTGTCTGGAGCCTCGGGTGACCCCTTCTCCTTGCTGCACAGGCTGAAACTCTGGGGCCTGAACTGCTACATGTACGCGCCCAAGGATGAGCTGAAGCACCGACTGCTCTGGCGAGAGCCCTACACAGAACATGAGGCAGGTAGCGGCTCTGCTGGGCCCCAGCACGGGTGGGCTGCAGGCGTCCCGGGTCCTCAAGGGTGATGCATGGATCTGCATCTCAGCCAGGGTCAGGCTGGCCGTTACCACTCTTCCCGCCAGGAACCTGCCCATTTCAGGCAGCCCCACAGGCCCTGCCGAGTGCAAGGAGACCTCCAGACACTGCCTGGTACAAGAATCCTCCCCAGCCCCTGCCCATCACATGGAATCACCTAGGAGCCCACCCAGCATGGGGAGCTCCACGCGTGGATCTCTGGCAACATGCTCGAATATGCCCACAGACCCTTGTGGAGAGCCCTCTGTGTCCCAAGGGACTGGGAACTATCTCCCCTGGGTGTCTCCCCTCCAGATGCTCTCTCATGCTTCCCGATGCCCTCAGCTCTTTCTTTTTGGGCCACTGTGATTCCCTCTCCCTCCATCCCTTGTCTCCCACCATCCCGTGCCTCCCAGCGCTCACAGCACCCCTTCTGCTTTGTCCCCAGCCCGCATGCGGTCTCTTATCGAAGCTGCCCAGGAGCAGGGTGTGGAGTTTGTTTTCGCCATTTCTGCTGGCCAGGACATGGTGTTTTCAAGTGCTGGGGATCGGCTCCTGCTGCAGCAAAAACTCAGGCAGGTAGCGTGGGCCATTTCTTCATCCCACCACACCCAGGCGAGGGGCATGCGTGCTTGTGGGTGGGCCCCATGCCCACCCCAAAGGCTGGTGTGGGGCTGTAAACCCCCATCAGGGAGCAGCCCTGTGGGGTGCCCGGTGGGAGAGAGAGAGAGATGAGGGCTCCATGGATGCCTGACTGCTAGAGGGCAGCACTGGGGACAGGAGGAGGACCGGACAAGCCCCAGAACTTGCTGGGCAGCACCAGAGGCCGGTGCAGGCTGGTGCTGAGCCCGCGGTCCCCAGGGAGGGTAAAGAGCCTCCAGCACAGTGGGTTTGCCCCATGGGCTTGGAGAGAGGTGGACTGTGGCCATGGGGCTGTGTGTGGCATCCGCTGGGCGAGCACGGGTGACATGGTGAGGGCTGCTCTGCCCGCCCCGTCTGTCCAGGCACCCCAGACCACTGCTGTCCTTACGGGGCCCAGGTGGCAGGGGCTTGTCTGGGGCTCGCTGCCTCCTTTCTCTCTGCTGCCCAGGGATCCTAGCAGCCCATGCCCATGCCCGCAGGTGGCTGCTATGGGGTGCTCCTCCTTCGCGCTGCTCTTCGACGACATCGACCCCTGCATGTGCCAGGCTGACAGAGACGTCTTCTCCTCCCTGGCGCAGGCTCAGGCGTCTGTGGCCAACGAGGTCTACCAGGAGCTGGGTCAACCCTCTGTCTTCCTCTTCTGCCCTACAGTGCTGTCTGCACTCAGCACCTGTGTCTGCTGAGACCTGACTGCCCTGACAGCCTCCATGGCTCCCCCCAGCCCCCTCATGCTCCTGCAGGAGTCCTGGAGATCTCGGGACAGTACAGGACTCGGCTGCAGTGCATGCTGTATTCCCTGCACCGTGTATCTCCCCAGCCCCTGTCCATTGATCCCAGGCAGCCTCTGCTCTCCCGGTCTCTCTGGTCCTCAAGAGATGCTCTGTGCTCTCTCCCCAGAGTACTGCAGCTCTCTGTGCTCTCCCAGCCCCAGCAAGTCCTGTTACTTGCTGACCCTCGGCCAGGAGCTGCTCCCAGAGATCGGTGTCATCTGGACAGGTGAGCACCTGGCCGGGCTCTGTGGGACTGTGCAGCCCCGGCTGGGCAGGCAGTGGGTCAGGCTGTGGGTCTGCTCTCCTTCTGTCTAGGGAGGGTGGGGTGGGGTGACTTGACCCTCATGTCCACGCTCAGTGCCCCAGACATGTGCATGTCCCTGTTGTGAGTGTGCACGACGGATGGCACTGCCTGCTGCTCCACGTGTGTCTGTGCCGTGATGCTCCAGGACCAAAGGTGGTGTCACAGGAGCTCTCAGCCACACTGCTGGAAGAGGTGGAGGGTGTCCTGCGGCGCCGCCCTGTCATCTGGGACAACCTGTATGCCAACGACTATGACTGCAGACGTGTCTTCCTGGGCCCCTACACGGGACGTGCCCCTGGCCTCATGGCCAGGCTCCATGGACTGCTCCTCAACCCCAACTGCGAGCTCCAGGCCAACTTCATCCCCATACACACATTGGGCAGCTGGTTTCAGAGTGAGCTGGGGAGCTGTACCCATCCTGATCACACAGGTACCTGTCCCCAGCACCCCAGGCAACTCTGTACGTGGGGCCTCAGCGCTGGCAGTGAGCTTGTGCACACAGGGCAGGGCCATGGCCATCGCTGCCCATCTTTGCCATGACCCTGTAGGCTTTCCTGCATGGCAGCCTGGGTGAGGTGTCTCACCTCCCTGGGCACCACCTGACATCCTGGGGCAGGGGATCCATCCTGGGGGCATCTCCTTGGGGCAGGGAGGGGGGTCTGCCCACCCTCAGTGTGGCATGGGATAGCTCCATCAAGCAAAGAGCAGGGCTGCCCAGGCTGATGAGCTCCAGTTCCTTAGGGATGGAGACTGCGGCAGCCCCGGGGGACAGCCAAAGCCCACAGGAGGGCAGCTACAGCCCCCAGGAGGCCTTGGAGCTGGCGCTGCTTGACTGGGTGGCCGAGATAAACCGGCAGGCCTTGGAGCCAGGTAGGTGATGAACGCGCACGGTGCAGCATCCCTCACCCCATGCAGCATCCCTGACCCAGCGCGGGAGCGCTGGACCAGTTCTGCTGGGAGCTCGGTGGGGTGAGGGAGCACCATGCCCTGCCCCTTTGGATGGGGTGCTCTGGCTGGTGCTGCAGCGGGGTCTCTGCATGTCATGGTGGGCAGGTGTGGGTGTCCATTGCACCATGCTGCCCCGTGGGTGCTCCTGCCCTGGCCACATCCCAGAGGGGATCTCCTCAGCTAGCCTGGGCCGTGATACAGCTCTGGAAGAGGGAGTTCAGCCAGGTGCATGCTTGGAGATTGGCACTGTTTACCTGTGGTCTCATCAGCCATGGAGGCCCAAACTCCAGAGTACAGTACTCCGGTCTCTGCCAGCTCAGAGATGGAGCTTCCCGACATGGCCGCCCCCAGGGCTGTCCTGCCACATGGGCAGCAGTTTCCATGCAGGTGCCAGAGGGGCTGCCCCCTTGCTCCTTTCTGCCAGGAGGAAGCACCCAAGGACACCCCAGCATCAGCCTCAAGGGAGGAAGGAGGCTGCAGCCTGGCACAGCAGGAGTTCAGGAAGTCATGCCCGACCGCCAGCCCCACGTCTCTGTTCCCAGTGGGGCAGACCAGCATGGCGCTGAGCCCTGCGGTGTGGCACCAGGGGAGGGAAGGATGAAGGTGACTTTGGAGTCCGAGAAGAGCAGTGGGAGCAGGACCTCTGTCAGCGGTCAGCAAAGCCCAACAAGGGATGGGGAGCAGCTCGCCCTGGGGAGCAGAGCGAGCTGTGAGTCCTCTGCCCTGCCCAGCACAGCTGGGACTGCCCAGTCCACAGGAACCCTGGTGGCTACCGAGACCCTCCACAGCCCAGGCACCGTGTTATGCTGCAGTAATGGGGCCAACACCAGCCAGAACCTTCCCCTACTCACCAGTGATCCCCAGACAGGGGGTGACAGCCCCCTTCAGCGCCCCAGCAGTACCCAGCCTGAGGCCAGCAGGGCTGACATGCCCCAGACACCCCCAGGGCCTGGGGCTGGCACCAGCCCTGGTTCCCCAGCACCACTCACTGATGGGGCTGGCACCAGCTCTGGCCCCTCAGCACTGCTCACTGGTGAGGTTGGTGCTAGCCCTGGCCCCATGGTACCATTGACCCCAGAGGAGGCTGGGTCCAGACCCATGGCCCTGCTGACCCTGGAGGAGGCGGGGTCTGACCCCATGGTACCACTGACACCCAAGGAGGCCAGTTCCAACCCCATAGCTCCAGTAACCCAAGAGGAGGCCAGGTCCAGCTCCACAGCACTGGTGACCCCAGAGGAGGCCAGGTCCAGCCCCACAGCACCGCTAACTCCAGAGGAGGCCAGGTCCAGCCCCACAGCTCCAGTAACCCCAGAGGAGGCCAGGTCCAGTCCCACAGCACTGCTGACCCCAGAGGAGGCCAGGTACAGCCCCACAGCACCGCTGACCTCAGAAAAGCCTGGGTCTGTCCCTACGGCACTGCTGACCCTCAAGGAGGCCAGGTCCAACCCCACAGCACTGCTGACTCTGGAGGAGGTGCGGATGCTGGTGGAGCTCTTCTACCTGCCCTACCATCATGGGCCACAGGCGCAGAGTCTCCTGGAGCATTTTCGATGGCTCCGGGCAAATAGCCTCAGTGTGGGAGTCCCGGCCGTGGCACCTGACACTTGTGGGGTAAGGCTGGTCCAGGCACTGCTGCAGGACGGTGCCTGTCACAGTTGCGCTGACACACGGTCCATCCACAGGGCACGCAGTGGCGCGGCCGAGCCCAGTCCTTCCAGCTGCTCTGCGCTCAGACATGCCGCCTGCACAGCCGCTTCGTCAGCAGTGCCGGACGGGCACTGCTCTATGACCTCCACCCTTACCTCTGGGACATCCGCAACATGCTGCTGGCCGCCAGTGCCTTCGTCCTCTGGCTGGGTACGTGGGTGATGCCATGCCTGTGGCCCCGTAGCACATATTCGCACCCTGGCCAAATCCAGGCATGCTGAAGTGCAGGGGCCCCCGGGGCACTGTGGCATACCCAGGGCATCTGAAGCTTGTTCTGTGGTGATCTGTTTCTGCCCCTAAAGAGGTGAAGGTGTATGAGACCCCCTCCCAGAGGTCTGGGGTCATCGTGTCCAGCCAGGGGTGCCAGGGTCTCTCCTGGGAGCACACCTCCCCTTGACACCTTCCCCACCACTGACCCATGCTCACCACCTCGCCTCCCTTGCAGATGGCCATCTCCTCTGCGACCCTGACCCCAAGGGCACCTGGGGAAGCTGCTTTGGCTGTAAGTACCAGTGCTGCCCTGGAGCACCCACCTGGGCGGTGGGGCACTGGCTGGTGCCCTCCACCACCTCCAGCCCCACAGCAGCAGCCAGCACTGGCTATCGGGTTGCCCTTTCCCATGCCCTGTCCACCGAACGGAGTGGGAATGGCCATGGGAAGCGTGGCAGCCCTGCGTGCTCTGACACACTGAGGCAGGATGGGGCGCTGGTGCTGGGGACAGGGCGGTCATCGGAGCAGCTCTTCACCATCTCTCACAGTGCAGAAGGAATGCCTATTTCTAGGGCATGGTTCCTCAGCCCTTTTAATCCAAAGACCTTTCTGGTAAAAGGGATCCGTGGGTCATTGGGAGCAGTAATGACCTGGATGACAGAGGTGAGGTTGGATTTTGAATGCCTGTGCATCACTTTGGGAGGCCCCGTTCCTCTGGTTTAGGGTTCCTTGGTTGCTCTGTGGGCCTTGTGACCTTTTACAAACCGTGAAGTGTTACCAGATGACGACCTGAGAAGGTCTCCAAGTCCAGTGTGGGACGCAGCCGTGTGCCTTGAACCACTTCCACAGGGAAGCAGCTGCATGCGGGGCAAGTTCCCACAGGCACAGGCACTGCTCTCTGTGCCAGGCTGTAGCTTCCCAGCTGTAGTCAGGAGCTGTGCCTTTATCTTACACCTTTCATGGAGGCAAGATCATACCTTTCCCTGTTCCCCCACTTCAAGCTCTGTTGCGGAGGGTGTGCTGCTACTCCAATGCATGGGGCTGGCCCCCCAAGCCCAAGCGAGGTCCTGTGCTCGGGCTGCACGGCTGTGGGAGCAGATCCTTGGAGCTGTGACCGGTGTGATCGTGATGTTGCTGTCCAGCGGAGGCTGATCTCCCCCTGGCCCAGCAGGTTGTTGTTCACCTCGCATGTGTCTGTCTCCTGCTTCCTCCAGGGTGCCAGAGCATCACTGCCCCGATGCTGCTGGGGGGGGACGCTGAGCCCTGGGCACGTCGTGGGGGCCTCTTTGGAGAGCTGCAGGTGAGAGCATGCCCATATCTGTGGGGGCTGAAGGAGCCGTTGGGAAGCCAGGATCCCAGCTGCTGCTCCTGGCCCTGCCGTTGGATTGCTGCAAGCTTGGGAAGGCAGAGCTGCCCCGGGCTTCTGCGCCTTGGCTGCAGCTCCTGGGGTTTAGGGTGCCTCGGAGGGACCCTCCTCCTGCTCCCTCCAGGACAAGGTTTGGAGCCAGGACAACCTGCTCCTTGATGGACCGCATCTCTTCCAGGCACTGCTGCCTGTGGGGAACAGCTATGACCTCTTCTACCACCCACCTCCG
>NW_009661371.1:8594923-8599463 GCF_000708025.1 Charadrius vociferus
GACAAGGTGAGAGCCACAGCCTGACGGGATGACCCGCTCCACTCAGGCCGGAGCTCCGGCTTTGCATGGCCTGTGCTGTGCGTGTGCTAACGAGTTACGTGCTTGTCTGCTGCTGACCCCACGGCTGAGCTCGCAGCGCAGGGTGATGCAGGTTGGAGGGGACCTCTGAAGTCCAGCCCCTGGTAAGAGCAGGCCAGCCTGGGGCAGGTCGCCTGGGGCTGTGTCCAGCAGCCTGTCAGCCCCCTGGGATGGACAGCGGGTGTTGTGGCCAGCAGCCTCGGCAAAGACCATCACCTGCCTCCCTGCAACAAGTGCCTGGGCAGAGCCCCTCCTGGAAGCCAGCAGCAGGAGAAGGAGACCCAGCTCAGAAGTGAGCAGCAGGCACAGCCACAGGGAAACTGGCAGAGACTTGGGGTCGCCAGGCTGCAAGGGCGATCTCCAGAGCACCCCCAGCGCTGATCTCCAGCAGCAGCCATGAGCAGGTGCCAGGAAAGATGCAGAACAGGACAAGTCTGGATGGCGACCTCCTGCAACCTTCATCAGTCTGCAGCTCGGGGCACTGCCTGAGCCCGTTGAGGTTCATCTCCAAATCAGTCCTTTCTTCAAACACCCAGTTTATAGAATGATTCCCCGCAAGATAGGCAGCAGCCTCTGTCTGCCTGCTTGCTGCCAGCCCCCTCCCCCCCGGGTCTGTTCAACATCCCAGCAGTTCGGTGGGATGGGGAGGGAAAGGGAGAATTTGGAGGTGGGTGGACACGCAAGTTAAACTGCTGCCATATCCAGCAGAGCCCTGGGTTCCCCACGTACCACACAGCCTGCGGCGAACACCCCGCTCCCTCACCCCGCTGCCCTCTCCTAGCTAAAAGAAATGCCAATGCTGCAAATCCAGCCATCGTGGACACAACGGCGCATCCCTGCTAAATACAGTACCTGGCAACGCGCAGCTGCGGTGCCTGTAAATAGCAGAGGAGGAGTTGCAAGCACACGAGAGCAGATTGTAATGTCAGGCTGCAGCTGCCAGCAATTCCCATTGCAAGAGGTTGTTTTCGACTGCCTCTTGTCAGATTTCATCTGCTCAGGCTAAACTTTAACAAGCTGAATGTCTGCGTCCAGTAAAACTTCCAGAGAAAAATCCAGCTCAGCACTTCAGCCCGTTGCGGGGACGGCGCTCAGAAGGGCGCTGTGCTGCCCTTGTCGGCCAGTGAGCGGGGCGGCCTTTCCTTTGAGAAGCAAAGGTTTTATCGGGAGGTTCTTTTCACCAATCCTGTGAGCAGCAGCAAACTCAAATCTGACCAAGAGGGAAGAAATTCTGAGATGTCCCACTTTGCACATGCTCTGTGGAGACTTGAGTTTCAGTATTGGTTTCGCTGCTGCTTTGGCTGCTCGGAGCATGCTCCGTCCTGGGGCTGAGCGGCATTTCCTCAGCTGCTGCTGCTCTGGGACGCCTGACCGGAATGGCAATTTCTCAGTTTGAAGTGTTGCTGTGCTGTGGCGATGAGCCTCAGAGGCCAGCAGAAGGTGGTGCACGGCGCATCACTTGGTGCAGAAGCCAGCGCCCTTGGATGGCTGAACCACATACCTTCATACCTTCCCCTGGCCGGGATGCGCTAGAGGCCACTGCCTGGATTCCGGTCTCTCTTTATGGTCAACTGGAGCGGCTGCTGGTACACCGTGCTCCATCAGGGCCGGTGGTAGCAGCGGCAGGCAGCCAAGGGGGCAGCAGTGGGGCAGGGATCGGGCAGGGCAGGCAGAGCCACAGCTGAGGTGGATCTGGGTGTCTTCCAGGGAGAGCTTTACCGAATGTGCCGGGAGAGTTTGGACTGT
Organism: Charadrius vociferus; assembly: GCF_000708025.1. Lineage (NCBI taxonomy): Eukaryota > Metazoa > Chordata > Aves > Charadriiformes > Charadriidae > Charadrius > Charadrius vociferus. The sequence continues at coordinate 8,596,748 of NW_009661371.1, forward strand.
GACCCCAAAATCGCAGAGATCCTTGCGGCCCACCCCGATCTCCTCGGTGACAGGTGAGACGTGGTTCCTCTGGGGCTCCCTCTTGCCAGGCGCATGCTGAGCCCGACCGTGAGCAGGGCAATGCAGGGCCGTGGTGGGAGGCAGTGGCATCTCCTCACATCCCTGCGGGGACCAGCTCTGCCTGCACCACTGCTGGCCATGGCCTCACCTTGCGGGAGGGGGCCAGGAGGCTGCTGGCTTCAGCTGGGGGGGCTCTCAAAGGGATGGTCCGATTGGTGCAGGGGTGTTGTCTTGCCGGGGCAGGAAGGTGAAGGTTGGCTGGTGTGAGCTTTCTCTGGGGCAGGCTGGGCTCGGGGCAGCAGCTCAGTGGTGCTCCTGCTCTGGCTGTCAGGCTGCTGGGCAGCTTCCTCAGCCTGAGCCCCGAGTACACCTTTGTGCTGGAGGATGAGGGTGGTCCCTGCGGCTACGCAGCCGGAGCGCTCTGCGCTGAAGGCTTCCTGCAACAGCGAGACAGCAGCTGGCTGCCGGCTGTACGGCACAAGTACCCCCGAGACCTGGGCACGGGTGCCCCAGCTCTGGGACAGGTGAGGGGACATCTGCAGCAGAGGGGAGAGGGCGCAGGGAGAGGGGAGAAGGGATGGAGGGGGTTCCCTCGCTTGTGTTTGTCGCCTACAGGATGCCCTGGAGGAAGCACTGCTCTTCTTCCACACAGAGCCACCGGCCGTGCCCCTGCCTGTGCTGCGGCGCTTCCCCTCCCTGGTGCAGCTGGGGACGGCCCCCCGTGTGCTGGACGTGGGGGCCAGCCGCAGCCTGGCCGTCTGCCTGCTGAGCGCACTCAGAGCCAACGGTGAGCATGACCTCCCCATGCTGGGGAGAGGGGGGGGCTGAGGCCAGCTTCATCCAGCACAACCCCGTCCCGATTGCTCCCTTGCCCACCCCAAAGCCAGGGCCTGGCCCCACCTGCACCCCACCTCTCAGCCCCGTCCCCTCTCTGATGCCATCTGGCCCCAGCTCCCACGCACCGTGTCCTCCCTGTGCACCAGGGGACATGCGGACCTGTGTCTCAGGGCAACGTGCAGGCACACAGTGCCCAAGGGCAGCGGAGAGGTTGACCCCCTTGTGGAGGGGGTCCCAACTGCTGGCCCCCAACCCCAACTGGTGCCACGGGCCTGACATCTCACCTCCCTTCCAGGGTCACGGGGAGTGTTTTGCCAGGTCAGTGCCACCGACCGGCAGCAGCTGAGCTTCTACAGCAAGCTGGGCTTCGTCGCCCTGCCGGTGGCCTGGGGCAATTCCCCCGACGCTCGGCTCCTGGGACGTCTCCTCTGAGCCCACCACGTTGAATGCGGGCACTGGGAGGCGGCGGCACGGGACAGGCTGACTCCCCATCCCACACAGCATCAGCTTGAGGGAGTGGGTGGCAGAGGGGCACCTCAAGCAGGGCAGGTACATGTGACGGGGGACACGGTCTGGGGGTGAGCAGGACGGCACTGGGATGTGTGCAGGGCATGAGGCTGCGCGGGTCCTTGGGCAACAGAGAGGTATTTCTGACATCTCAGGAGATTCGGGCATCAGGGTCCCTACACTCCTCCCCCAACTGTTCCTGCTTGCTGAGCACCCTCCACTTCTGCGGGGGAGCCAGCAACATCCCCCAGCTGCCTGCAGACCACTAGGCCTGGCGGGAGCCACACGGGCAGCGTTTAGGGTGGTGGTCTCAGAGCATGGCACAGGGCATTAGCGCTAAGGGAGTGTCCCTGTCCCGCAGGCTGGGCTGTCCAGCTCTCTCCATCCTCTGTGTGCCCCGGGGCTGGGAAGCCACTGCCGGGGCTGGCTCTCGGCACCCAGGACCTTCTTGTCTGTATGAACCGGTGTGGTATGGGATGCAATGAGGCAGCCTCCATCACTGCTGCCCAGGGGCTGAGGGAGGTGCTGTCCTGGGCAATAAAGCATTTGCTGGGCTCTCACCGTGGTTTGTCTCTTGGGGGAAAGTGTTGGGGTACCAGCATGTCCCTCTCACACCCTCATGCCCATCTTCCAGGCAGCCCTGTCCGCTCACCTCACACTGGCCGTCGTTATAGCTGGTCCTATGTAACCTCAAACGAAGCAGCTGCTAACGCATCTGCCTCTCCAGCTGCTCATCAGCTCTTGGCCTCCCCCAGCACTGCGCTCCAGGAAGGAGCTCCAGGAGCAGGCAGCCTGCGCTCACGGCAGGGCTCCCCACCAGAATGGGGCTCTCCTGCGAGATGGGACACCCCGGGCCTGAGTCTTCCCTGGGGTCACGGTTGCTTTGTGTGTCCAGGGGGCCACTGCACATTCCAGATGGGCAGGGGGGATCAAGGAGGGGATGTGTGTCCAGCTATCCTCCTGCAGCCTCTGGAAAAGTGCTGGGAAGGAGGGGTAGAAGGAGCAAACTATCACTGAAGGTTCCTCTTCCACACCCTCCAGAGTTGTCCCCAGGGGTGAGGAGGAGGATGGGGCAGGGGTGGCTGAGAGATCAGGAGTGAGGAGTGGGGGAACTCGGGCGGCCCTGCCCTTCCCTTGCCAGCCCCCTCTGGCTCCCTGTGTCCCCGGAGAGCCGCTCCAAAGGGTGGCAGCAGCCTTGTCCCTGTACCCGCGGTTGCTGAGGGTGACCCAGGCTGGACGGGGAGCTCGCTGCTCCCGGGCTAGTGGCACCCAGTGCCCACGGCCACGCGGGTGGGAGCAAGGCTCGGGGACC
>NW_009661371.1:8600364-8601554 GCF_000708025.1 Charadrius vociferus
TTGTTGCCCTCGGTTGTGCCGCCTGTCCCTGCGTGGGAGGGTGAGAGGGTTGTGGGTTTCCCGCCCGCCCGGTGGGAAGGGGCGCCCAGCAGACCCGGTGGGTTTGTGGGGTGCCGCGTCGGGGGCTGTGCAGCCACACGGTATCCCCGAGCGTGCTGCCTGCGGGTTTCGGGAGGTTTGTTTGTTGAGCTGTGGTTTACAAAGGCCGGTGGAGACTCAGGATTTCCGTGAAGACGGAATTTGCTGTAGCCCTTGGAAGAGAGGATGGATGAAGGGACGTGAGGCGTGAGGGCTGGGGGCACATTCCCTCATCTCTGCTGGCCCTGCATCTTCCCAGTTGCTCTCCGGAGGAGCGGGCAGGCAGCTGGGCAGGTCACCTATCTCCCTGTAGCTCCAAGCAGGCTGCCTCTCTGCTCTGGGGTGCCTGGGGCCCCCCGGACCCACCGCCTGCCCCTCAGCCTGTCTGGGCTCTCGAGACCGTGTGGCTGATGGCTGCAGCGTCTGCACATTCCTCTGGGGTCTTTCCCTCCCGCCTGCAGCTGGTTCCTCCCAGGGCTGCCCCTCTGGAGCCCAGGGAAGCCCAAAGCAGAGCAGGCAGCCCCTGGCAGAGCTGGGGACCCTGCTGTGTCCTGGGGAAAGTGGGTGGTGTTAGGAACTGCAGAGAGCTGTACTGTGACCTGCCCTGGCTTAGCGGGTGACAGCCGGACAGGGGGACATCAGGTAGCTCAATGGGGCTGGACCCAGAAGTCAGCAGGGGAAGGGAAGCACAGCTCCGGTGTGTGCTCCGTGCTCTGCCCCAGCGGACACCCTGGGCAGTCCCGGGAGCTGGGGTGTGCTATCCACAGCAGTGTCCCTGTCACTGCACGGGATGGGGGAACACAGCAGGACGGCATGGCCGGGCACCCTGCCTTTTGGGCAGTGAGCTCCCAGCCAGTGAGAGGTGTGTGGTATTGAGGGGTGTCACCAGGCCTGCCAGGGTCGCCAGGCTCCTGTGGTAGCCCTGGACTGCTCCCCAGTGCTTCTGGGACCAGTTCAGCTGTGGAGCCCTGCTGCCCTCCAGACCTTGGCTGTGCTCACTTCAGAGCTCCAATCCCACGGGCTTCCGGCAGGCAAGGAGCTGACTGGTCCTGGCTTGAGCAGGGTGGAGGTGTCAGGGCTCCCCCAGCTCAGGCACACACACTCCCAGCACC
>NW_009661371.1:8601573-8602842 GCF_000708025.1 Charadrius vociferus
AGAGCGGAGCAGGCCCATCCGGGCAGCCAGGATTGCAAAAAGGCGAGTGCTGGGCTGTGTGTGCTGGGGCCCTGGGGAGAAGGGGAGGAATAGAGCCCAGCGCCTGAAGCCATGGGACCCACCAGACCTTCTCCTGACCTGAGTGCTGGGGACGCGACCCCACACTCTCAGGGATGTCCTGGCGTGGGCCTCAGCAGAGTGCGACTGTGTCATCTCTTAAGCTTCCCAAGAAAGGATAAACAGAGGGAGCTTCTTCCTTCTTGTGCTGGCGGCTTTCCCAGGTCTTCGGTCACTCGTGTTGCTCTTTGAGTCCTTCCAGTTGTCAGTGCCTGGGTTTCTCCGTGTCCCTATGCATGCGTTCAAGACTGCTGCTAAGAGAGCATGTTCCTGCGGTGCCCGCCATGGCCCTGCTGCTGTGGCCTGGGATGTCATCCCTGTGCCGCAAGGATGCCCTGCATTTGGCTGCCCTAACACACGCTGATCAAACACGCCGACTCGCCAGGGGCCCTGGTTCATTAGGAGCTGCCTCTTCTCATGGCCTGTTTGCCCTTCACTCAGGTTTTGCCAGGGCAGACCAATATCCCTCTGAGTGCCTGGTGAGTGCCAAATGGCACATCAGGTTTAAACAGTCCTTGTGTGCCAGCAGCACTCTCGGGCTCTGGGCAGCCCTCGTCGTCACCGGCACAGCTGAGCACCTCTGGGAGGTGTAGGCCCTGTGCAAGACATAGTCAGGGAAACGGGGCGATGGTGAGTACAGCACCTGGCCAGGAGGGCTGCAGGCCCTGCATGGGTGGCACTGTCCTGGGGGGGGCACAGAAGTCCCCATCGTCCACTGGGACAGGCAGAGCTGGTGGGGCTGGTGTGGGAGCAGGTCAAGCAGTGCCCTGGCTCCTGCTGCCACGCAAAGGTGCGCCCGTGCCAGCCTCGGCAGCGTGGGGCCGGGGCCAGGGGAGTGTGGGTTTCAGCCTTGCAGGGCTCTTGGACGCCTGGCTGCCAGCGCCAGCTGTGCCGTGGGCCAGGATGTGGCTCGGGGCCCTGTGCACACCCGGCTGGGACATTCCTGAGGTTTCCTGGGCAGTGTTGAGGACCTGGGCTGCTCTCCGGCTCCCACGCCCAGCACTAGCTCAGGGCCAGCCCGTCCTCCCAAGCCCTTTCCACTTGCTGTGCGTCTGAGCCTGCTTGCACGCCAGGGCGGGCACGTTCAGTGCAGCATGGCACAGGCCGGCCGGTGGCTCCGGCAGCAGCTCCATTCCAAGAGGAGACTGTCCC
>NW_009661371.1:8602972-8607277 GCF_000708025.1 Charadrius vociferus
TCCCCGCCCCCCGGCCCCTCCACAGGTGCTGGCTGGCCGTGCCCAGGCTGCCTGCACCCATGCCTTTTGCCCTCTCCAGGGGATGCGTGGGGTTCCTACAGATTGCCGGTCCTCTGAAAGCACCGGTGCTCACATCCTCCCTCTGTGCTGCTGGTGGCACCAGCTGTCCCATGTGCCGACAGGGTGGGAGTGGTCACCCTGTGGGACCCTTGCTCTCAGCAGGACTAGCCAACGAGGCTGGGCAAAGATGGGAAGGAGATGGGAAATCCCCCTTGGAACTCTTGTGCTGGCTGATCAGCCTCACCAGGGTGGAGGGACACCCCCCGGCTTGTCTGTCCCAGCCAAAGAGCCCCAGACCTGGCACGAATCTTGTGCCCTCCTGCCGTGCCAGCCGGCAGGACTGCGGTCCCTTAGGGCTGTGTCAGGGCTGGCCCTCCAGCTGGAGGGAAGGGGCCCCAGGCTGAAACCGGGAGATGCTGCGCACGGATCAGCCCCATCAACCGGCCTGCAAAACTGTGCCGCAGCTCCCCGGGATGGCCCCGTCAGGGCTGGGGGTGGGCTGCCGGGGAGCAAAGGCTGCCAGCCGAGCGGGGAAGTCGGGCAGCCAGCGTCACGTGGCTGGGGAAGAGCAAACGTACCGCTTGCGTTTGGGAACGTGGAAAAAGTGATGCGGACAATGAGAGCCCTGTTAGCCTGACCTCCCTGGCACATGGACACGGAGCACGTTCGGAGAGGGAGATAGAGAAACGGGGAAACGGCTCGTGCTGTGCCATAGGGAGCTCACACTGCCAGCCCGACTGCTGTCCTAGGTTGGGTGCGGGAAGTGCCACTGGCCCGTGCAGGCACCCCAGCAGGGCATTTCACTGGGAAATTGCAAGATGAGCAGCAGAAGCTGAGGACAGGCTGAGGGCAGAGGAAGTGCAGTGGAGACAAGGGATGCTGGAGCCTGAGCAGAGGAAAGCCATCACCCCGGAGAGGAATGCGGAGGGTGGCAGCGAGCTGGGGTTAGTGCAGAAATAGATGGCAGAAGTTTGAGCAACTGAAGGACTGTGAGGAAGAGAAATCCACAGTGGGCTTTTAAATACAGAGGCTGAGGTAGCTGACCCGGGGGTGCCAGTGGGGCTGCAGTAGGACGTCCCTGCCCTGTCCCAGGGCACCTCCTGCCGCTGCTCTAGGGGTTGGGGTCCTGGGCTGGGGGACATTTGTCCTGGCTTCACACAGCCATATGGCTCTCACACTGACCACCACGGTGTTGGGACGTGGTGGCTCTCCCAGCATCGGCTGTTCTGGCTGCACCCCATGCCCAGCCAGATGTGGGGCCAGGCGCTCATCTGGCAGGGCTGTGAGACCACAGGCACATGTGGGGCTGCCCCACATCACTGCAGGGCTGGGTCTGAGACCTGTCATCGAGCCAAGCGGTCTCACTGACACCGATGATTTCAGTAATCCTGTTCAGTCTGAGCATACTGGATCCTGGAGGTCACACTGCTGGGGCTCGGTGGAGAATGGGGCTCCGAGGGGGCTTGGTGCTTTGCTGCACAAAGCCCAAGCACTTTCTCAGGTGCCGTGTGGTTTCTGGTCCTACACACTTTGTTCCTAAATGCATGAGCTTAAATTTCCCTTGTAGTCAAGGCTACATGATGCCATTTTACCAGGCTGTCGAGGTCTGTCCCCATCACAGTTCTGCACGCTCCTGCCCATTTGTGTCTGTGCAGACTGTACCAGGAGAGGACTTTTTTCTTCCTTCGGACACGGTTTTGCTTTGAAAAGCATGTGATCCTCACCAGAAAGCCCACTCAATGGTGACTTCCCCATTGTAACCACATTTTAGTTCCAGCAGGTGACCAGTTTTAATCCACTTAGTAGAAGGTGCACTGATTTTGTTGAGTGCTAATTATTCATTAAAAGGTGGTGCAAGATGAATTGAATGCCTTCCAGTCTCAGCCTGTTATATCAACACAGTTACTCCAATTAACCAAACCTGTGATCTCATAAAAGGTCATACCAGCTTTCTGACACGGGCTATTTCTGCAGAACTGGGGAGATTGGCATTAATTGCGCTGCTGTCCTTTAGCGTTGTATCGACCCCGTTGCAAAACAGCCTGGAGCCTGCCTGCAGTCCACATCAGCAGAGATTATTTTGCTCATTCGGTGCACGTGCTGGTGAAGCTTTAGCCCTGATGCGCTTCCAGCTTTCCCAGTCTCCCAAGGTGTGTTACGGTTAGCAGCAAGAGGGCCCGAATTTATGCGTCGTGTGCAAAGTGGTATAGCGCTGAGGATTTCGAATGCTTCATTTGGGCAGGGGGGATGTCGCCTCAGTGACCGATGGGCGGAATAAGAAGTGGTTTATTACTGCTATGAGATGGTAAATTCATCCCTTCGCTGCTTTCCATAGAGAGCAGTGATGTGGATGGGGCGTTCCTGCCCTGCCCGCCCCTGGCAAGCCCAGAGACCCCCTTCCCCGAGCCGCTGGCAGGGCTGGGGTGGCTCTTTGCGCCTGCTCTCCTCTTTCTCCTGCCGTAACAGGCTGATTAAACGGCTCAGCCAAGCGTTTCCCTGGTGCCTGCCCACAAGTATGCTTCCTGCTGGGCTTTGTTTTGTTCTCGCAGTGCCCAAGCAGGCAGCTGAGGTGCGGGGAGCCCGGAGCCAGCTCCCACCAACCCCAGGGCTCATGGGCTGCCCTGAGCCAGGGCGCGTTCCTGCTTGTGTCTCCATCAGCACCGTGGTGTCCCCCATGCCCCAGGCTGTGACAGATGAGTGAGCCGGACCCGGTGCTGATGTGATTGCCCTGAGGGGGATGATGTGCTTCCCACCACAATATCTCGCATTGGCCTGGACGGGTGGTGTTGGTCCTTGTTAGCCCTCACCCTCTCTCCCTGAGCATCCCTGTGGCCACAAGACACTCATCCTACAGCGGCACCTCCAATGTGATGCATGCCCGAAGGGGCGGGCAGGCAGCAGGGCTGGGTACCGTCTTCAGGGGGGTTTGTTGGTGCAGTGGGCATGGAAAAGGGGCTGTCTTTGGGCACCGACCTGGTTCATCCTTGCCTTGGGTCCAGGAGGCATTCCCAGAGGCTGGAGGAGTGACCTGGCCTCCATCATCTGGAAAAGGGAACAGAGCAGGAACAGGGCTGATTCCTGCTATTGGAGCCTTTGCAGAAACCCTGCCCCAGGTGCCAGCAGGGTGCTGGGTCGATCGTGCCAGCCCCTGGCTCTCTGTTGGTGGCCAGGCTGACGGTGAGACCCCAGAGAGGCTGTGCTGTCCAAGGGGGAACTCCCCACCCCCTTCGCCCTTCCCAAAGCCACCACAGGGACCTTGCTGTCACCCTGCAGGTGCCGAGGGGCCAGGAGCCAAGGGGCAACACTCAGACAGGCCTTAGTGCAGGGAAAGGGGCTCCTACAGCGTGGCACCTAAAGAGCAGCTGTGGTCCCCGAGGATGCCCCGATACACCCTCGCAATCCCACCCAACTGGCACGTAGGCAGCGAGCCATGAGAGAGCGGGGATGAAGGCTCGCAGGGAAGCGCGCTGGCACCGTGGGGAGGGTCTGCGAGAAGGATCCCTGCGGCACAGCCCCACGCTGGGAGCACGTGCGGGGTTTGCATTCGTTTTCCTTCCTCTGTAACCCTGTAAGCTAAACACTGGAGTCTTAAATCACCCCTGCTTGTGAGTGAGCCAGACCTTACTCTTTTTAATGCTGTCTAATGACAAGCACAATCTGCGTGAGCGCAGCGTGCAGGATCTGTGCTCGGGGTGGGGGAGGTAGGGCACAGAGACATATTTCTGGTGGGTCTGTCCTGGGGAGAGGGGGAAGCTCCCAGTTTTGGGGGTATGCTTTCCCAATTGTGGAAGGGACTGGCTGGCAGAGTGACGTGAGGCTGCGGTGGCAGGAGGCAGGCGGGTCGCCGTGCTGGCTGAGCATGGGAACTTTGCCATCAAAAGCCCAGCGAGCCCAGGCTGGACCAGGGCTGACATTGCCCATGTAGAAATGCTGTTCCTGGGCTGCTGCGGCACCCGTGGGGTTAAAGCAGTCCCCTGACGGGATAAATGGGAATAGAGCATGGGAAGGCGGTTCACAGAGAAGTGTTTTCACCGTTGTTAGCCGATGGGGCTGGTGCAGGAATACCACATCTCCCTCAGGTATTCAGGGAGCCACAGATGTTATTGGACGGCTGGGGAAATGCCGCACAGGGAGGAATGTGAAAGGCTCCGACTGCCTTGCTGCTCGCCATGGGCAGGAACGTGGGCTGGCAGCCCCCCACCGCCAGTGGCCGGCGGGCCGCTCCGGGGGGAATAAGCTGCTGGG
>NW_009661371.1:8607878-8616810 GCF_000708025.1 Charadrius vociferus
CCGCCCCCGCGGCTTTGTGGCCGCCACCGGCTGGGCCCACAGCGCCAAGTATGGCAAAGGCGTTGGTAAGAGAGGGGCGGTGGGCACAGCAACCCCCCCCCCATGCTCCATGGGCCGGGGGCCAGTGCCACAACAGGTTTGCATGCACAGGTGGGGGCAGGGGGGCAGGGGCAAGCAGTTCTTGTGTTTGCTGAGTGCCCGGCAGTGTGTGCGTGCGTGCACGTGTGTGTGTATGCACACGCAAAGCGGGCTGGGAAACTCTGCGTGTTTGAGCGTGAGCGACTGTGCGTGTATCCAGGGTAGTCGCAGGCATGCACGACAGCAGCGGGGCTGCGCACGCCCCTGGGTGGTGTAGGGGGGCTGCAGGTCCGGGCTGGTGTGGGCATATGGTGCAGCGGTGTAGTGGGTGAAATGCTGTACAAACCCCGGGGCACAGATTACGTGGGGGCTTTATGTCTGGCAGAGCAGACCCTTGGGGAGGTGGGAACGCCCCATCTGCAGATCCCCCACTCAGGGCTATAGTCCTGGCATTTCGCCGGCCTCAGCTTTGTGCCAAGGGAGGGCTGCCCCCAGCTCAACATCCACGCTCCTGTTGTACATCTGCGTGGTCTCCGGCCATGCTCCAGGGGTACCTTCCCTGCTCCCAGGGGATGCTGCATGGGCTTGTCCCCTTTCACCCCTGTCCCCACTGTCTGGCAGGGCGGATCTGGCTGGACAATGTGAATTGTGCCGGAGGTGAGAAGAGCATTGGGGACTGCAAACACCGGGGCTGGGGGAACAGCGACTGCAGCCATGAGGAAGATGCAGGTGTCATCTGCAAGGATGAGCGCATCCCAGGCTTCAAGGACTCCAACGTCATTGAGGTGAGGAAGCCGCTGGCCAGGGTGGGACCAGGATCCCGCAGAACCAACTTGCCAGGAGCCCTGCCATGGGGCAGCCCTGCCATGGGGCAGCTCAGCCTGCCCTCAGTCCTTCCTAAATAGTCGGGAGGCAGCATAACCACCACACACTGGCAGGCTCCCATATGCAGGACCAGGGGACTCTGTCGGTGCCTTCCCTCAGCCCTAGCACATGGGTTGTCCTCATATCCCCATGGAAAGGGGAGCATGCTATCCCACTGCCCTGCCTCCCAGGATCCACAGTGCCCCTGAGTCATTTGAGCACCTATTTCCCTGGGGTGCGCCCAGTCAGGCTCTGGGGCTGTAGGGAGCATTTGGCACTGCTGTGGGCCACCCTGTAGCAGGCACATCCCTCCCCTGCCCTGCATGGGAGTGCAGCGCTGCCATGGCCTCCCCTGAGCATCCCGAGCTGCCGCTTCCCCCAGCAGCTTCTCTGCACCAGGGGGTCCGTCTCACACCCCTGCAGCCTGTTTTCTTCTTTCTCCTGCCTGCCGGGGACCCTCAGTCTCAGACCTGCTCCTCCACACTACAATCCTCTGGCACGCTTGGCCTCTCCCTCTCTCTCTTCCGGGCTCTCTGTTTTTCAGACTAGCTCTTGTGACTGTCCTTGTCTTCCCAGCTGGGGCACCTGTCCACCCCAGCCACAGTGCCTGTGGAGGACAAGGTTCTGCTTAGGATGTGGCTTGGATGTGGGGACATGGCACAGCCCTGGGCATGGGATGGCAGGTCTCCTGCGAGGCGAGGAGGGCTGGGGCTGTGTCCTGCAGGCTGTGCCCAGTGTCCTGGCACCCCCTGCTGCTGTCTTGCTCTGTGTGGGTGCCTGGGCATGGGGCAGTCTGGGCATCCTCCCTCCAGGTGCAGGGTCCCGAGGTGATGGTACGGCAGCACTGGGTCTTCTGGCTGCGCTCCCACGAGGTGCACCCAGGGGGTCAGGGGGATGTGGGACATTGGCTGCACAGGGATGGGATTAGGTCCATGGCTGCCCAGGGACCTGAGACTTGAGACCCCGTCTCCCGTGGGTACCTGCATCCTCAGGACATCCCTGGGAAAGGGCTGGCAGGGAGGTGGGGTGGTGGGGTGCAGCGGAAGCCTGTGCTGACCTGTGCCCTGCAGACCGAGCAGAGCCACGTGGAGGAGGTCCGCCTGCGGCCAGTGGTGTCTGGGGCCCGGAGGCAGCTGCCAGTGACAGAAGGCATTGTGGAGGTGCGCTACAAGGATGGCTGGGCACAGATCTGCGACGAGGGCTGGAACAGCCAGAACAGCCGTGTCGTCTGTGGCATGATGGGCTTCCCTGCTGAGAAGAAGGTGAACAGGAACTTCTACAAGTGAGTGAGGCCAACAGGGAGCCGGTGGGGCTGGGGTGTCAGAGCAGAGCTAGAGGCACAGGGCTATGGCAGAGCTGGGGACAGTGCCAGGGACATGGGGCAGTGCTGGGGGGACAGCAGGGGTCCATGCTGTTGGGCATTGTGGCTCCCCAGCATCCTTCCCATCCCTGTTGCTCACCACTGCTAGCCCCAGCGACTCGCTAACCAAGCTGGAGGGCCATGGCTGCCCACCTTCCCCAAACACTACTGCAGATGCCGCTTAAAAGAGGGTAGCTTTTGCTCCCTGGCAGTGGCACACCTCCACATTTCTCTCCAGTGTGGAGTGCAGGGGTCTCTGTGCCAAGGGGAGGTTTGCAGCTGAGCCGGGCAAGGATGCTCCAGCAGTGCCGTGGCCAGAGCGAGGGGCCCAGGGGAGTGGGCACAGGCAGGATGCCTATGGTGTGGTGCCTGCTGTGGTGCCCAGCATGGTTCCTGGTGCTGCATGCGCCCCTGACCGGGCAGCCACGGTGTTGCTCCCACAGGCGGTTGAAGCGCGCCACCAGGATGAAGGGCCGGAGCCCAAAGCCAGGAAGCAGGTAAGGGGCTAGGACGCCCCGTCTGCTGAGCCCTTGGCAGAGCCGGGCTGTCCGGCCCTGATGGTCTCTGCCATCACAAGGGATCCTGGCGCAAATGGATCCCGACGGAGCAGACCGAGGGCCTGGGCTGTGCTACGCAAGCAGGACGAACTCCACCCTGGTGGGACCTGCCTGTGTGCACCGGGGTCACCCGTCCCCCACGAGAGACAATCATTCTCCCAGGCTGGCCATGCCCCAGGCAGAGCAGCCCCCACCCCACGTACCAGGCAGGAGCCCTGGCACAGGGGTCGGGGTCTGCAGCGCAGACCCACTGTGGGCAGGATCCCCTGGGTGGCACGGAGAAGGCTGTGGTGTCCCGTGCTGTGGCCTCACAGGGACCTGGAGGCCTCGGAGTGGAGCTGTCTCTCCTGGCGGATGGGGAGGGAGGGCTGTGGAAATGGGCTGCTTTCTGCAGAAAGCAGCAGTGGGGGAGCTGGAAAGGCTGCGCACCCCTCCATTCCCCGCAGGGTGGGCTGGCAGCGTGGGCCGGCATGGACATGAGAGCACTTGCTGAGCAGTGGTAGTCACCAGGGTGATGGGCACGGCAGTGCTAGCAGTGCTGGTCACCAGGGCCATGGGCACGGTGTGGCAGGTCTTGTCATGAGTGCTGCATCTGCTGGGGATCTTTTGCACCCTCTGCCCACTCGCTCTTGCTGCCTTTCTGCCAGTCCCAGGGATAGTCTGGCTGCCCTTTCCATCTGTCCCTGCACCCTGCTGCCAGATTTGGTGGTGGGTGCAGCGATCCAGAGCCCATCCTCTCCTGGCTGTGGCATGGCACTTCTCACCCGAGCTCACTTCCACACAGAGACGTTGCTCTGCCCCCAGCACAGGACCTGTCCCTGGTCCCACCACCTTCCCTGGTACCGAAGGTGCCCCACACTCTGGACCCATCCTGATCTCTTCATTGTGATACTTCCCAGCTTTGTGTCCCCAACAGGCGTCCTTGCCAGCTCCTGCTGGCACCTATGCTGGTGATGGAAATCCAGATGGGGTCAGCCTTTGGGTCTCCTCAAGCCCCCACCCCCAGGTCCTGCCTGCTGCAACATGCTGTTATTTGTCTAGTTTGGTGCTGCCTGCCCCTTTTCCAATGAGCGTGTGTTTCCCCTGCAGCACTGAGTGAAATTTTTTGCAGAGTCCATGAAGCTGCAGTCTGCTCCCTTCCCTCTGCCCGAAGCAGGAGCTGTCTCCTGAAAGCCACACACTGGTTTGCTGGGGTTGATCAATTCGGGGCTGCATGGTTGCCATCATACATGGGGTCACAGGCTAATCCCAGCTGGAAGGTACCTCGGGGAGTCCTGGTCCAACCCTTCGTGTGGAGAAGGGCCAGCTGTGTGTCAGCCCAGGACTTCATCCAATTGGCTTTTGAAAACCTCCGAGGAGGGAGATCCCACAGCCTCGTGGCCTCTGCTCCAACGCTGAACAGCCCTCATGGGGAAAAAGTTTTCCTTACGCTGAGTCTGAACCTCACATTGCCAGTCACGCCTGTTTTCTCTCGTGCTCTTCCCTCCCATGGCTAGAAGAGCCAGGCTCTGGCTCCCTGACAGCCCCTTGCAGGTACAGGTCAGCTGCTGCCAGAGTCCCCTGAAGCCATCTCGGCCCCCGGCTGGAGCAGCCCCGTGCCCCCATCTCTCCTCCAGCCCCAGCTGTCTTGGTGGCCCTCCCCAGAGCTTGCCCTGCTTAGCTGATGTCTTTCTTGTACTGGGGACCCAGAACTGAGCGCAGGATTGAAAGGTGGTTTCATGAGTGCGAATGGGCACTGATGTCCCCTGTACGGCCATTTGAATCCCAGTTCCTGGCAGCCCCGTGCTGTGTCCTGGGGCTCGCTGGGCTGCGTGAGCTGACACAAACCTGCCGCTGGCCAGTGGGGTCAGTTGTCAGGCTTGGTTTTGCCTTGTCCCTGGGGTGGGCGGTCAGTCCCCTGCCCTGTTTTGGGGCACTCTGCGCTTCACTCACAGAATTCACAGAATTGTTAGGGTTGGAAGGGACCTCTGGAGATCATCTAGTCCACCCCTCCTGCCAGAGCAGGGTCACCTACAGCACGTTACACAGGACAGCGTCCAGGCGGGTTTTGAATGTCTCCAGAGTGGGAGCCTCCACCACCTCTCTGGGCAGCCTGTTCCAGTGCTCCACTACCCTCAAAGTAAAGAAGTTCCTTCTCATGTTAAGATGGAACTTCCTATGTTCAAGTTTATGCCCATTACCCCTCGTCCTATCACTGGGCGCCACTGAAAAAAGACTACTCCCATCCCCCTGGCATCCTCCCATTAAGTATTTGTATGTATTAGTAAGATCCCCCCTCAATCTTCTTTTCTCTAGACTAAAGAGACCCAAGTCCCTCAGCCTTTCCTCATAAGAAAGGTGCTCCAGTCCCCTAATCATCTTTGTTGCCCTTTGCTGGACCCTCTCCAGCAGTTCCCTGTCTTTCTTGAACTGGGGAGCCCAGAACTGGACACAGTACTCCAGATGCGGTCTCACCAGGGCAGAGTAGAGGGGGAGGATGACCTCCCTCGACCTGCTGGCCACACTCTTCTTGATGCACCCCAGGATGCCATTCGCCTTCTTGGCCGCCAGGGCACATTGCTGGCTCATGGTCATCCTGTTGTCCACCAGGACTCCCAGGTTCCTCTCCACAGAGCTGCTCTCCAGGAGGTCAGCCCCCAACCTGTACTGGTGCATGGGGTTATTCCTCCCCAGGTGCAGTACCCTACACTTACCCTTGTTGAACTTCATAAGGTTTCTTTCTGCCCAACTCTCCAGCCTGGCGAGGTCACGCTGTAAGGCACCACAGCCTTCTGGCGTGTCAGCCACTCCTCCCAGTTTTGTGTCATCAGCAAACTTGCTGATGGTACACTCTATCCCTTCATCCAGATCATTGATGAATATGTTGAACAAAACTGGGCCCAGTACTGACCCCTGAGGGACACCACTTGTTACTAACCTCCAACTAGACTCTGCGCCACTAACCACAACCCTCTGAGCTCTATCTGTAAGCCAGTTGTCAGTTCCACTCCTTGTGGTCCCTGGGGTTTTGGCCCTGCTCGGCATCTTCCTCCCCGAGTGGGACCATACGTACATCACGTGTGTGCCAGGCCCCAGGCAGCCTCCTCTTCCCCGCACCGCTCAGGGTGCGCCTGAGGAGCTCCCCTTGCTGGCCGTGGTCCTCGCAAGCCTGCAGTGAGTCTCACCGTCCCCTGTGGCCCTGGGGACAGCACCCACCACCTGCGCTGCTTGCTTGGTGCTGTGCTTGCTGGGCGTCCTGCTCCCCTCGGGGCACGGCAGTGACGTTGTCTGGTGTCTGGACGAGGACATGGGCACACCTCACTTGTACCCAACAGATCAAATCGTTGCCGGTGGCGTTTGATCTTCTGCTGTGTGACAAGGCAGCACAGGATGTCGCTGCATCCGGCACGGTTTCCTGGTGGGATGTGGGCAGGAAACTGCATCATTGCTGTGGAGGGCAGTTGTGTCACATTGCTGGCAGCAGATGATGCCATTGTACCCATGTGTGACACGAAGGGGACGTGCACGAGTCTCCCTGAGAGGCCAACGTGCCCAGTTCAGTCTCCAGTGACAACCAGGGCCGGCTGTGATCCCTGTGTCACTGCAGCTAGAGGAGGTGACAGCCTGAGGCCCCGCACTCCTTAATGGTTCTTTTCTGTTTTCCAGGCTGGCCTCCAAATCTCAGCCTAAACAAAAGCGCAGGGAGGACGTAGGGTCCAAGAAGAGGTAAATGGCTCCAGTGGAGAGCCTGAGTGCCAGGAGCCCCAGTCCGTGCCACCGGCGCCATGTGTGTCCCCCCATGCTGCCAGGGACATGGGGCAGGCAGCCGGCGAGGGGTGGGCGCCCTGCAGGCACGGAGCGTCTCTCCTCATGGGACAGTACAAGGGGCATGGACAGCGAGTGCAGCCACAGGCAGGGGGGCCATGGACACCTCCGCTGCCAGTTGGCTGTGCCAGTCCTGTCTCAGGGCCTTCTCTCCCCTTGCAGGCTCTTCACGGAGCGGCAGCAGCTCAACTACCGCCTGCACTCTGTGTCCTGCACAGGGACGGAGGTGCACCTCTCCATGTGCGCCTTCGAGTTCTATCGGGGCAACGCCTCGGCCGCCTGCGGGGCTGGCATGCCCGCCGTCGTCAGCTGCGTGCCTGGGCCCCTCTTCGCCACTGGCAGTGCCCACAAGAAGAAGCAGCGCCAACAGCAGCAGAGCCAGGGGAGCCCCGCAGGGAGCGGGGCCGAGGCCTGCGGTGGCCCTCAGCTGGCCGCTGTGGAGGGCTCTGTCCCCTGGGCTGCACCTGAGAGTGGGCATGCGGGTCCCTGGGTGACCAACTCATGGGGCAGGAGGTGGGGACGGTGTCCTGTCCCTGCGCATCCCAGGTGTCATGGCCGGCCACCTCTGTGCTGCACTGTGTTGTGCCAGCCCATGCCCTGCCGTGCTGTGCTGCCCTGTGCCGCACCGTGCCGTTCCGCGCCATGCCGTACCGCGCTGTCCCGTATCGTACCCTGACCCCTGGTCCCCTGCAGCCGCGGATCCGGCTGAAGGGTGGTGCGAAGGTGGGCGAGGGCCGCGTCGAGGTGCTCAAGAGCAGCGAGTGGGGCACGATCTGCGACGACCGCTGGAACCTGCTGTCAGCCAGCGTGGTGTGCCGCGAGCTGGGCTTTGGCAGCGCCAAGGAGGCCCTCACTGGGGCACGCATGGGCCAAGGTGAGGGTGCTGGGGTGGAGGGGCCAGGCATCAACCTCCTGCCTGCGGACGAGGCACTTGTCCGGGCACAAGGCTCTGTTGGGCTGGGGAAAGCCATAGCTGGGCTTGTCCCGTGGGCGCCTGGCTGCCAGTCACATGTGGTGCAGGACTTGCCCCGAGCATCTCCAGGGGACCGTGGCCACTCAGCCAAGCTGCCCCGGGTAGCAGCCGTGGGGGCCAGGAGTGCACCGGGCTCCCTTGGTGCACACCGAGGAGCAAGGGCAGTCATGAGGAGAGGATGGCCATGGCCATCCCAGTGTCACTGGGCCCTGAGCCCCCACTGTCCCCCTGGCAGGGACGGGTCCCATCCACCTCAATGAGGTGCAGTGCCTGGGCACCGAGAAGTCCCTTTGGAGCTGCCCCTTCAAGAACATCACGCAGGAGGACTGCAAGCACACGGAGGACGCGGCCGTCCGCTGCAACATCCCCTACATGGGCTACGAGAACCTGGTGCGCACCGTGGGGGGCTGCCAGCATCCGTGGGACCACGGTGCCTGGCAGATCGGGGCCCCCGGAGCAGGCTGTTGGGGGAGGGCCTATGGGACCAGCTGTAGGATGGCCCATCATCTCTTCTCCTCTGCACCCCATGGCATCCCACACATTTCCTCCTGGTTTGAGGCAAGGGCTGCCCTGGGGGGCTTAGGGATTTTGTGGGTGGGAGTCCCAAACTGCCCCTGTGAGGAGAGGGGTGGAAGGGGGGGCCATGAGGGGCTGTGGGTGTCCTGTGGTGCCCTGCTGTGTGGGGTGGTGTGGGGCAACTGCTCCCTGCTGCTCTCCCTGCTGCCAGCCCATGCCAGCTCCCCAGCAGAAACACCAGGAAAAAAAAAATCACTATGGGCCAACCAAGAGAGATTTTTTTTTTTACTGATGATGAAATGAGCAAATGGAGCCGTGTGTTCCTGTTTGCCCTGGCCCGTCATTTCACCTGCTTTGGGCTTTTTAATCCTTTTTAACTCTCTCTTACCTGTCATTTCTGAAATGAGAATGCTATTTCAAAATGAACCATCTTCCCTGCTTTGGTGAGACAGTTTCCTGTCAAGCTCACAAGCAATTTCTTGGCCTCAAACCCACCGTTTTTGGTGAGGTCCCTGCTGACCAAAGCTGTGCCTGGCTCTGCTCAGCTCCTGGCTGCTGTCTCCCTGAGTGCCCTGAAGTCCCCAGCTCAGGGCCCATCTGGGCGCTGCAGCTGGGTGCTGGGCAGGACCAACCTGCAGGACGCAGCCCCATCAGCACGAGCATCACTTGTGATGATGATGATGATGATGCTGCCACTGCCTCTCTCCGCAGATTCGGCTGAGCGGGGGCCGGAGCCGCTTCGAGGGGCGGGTCGGGGGGGGGGGGGGGGCTGGGGGTGGG
>NW_009661371.1:8616877-8617263 GCF_000708025.1 Charadrius vociferus
CTTGGGGCAGCGAGCCCCCACCACCACTGCTCCACGGGGATGGGGACAGGGGGCACAAGGGATGGGGTGGGAGGCGGCATGGCGTGGGTTGCCTGCTGACGGCCCCAGGGCTTCCCCACAGATCCGCCTAGCTGGCGGGAGGACGACATTTGAGGGCCGCGTGGAGGTGAAGCGAGGCAGTAAGTGGGGCACGGTGTGCAGCGATGGCTGGACCACCAAGGAGGCGATGGTGGCCTGTCGCCAGCTCGGCCTGGGCTACTCCCTGCATGCGGTGACGGTAGGTGCCGGCGGGGAGGCCCCCGGTGACACCTCAGCAAGCACAGGCACCGGCGCTTCCCTGACGGCTGTGGGGCTGTATGGGGGCAAAGGGATGTGGCCCGCTCCTG
>NW_009661371.1:8618037-8631409 GCF_000708025.1 Charadrius vociferus
GCCAACGGGCCCTCCGGGCCCCGCCGCCTGCTCCGCTTCTCCTCCCAGATCCACAACAACGGCCGCGCCGACTTCCGCCCCAAGGCCGGCCGGCACTCCTGGGTCTGGCACGAGTGCCACCGGTGCGTAGGTGGCACGGGCAGGGATGGGCGTGCGGGCAGGGGAACAGCCTGGGATGGAGGCAGGGGCCTGGTCAAGGTGGGGAGAGGATGATGGTGCTGCTGGGGTGGGCTGGGTGAGGGTGATGCTGGGTGAGGGACCTTCTGCTGCCAAGTGTCCAGTTCTGCCTCCTGTGGCTCAGGGCTGTCCCTGTGATGGGCAGCATATGGGCGGGGGGAGAAGGGACAGGGCTGCAGGCTGTGCCCTGCAGCTGAGCCCCCAGCTTGTTTGGCTGGGGACAGCCATGTCCCTTCCCAGGGCAGTACTGAGCTCTGCCCGACCTCGCAGCACCGCAGCCTCAGAGCAGGGGCTGTGGGGACCTTCCCCAACAGTGAGGGGCTGGGCAGGTTGTGGGGGACACCCACCGCAGGGCAGGGCGAGTCTCCCGTCTGCTCCGTGGGGGTCCTTCTCTGCCCCGAGCATCCCCCCGCGCTCCTGGGCACTGGTGCAGCGGAGGTGCTGCGGGCTTCCTCTTGCAGGCACTACCACAGCATGGATATCTTCACCCACTACGACATCCTGACCCCCAACGGCACCAAGGTGGCAGAGGGTCACAAGGCCAGCTTCTGCCTTGAGGACACTGAATGCGAGGAAGGTGGGCACCGTGAGGCTTTGCGGCACCATCCCTGCCCATGTCCCCACCGCATGGCTGCCCGTCCCCAGCCATTGCACATGCTGGGGCCAGGCATGGGGAGGGGGGTGACACGGGGGCTGTGCAGAGAAGGCTGCAGCAGGGACGAACCGCACTTTCTGCCTGCAGACGTGGCCAAGCGGTACGAGTGTGCCAACTTTGGGGAGCAGGGCATCACTGTGGGCTGCTGGGACCTGTACCGGCACGACATCGACTGCCAGTGGATCGACATCACTGATGTGAAGCCAGGCAACTACATCTTGCAGGTGCTGCAGCCGAGCTGACCAACCCCCAGCCCCTCTTGCAACCCTCCCACCTGCATTCCCACCCTCTGCCCCTGCACCCCCAGCTCTCCGTGTCCCCCAGCCACGTGGCCCTCTGTCCCCTGCTCTCTGACCGGGTTGGAGCACGGTGTGTGCTGGTGTGGGACAGTGTCTGTCCCCCTGCCTGGAGACGTGCAGGGCTTGTGCATGCTTCAGCCTGGGTTCTCCTCCTCTGAGCAACACTGCCTATGGGCACGTGGTCCACAGTGACAGGGCCACCCCACCACAGCAGCAGCCACCGGCTCCTCGGAGCCTTCCTGCACATCCCACTGCAGCTGGGGAGACAAGTCCTGCCAGGGGCTGTGCCCCAGGCAGCAGCTCCACCAAGGCCAGGAAGGCAGAGCTGATGTGGCGCGGAGCTGCAGTACTGCTGGGTAGTGGGGCAGGGGGCTGCGACCCTCACTGACAGTGCCCCACAGGTGGTGATCAACCCCAACTTTGAGGTGGCAGAGAGCGACTTCACCAACAACGCCATGAAATGCAACTGCAAGTACGACGGGCACCGCATCTGGGTGCACAGCTGCCACATCGGTAACAGTTTCAGGACGCGGCATGGTGGGGGAGTGAGGGCACACCAGGGCAAGGGGTGTCCTGGCAGGGGTGGCCCAGGAGGAGCGGGCTGCAGGAAGCAGTGGGGTTGGGGACAGGCTGTGGGGTTTGGGGCAGGAGGGGGCGGGGAGGCAGGGGCTGGGGTCCTGGGGGCAGCTGCGGTGGGAGCAGAGGTGCTGGTGGGATAGGCGACGTGCAGTTCCGGAGCTGACAGCTCTTGCCCTCTGCCCGCCCAGGCGATGCGCTCAGCGAGGAGGCCAACAAGCGGTTTGAGCAGTACCCAGGTCAGCTCAACAACCAGATTTCGTAGGGCCCCGGCCCTGGGGGAGACAGGCATCTCCCTCCCTCGCCCCACAGAGGTGGGAGGAAGGGGCTGGGGAGCCGGCGGGGAGGCCTCATGCCCAGCACCGCTGCCACCGTGCCCTGCTGGGGACTGCCCAGGACTCTCACCGTCACCAGCTGCCTTTTCCCCACCTCGGGGAGCTGGTGCTCGAGGCACTGCACACCTGCACCTCCCAGCCTGGGGCCACCACCCCAACCACTGGCCAGAAGACTCTGCGCCCACGTCCCCTGGGCTACAGCACATGGGTACAGTCCGGGAGGTCCTGTACCCCATACCGTGCCCCCCTCTGCTCCCAGTCCCTGCCATCCCAGCTGCACCCCATCTCCTGCTCCCCCATCTTGCCCTGGTTCCTCTCACCCCCACGGCCCTGCCCAGGGCTCTGCCCTCAGCTGACCCTAGCAGAGCCCAGGACCCCCCACCCATGCAGGAACTCGCACCCCTGCACAGCACCGGCAGAGCCCCGGGGAGCCCCTTATCCCCCAGGGATGGTGTGGCTGCCCATGCCCTGGCAGCACTGCCTCCAGCTGCCCGGCAGCAGATCCCACACCCATCTCTTAGTTGTAATTTTATTTTCTCTATAAAGTTGTCAGTTCTATTTCCCCAACGGCTGCTGGCTCTTCTCTGGGGTGGGATGAGGAGTCTGGCAGGACCGGGAGGCACAGCGTGGCTCACGCTGCAGGGCTGGCTGGCACCGCCCCGGCACACAGCCCCCCCCCATCCCCTCCCCCCACCTCCAATACCCACGTGGAGCAAGGAAGCTCCCCTATGCCTGCCTGGGCGAGGACCAGCCCACACCAGTTCCCCCTCACCTGCCTGCACTACCCTCAGCCACTGCTGGGCTAGAGAAAGACAGTACCAGTACTGGTCCTTCTGGGAGAAGGCTGTGCTGGTGAGAGGAAGGTGCCAGCAGGAGCCCAAGTGTAGCTGCTCTGTCCTGAAGCACCCCATGGCACTACACCAGAGGGAACAGACGGGCCCACCCTGGCACAGCAGGGATGCAGTAAAGTGCCAGTTCCCCCACACCAGATGTAATGCAAATGGTATTGTGCAGAAATCCCACCACGGGGCTGTGACCCACAGGGATTGCCATCCCGCAGCGGAGATGGGCTGCCGTGGCTGGCGTGAAGGGAGCAGAGCCCAGCAGAGGCAGGGACAGAGGCACTTGGGACAGAGAACGAGGACATGACACAAAGGCAAAGGCAGGGACACCTCAGCCGAACGCTCTGGTCCCATCTGCAGCTGGGGGGACACAGAGCGCTCCGCTCTGTGCCTGGTGAGGAAGAAGAGAGGGGCAGCCGGCGTCTGGGCTGGGGCAAGCCCTGGCTCCAGGCGGTGGAAAGCACTGCGGTCAGCGCTGCCGGAGCAGCTATGCGAGAAACGCCGCCGGCGTCTCAGCTATTTCCCCTGCGAGCAGCCGGCTGGGGCTTGCCGGGGGAGCAAATTCCTCTGGCGAGGCCAGGGCAGCCTGAAAGGAGGCCTGTTCTCCGGGACGGGAAGAGCGCAGGGGGGGGAAGCAGCGGCTCGGAGCTGCCCTTTGCCACAGCACCCCCAAGGAACTGTGCTTCTTTCATCTCCTAAAAATAACAGGCAGAGGCGAGGGCTTGGGAGCCCCGTCAGGAGCGGGGGCCTGGCTCGACACGCACATTCCTCCCTCCAGAGCCGGGCTGGACACGGCCCTTCAAGGCAGCCCTGGCCGCAGAGCTGCCCGCCTCCCAAAGCCTCTGGCAGGGGCTGGAGCAGAGCAGGGGCTCTTCCAGGAAGGCAAGGAACAGCCACAGCTGCTCCTTCCCAGAAGGGCCGGCCGGGCTCTCAGCCACCAGCTGCAGAGCACAGGGAGGGCCCCCAACTGTCCCCAGGGGCCGGGCTGCGTGCGTGGGAGAGCAGCGCTCCGGCACGGACAGACACCGGGCTGGGGGAGGGACAGACAGGCAGCACCAAGGAGGGACGCATGGCCCCGGCACAGGCTCCCACCTTTGGACTTCCTGAACATCAGGGCCAGCAAGACGCCGCCCCGGCCATCTCAGAGTCCAGCATCGACACCCCTTTCACCACGGCCCAGAAAGCTGCTTCATGGGTGCAAGATGTGGATGCAGACCTTAAAGCTTTTGCAGTGCTCCCAGTGGATGCAATCTGACCAGGCAGACATCTGCCACGTCCCTCCGGCCTCGCGGGCACAGCCACAGCAAGGAGTGCTGCCGAGGCCCAGCTCAGCTGGCACACCAGGGAGGCAGGGAGAGCCACCCTGGCAAAGCCTGCCCCGGAGCAGCTCCAGGGCCACCACTCTCACTCACAGAGGAGGTGGCCTCACAAGCCATGGCTTGACAGGTGCCCACATGTTACAGATGGAAGAGTTGGATCACAGCCTGTGCGGGTGCCGAGTGGGTGGCAGGACACCTCTACTCTAACACCGAGGAGATCCCTGGAGGCACAGCCGCTGTGCTCCTCCCCAGCTGGAAGGACTCATGTGAGGACTGACAGGAGGGACAGGGTCCCACACAGCCCAGCCTCCCCTAGGCAACTGCCACTGCCATGGGAAGGAGGCCACACAGCACTGGAGGGTCCCTAGAAAAGTGCTTTATTTGAGTACAGAAGGGAGCAGTTGCACCACAAGTCCACCCAAGCACTGGGCTGGGCCACTCTGCCTGGCCCCTTCCAGTCCCTCACAAGCTCTCAGTCTCTCCCTGACCGGCACAGTCACGGCTCAGTCCTGCGTCCTTGGCTCTCGGCCAGCACCGCCAGCCAGCGCCTGCGGCAGCCTGCGCCACAGCACCGCTACTCCGTGACCTCAGGGACGACGCTCACCAGCAAGGTGTCATAGCCACGCCGCACCAGCAAGGCCAGGCTCTGCTGCGTCCGTACCGCCTCGTACACATCCTCCGCGCGGCGTGACGCCTGCCCGTTGATCTCCAGCACGACGTCACCTGCCTTCATCCCTGCCCTGTGGGGAGAACGATGACAGGAACGCACAGCGGGCGAAGCAGACGCTTGGCTTTGTCTTCCCAGAAGGAAGGAGAGCCAGGCACTATGGGAGGCTTGGGCTGCTGCACCAGGCGTTCCTCCAGCCACACAGGCATTTTAGCCAACAGGACACCAAGCCTGGGCAAGGATCATCAGTCGGTTTCTGCTGCAGACTGACAGCTGCAGGGCCCAAGCCTTGCTGCTCTGGAGCAAAACACTCAGAGCTAAATACATCCCATGCTGCATAGTTTGCTCTCCCATGCCACCCGCCAAGGCACAGGGCAGCACTTACTGATGGGCCGGGGAGCCAATGATCACCTTGTGGATTAGCACTCCGTAGGAGACATCGGGGAAGCTGGGGTCACGCAGCTTCAGCTCAGCCAGGATGCTGCAGAGTGAAAACCAGCATCTTGGTAAGGAGCTGGGAGGCAGAGCAGGGGTCCCAACCCACTATGCCTGCGCAGGCTTGGAGACCACGGCACAGAACCTGCATCCCGGCACACTGCTAAGCACAAGTGACCAGCTGCAAACCCCAGGGGCACCCAAACACCACCATCTTCCTGTTGAAAACAAGAGGACAAAAGCCCCGACTGTGCCAGGGAAAGCTGGAAACTACCAGAGCAGCTGCCAGCTGGATCACAGCTGCTGTGATGCAGTCCCCTGTCCGAGCCGCCCCATGTTAGACTGTCCTTCGTGGTTATCAGGTCTACCGCTCCCCTGCTGCAGCTTCACTTCTCTGCCTTTGGTGGGCAGGACACAGAACAAAAGCTGTGACCCCTCTTTTTGCCAGACATGTCAAGCAGAGGTATACCTGCATCTCTCCTCCGGAGTCTATCGATTAAACAATCCCAGTTCCTCCAATCTTCCCACAGATTAGGTTTTCTAAACCTAGCTTAAATTCTGCACCTCCCACTGTTCCTCTTTGGAGTCTCTCCCACTGCTCCTCACCCCTCCTGAAAGTGTCCAGAACTGGACACAGCACTTCAGCTGGATCTCACCAGAATGGAGGGACCATGCATTGTGTGAACAGCGTTCTTCCCTCAAACACTGGACGTCAGCTCTGATTCACTGCAGCTCCAGAAATTCCCACAGTCACTACACCCAGCTCCTTGCTCCTCATCAGGTACCTGTTGAGCCAGTTATGGCTCCCTACTTCACACTGTTCCTTGCTGAACTCTACTGTACTTTTTCACAGGCCTTTGCAAACTGCCATCCCTTCTTGATTTCACAGGATCACAGCATGGTTGAGGTTGGAAGGGACCTCTTGAGATCATCTAGCCCAACCCCCCTGCTCAAGCAGGCTCAGTCAGAGCAGGTTGTGCAGGACTCTGTCCAGTCAGGTTTTGAGTATCTCCAAGGTTGGAGACTCTCTGACCTCTCCAGGCAACCTGTGCCAGGCTTTGACCACCCTCCTCACGGTAAAAAAGTGATTTCTTGCCGTCAGATGGAATTTAATGTGTTTCAGTTTTTGCCTGTTTTCTCTTGTGCTGCCACTGTGCACTACAGATAGAACTATTAATTTGATGTGGTCTGCACGTTTACGAAGTCAAGTCTGCTTCTTCACCTCAGTCACTAACACTGAACAATACATGCCCTTAAGCAGGTCTCTCTACAAACATAGTAAAAGCATGATTTTGTGATTTTAGGCTATACAGCACTAAGAGCGGCTGCACCTGGCTGTAGTGGACTGTTGACCCCAGCTGGCAGGTTATAAGTCCCCACCCAGTTGTTTGGTCACTCCTCCAGCAGGACGGGAGAGAGAATTGGAAGGGCAAAAGCAAGAAAACTCGTGGGTCTAGATAAAGATAGTTTAACAGGCGAAGAAAGAAAGAAAAGGGGAAAAAAAGGAGGGGGAAAAAAAAAAGGCAAGTGATGTAAAGGCACTCACTGACCACCTCCCACCAGCAGACACATGCTCAGCCAATCCCCGAGCAATGGCTACCTTGGAAAAACTCCCCCGTAGTTTTATGGCTGAGCACAATGTCATATGGCATGGCTGGTCCAGGTCAGCTGTCCCGGCTATGTCCCCTGCCAGCCTCCTCCCTGGGGTGCTGAGTGAGAAGCAGGGCACGCCATGATGCCATGCAAGCACTGTTCAGCAACGGCTAAAACATCTGTGCGTTACCAACAGCGTTGGTCACAGATCTAACACACAGCACCACATGGGCTGCTATGAAGAAAATGACTCCATCTCAGCCAGACCCAGTCCACAGGTCAGTGAGATGAGGGGTCTATCTTTCCCACCACCCTATCGCCTACCACGCCAGCTGCAGATGAGAGAGTTCCCCAGATGCCTATGGCCTCCAGCTGCCCGGATCAAGAAGCTCCTGAGCTGTAATGCTGCATCTTTGCATTTAAAAGCCAGTAAGGCTTTTCTTTTGTGAAGTTTTCTAGTTGCTCTTTTGAACCCTACAACATCAGCAAGTTTTATCACACAATGTATGAAGAACGAACCCATGTTTTGGAATCCCTCTAGTAACAGCCCTGACCAGCAACACACCCCAGCAGCACTTTCATGTTGAACCTGTTCCAAATAATCATCTCTTTGCTTTGCTGTTTTCAAAGTCCTTTGCTCAGTTCCTACTTATTCCATGCTGTAAGATGACTGCAGAGGGCTGTGCTAGTCAGTGCCCTGTCTCTTCCCCTGGCTTTCTGTGGCCGAGGTAAGCATACCTTCAAGCTCCACCACAGCTGAGCTCAAAGCCATTGGCACACCTCCATTCCCTTCAGGCAGCAGAGCAAAAGTCTGGTGTCTCGGGAAGCTCCTGCCTGCCGGTCAATCTGTGCAGCAGAACCAGGATGTCGAGGAGCTGGTATCCAACATGGAGCTTCTCCTTTTTCCTGTGCTAGGGTAAGTTTCTGGCCTTTCAAATGAGCATGTTCAGACAGCGTGATCACCCAATTCCAAGGCGAGCAATCCCTTGTTGAGAGATCTTCCCAGTAACTGGGCACAAACAAGACTTGTAGTCAGATGGTTTTCCAAGGCCCTGCTGCCAGACTGCTCACTGGCTGTGGTGAAGCTGGACCCACTTCCTAGGAGCCAGGTCCTAAGCATTTCACGCTTCTTCCTTGACAGACTTTGTCCTGCACGCCTCTCCAGTGAAGCAGGAGGAGGTTGGACTCCCACCTCCCACAGGTTTTGCCGAGTACCAGCACCATCTACCGGGCATCTGGGCACCTACTGGGCATGCCAGCAATGCTGACAGTGTTCCCCACCCACCCCACTCCCCCAAACCTTGGGAGGAACAGAGCATCTGTTCCTCCCTTTGTGTCCCAGGCAGGAACCCCAGTGACTGCTCATGGTGTCCAGAAGCGCAGACAGCCTGCAAACCCAACCAACACACCAGAGCCACAAGAGGTTTAGCAAGGGCAGAGCACAGCCCTGAAAAGTGTTTCTGCCAAGCACACCACAACCAACCCCACTTAGCATGCTGAGCCCAAGAGTCAGTTAAAAGTCTCTTGAAAGATGGCTGCAAGAGCCAAGGAACCAGCGGAGAACTGCTCTCAGAGGTGACAGTGCAGGTCTAGCACGCTCCTACCACATGGACTTGCTATGTGTAGGAGGCTACTGGTAGGCGCTCAGGTCTAGCTCCTGCAGCAATTCCCTCCCAGGGCTCGTTGCCCTGAGCGGAGCTCCCTGCAGACCTGACCAGGGCTGTCCAGCCCTCAGCACTGCACAGCTGCCACTGCCTGCAGGGCGCCTGTCTCAGGGTGCTTGGTTGGCCACCAAGGCCACAAGCATGTCTTGGGGACCAGCTGAAGCAAGGACAGCAGGTGATCCTTCTACCACACCCAAGCTGGTTGTCTGTCCGCAGTCCTCGTTGCTGACCAGAGCGTTCCTTGAGATGCAGAGACAACACAACGCCCTTCCCAAGCCACAGCCATGAGCCTCACACCGCCCTGCGGGTGGCAGCCACGCTGTGTGTGCACCAACAAAGCCTGCTCTCCTACCTGTTCACCTCCTCCCTCAGTCAACTCTACTGCAGGGAAACTTGCCATTTCTTATTCTGAATGTCCCACTTTCTAGAACGGTTTCCGCACCACAGCAATTAACCTGGTAGATCCCTCCTTCCAGAAAATACAACTTGCCCAACTGTTTCATCACAACTTTCAGCTGATATATTGTGTATCTATTAATTACACAATGTTCTGGTGGCTCTTCATTCATGCTGTGCTACAAGGGCTCTTTACTGAATTCCCCTCAATGACAATTATAGACTGATCTGGCACTCTGGGGGGTAGTTTCAGGGACTTTTTATCTGCTTGGAGATTCTGCCACAAGTCTAGAAACCTGCAAGCTTCTAATTTACCTCTGACACAGCCTAGAGTCTAAACACAACATGAGCACAAAATGACTTGAGAGTGAATACTTAAGCTGTGAAGACAATCCTCCCAAAAACAGGCACTCGCAGTTAGTTTGGAAGATCCCGTCACACAGCCAGCATGCCCCAACAAGACTGGCCTGTTGGACCCCGACCTTAGGACACGTACCTTGGCGTAAGAGTCAGCATCATTACTCCTATGTAACGGCGCTTTGTCTCTGTATTGCCAAACCAAGAGCCTGTCAAAGGAAAGGACATCAAATGACAAGGCTGAAAACAGACATGCACTCAAAATAGGGCTGGTCTGAGCCACTCGAGTCACAAAGTCCACACACCTAAAGGCAGACATCGTGGGGAGGGAGTCATTCTGATTCCCTACCAACAGCTTATTTAAGTTCCATTGACCGGTTAGAACTTTACAGGTATTGCATACTTCACTTTCCTGGTTTGAGTTGTCATTTTTTTGACTGAGAATATTACCCCATGGTGTCAACATGAGAACCACATAGCAAGAGTCTGCATTAAATAAATTATCACAAACACAAAGGAACAAAACCAGGCAGTGTTCTACAGGACTAAATTAACGACCTGTCCTTTACAATATAGCTGAATCCTGCACCTGCATTTCCATTAGTATACACAAGGCTAAGTAGCCCCCAGTTGCCAGGTCATCCTTTCCCTTTTTAAACACCAACAAATGGTCCACTGATTTACACATATGTTGAGATCTAATGGAAAGTAGCAATGGACACCAAAAAAATCCTCCTCTATCCATGGGGACTTAAATGCAAGCTACTTGGGACACTTTAAAAGTCTTTATCTGCAGCAGATGCAAGCCAGCATCCTCCTTGCAGTTTGTTAGGGCCCTGTGGGCAGGGAAGTAACAGCACAACTTTCCCATGAGGGAGGGGAGTTTTATGCCAGATGGGAGAATCTTGCTTGTCCTTCTCTCAGAAAAAGGGCCCAGAGCCCAGCTGTGCCAGAGCTTCCCTCTTTCATTCTCCTCCTTCCCCCAACACCCCAGCAGGGAGGCACCCAACTCACTTTTGCGCTGCTCCTCCTTTTGCAGGAACTTTCGCAGCCGGTCTGAGGGGATGGCAAAAGAGATGCCTGATGTCACCTTCATAGTGTTCACCCCAATCACTTCGCCATCCTGCAGGGGAAAGGGCACTGCATCGTTGTAGAGAGAAGGAGAACTACTGTGCAAGCCTGGAGTCCCACCTGTGCACCCATCCCTTCCCAGCCTGCTTCTTCTGCCTGACCCTGCTAAGGTTGGCCGGGGACTGGTCCCAACGGGCTGCAGCCCATGCAGCACCCCCCTGCCCTGCCACCATCAGCCATGCTGGCCTCACCAGGCACACCAGAGTCCCATTGGCTCAGGCTCCCCAAAACAGACGCCGCACAGGGCTCCCACACTGCGTTGATCCCCTGCTCCTCCTCACAAAGAGCCGGGAGCACGCACAGTCCCTCCCTCCCGGCAGCTGTAGCACCCACAAGTGCTCCCACCAAGGGCCACCGAGCCCCAGGGGGCACAGACCGAAGGGCACGCAGCACATCTCTGCCCCGGCCAGCAAGGGTGCAAGTAGGAGAACTTACCAAGTTGACAAGGGGGCCGCCAGAGTTCCCAAACTGCAGCAGAGAAGAGAGCAGTAAACAGGCCGTGAAAGAGACATCCTCACACAGCAGGACCCGCGGTAGGGAGGCAGAGTCCAGAAAACAGGGTCAGGCCGAGAAACGCAGCCCCAAGTGAGGGGCCAGAATCCCTTCGTCTCCCAGTGCTCTGTGTTTAGCCTCCTCTGACCTCATGGCACCCGCAGCCCTTCCCCAGCTCCCCCCTCCCCAAAGAGGGCAGCCAGGAGGAGGTGCCAACCCGCCGTGCACCGCAAGGTCCCCTTACATCAATAGCAGCATCAGTCTGGATGTACTCCATGTCAGAGGTGGCCAGGCCCAGCTCCCGGCTGCCCCGCTGGGCAGAGCTGACGATGCCGGAGGTGATGGTGTTCTGCAGGGCGAATGGGCTGCCCATGGCCACCACGAACTCTCCCTGCCGCACCTCGGAGGAGCGCCCAAGAGGCAGGGTGGGCAGCGGGTGCTGGAAGAGAGGAGAACGGTGAGCAGATGGGAGGGAAATAAGGGAGTGTTTCCACAACCACAATGCACACCTTAGGCTTGATCTTGATGGTAGCGATGTCTGCAACCTGGTCCACATCCTGCACCACAGCATCATACTGCTCACCACTGGCCAACTTCACCCGCACACGCCGCCGGTTTGCCACCACGTGCGCGTTGGTCACAATGAGCCCATCCGGAGACACCAGGAAACCCGAGCCATTAGAGATGGGCACATCACGGCCCGAAAAGGGATGCCTGCAAGGTGGGCACAGGTCAGGAAGGGGTGACAGGAACCCTGAAGGGATTAGGGGGGTGGGCAGGCAGCAGCCAGGCAAACTGGGTGGCCCAAACTGGTAGGCCTGGAAAGAAGCAGGGGATAGTGAGGATGTCTGGGCAACAGCATGGTGGGGGAAACTCCTTCACTTCCCCGTAAAAGGTCCCCATCTGGAGAGTCCACACAAACAGTACGCCACAGGGGGACAAGCAGGAAGGATAAGGAGTCCCTGCACAACTACAAAGGTACAAGTCCGCTGGCACCACAGAGGCAACGTGGGAAGCTTATGTGAGTGGAGAGTTGCAATGGATGGCACAGGCTCTTTAGGAAAGAGCAGCAAGGAGGCAAGTAGGAGGGGTTGTGATCTGCGCAAAGAAGCAGCCTAAACGCTCAGAGCCTTGCCTCAGAGCAGGTAACAAGCACTTGGGAGGTGATGGGTACATCTTTAGACAGCTAGAGGAAGACTCGCGACTGCAGGCCCTGGTCCCCCCGGGGGACGTCAATCACCCCGGATTCTATGGGAAGGCCTGGTGATAAGTGAGGCAAGGGACCTAGTGACACAAGACACAGAAAGGGTGAGGTGTTCACTGCCTTTTTGCCTGGTTCCTTGGGCCTCCCAAGTCCCTGTGCCCAGAGGCAGAGTCTGTGGGAATGCAGCATTACACAGAAGATCAAGGGAAGGATCGCTGAAGCCAAACGGACATGCACAAGTCCATGGCACCAGACAGGATACATGTGAGGGGGGTGGCTGATGTCCCTGCGAGTGCTCAAATGTCATAGTCATAAAGGTGGACTCCTGATGGCTGGAAAAGGGCAAGTCATACCAGCCTGCAAGATTGCCAAGAAAAAGGTTCCTGAAAACTGCAGATCAGTCAGAAAGTTACGGGGCAAACGATCCCAGAAACACTTTCTGGTGCACAGCAAACAAGAAGGGGACTGGGAGCAGCCAGGACAGAGTTACCAATGGCAAATCATGCTTGACCAACCTGGCTGGCTTCTGCGAACAGATGAGTGGTTATACAGATAAGGTGTGAGCAGCAGATATTGTTTACCTTAAGAAGGCTTTTAATGTGGTCTCCAGTTGTAACCTTCTAGCCATGCAGGTGACATGCAGGCTGATAATCAAATTGGGTGAATGGAAAACTGGCTGGACCACCGAGGTCCAAGGCTGGTTGGTGGTCAGCTACTGAGTGAAGGGCCAACACCATTTAATGCCTCTATTTGTGAACGGGAAGACGGGACACTGCACACACTCAGCAAGCCCGCAGGTGACACTACACTGGAAGGAGCAGTCACAAGCTGAAGGGCAGAGCTACTATTCAGAGGTGCCTTGACAAGCTGGAAACACAGGATGGCCAGAACATTATGGAGTTCAAAGGTAAATGCAAAGTCGTGCTCCCGGGATAGAGTAATCCCAGGACAACCTGGGGCCATTGCCTAGAAGGCAGCTCTGCCAAAACGGTCCTGGAGGACAAGAAGGTGGCGGTGCAGCAGCAGCAGCGGTGTGTCCTCATGGCAAAGGCCGACTGCAGGCCAGCTGTGTGCGCAGGCAGCGGGGCCAAGGGACCGATCTGTCCCTCCCGCAGCACTGCTGGGACGCCACCCGGGTGCGGTGCCCGGTTCGGGCTGCCTGGGACAGGAGGTGGCCGGGGCGGGAGACCGTGCGGCCGGAGAGGGTGGTGGATCCCTCCTCCCTGAGGG
>NW_009661371.1:8632457-8643144 GCF_000708025.1 Charadrius vociferus
TGGCGGGAGGCCCCGGGAATCCACTGGGGGAAGGGGTATCCCTCGGGACGTCCGTGGGGAAGGTCGGGGTGTCCCATGGCGCGACTGGTGAGGGTCCAGGCTGTGCCCGGGCGGCCCGCGGGGAGGCCCGGGATGGGCTGGGTATCTCGTTGGGGGGGGGCGGGAGGTCACGCAGAGCGGGGGATGCAGGGCAGTCCCTGGGGAGTGCCTGAGCGGGCAGCTGGGTGTCCGACCGTCCCATGTGCGTCCCAGGCGTGTTTAAGCTGTCTGTGCTGCTCTTTGGCCCTACAGGTTTCCAACCGATGGGTTCCTGCTTCTGGCCCTGCTGCTCTACGCACCCGTGGGACTCTGCCTGCTCATCCTGCGCCTCTTCATCGGTGTACACGTCTTTCTGGTCAGCTGCGCCCTGCCTGACAGCGTGCTGCGTCGGTGCGTGAACCCAGCTCTCCCGAGGGCATGGAGCTCCTGCTGTTGCCTGGGGTGGGGATGTGGTGAGCAGGCAGTGCTGTGGGGCAGCATGGGGCAGGAGGGCTGCCCTCACCCATGTGGAGTCCTTAACCATGGAGGCTTATAAGGTTCATACAGAGCTTTATGGGGAGCTATGCTTTTGGGACTCTTTGTTCCCAGGACCAGCAAAAATGCCTTCTCTGCCAAGACCAAAGCTGGCAATTGCCTCTTGAGTGCTCAAGGACTGATCTGAAACACTTGGATCAGCTGGGTATCCTGCTAAGAAATTCTGTGTGTGACTTGCTGCCCCGTATTTCATGCTGCAGCTACAGCTCTGCAGGCAGCCTTCAGACCCAACTGCAGCCCCCCAGCAATTCCTGTCCCAGACATCTGTCATATCGTTTCCATTTCGTACCAGTGTCCTTTTGCAAGTCACATGATTTCCCGAGTCTCTGTTCTGTTTGTTATATGTGAGCAATGGCTCAGACTGCAGGACTTGAGGAAACCACTTTCCCACCCCCAGGTTTATTGTACGTGTGATGTGCTCAGTGCTGGGCTTATTTGTGCGGCAAAGTGATCCCCGGCTTCGTGATGTCAATGTGAGAGTGTATATCGCCAACCACATAACCCAATTTGATCACAACGTCATCAACCTTCTGACCTCATGTAATACGGTAAGTAACTTGGAGCCAGAGCATGGTAGGTCTGGAAGCACCTCCCTCTAAAAGAAGAGCACAGAGAGTTAATTCAGAATTTAGGTGTAGCTCTTAGCCCCTTCGGTTCATATTTATTAACTCAGGATTCCACATGCGTTGATTTTTTTTCTGTGGTTCAGTGTCATGCTTTAGGCTCTGTGTGAAAAAACGAAACAGAGTGAGGAGGAACAAGAAATGTTACAGCGAGTATTGATTTTATGGAAGGAGAGTGGGCAAATCTAGCACCTGTATCTTTTTCTGGCCTTTCAAGTAGGTGGTGTCAGAAGCAGGGTTGGCTGTGGGGTTTTCCCGCAGCATTGAGTCCCACTTCTGTGGGTGCGGACAGCTGGCTGCACTGCAGAGGAGGGCTGAGGGGAGCTGCGTGGTGGGGCAGTGCTGGGCTGGTGGTTGTGTAACTTTCCCTGTACTCTTGTGAAATTCCTTATGTGTGGAGTTTCTGAATCGATAGGCTCCAAACATGCCTGGGAGTGAGTTGGTTGGTCCTATATGCTGACAGCAGTAGATTTGCTCCTTACCTGGAGGAAAGTAGCTCCTGGAAGTAGTCTATTCTTTGCCAAGTGTGTCAGGAACTACTAGAGGGAGCGTGGGGAAACAAGGTTGTCGCCCAGGGCAGGGGAGGAGTCTGTTTCTCAGACAGGCAGAGTACAGTCTGAACTGAAGATTAGGAATCAAATTCCTAGGGAATGAGGGCCACAGCAGTTGCTGAAGCCTGGCAGTAACATGTTTTCTGCTACTAGTGCTTCTAGGACGTAGGTTGCTCCCTCAGCCCCCAGGAGCATTTTTGCTAATAAGTGGGAACTTCATCTCTCACTGTCATCTGGGAAAGTAGGCCTTGAAGGGAGGACAGGGCAGCATTCCTTCCTTACTCTTGCTTTCTCTTGCAGCCTGCATTGAACGGTGCCCCTGGCTTCATCTGCTGGTCACGGGGATTCATGGAGCTGGGAGTAACAGGAAGCCGAGCAGAGCTGGTGGATTCCCTGAAGGTCTATTCGTCCCACAGAGGAAACCCACCACTGCTTCTGTTCCCGGAGGAGGCAGCCACCAACGGCCGGGCTGGCTTGCTCCGCTTCAGGTACTAGGACTGGGTATTCCCGCGGCGGGGCTGTCGTCACTTTGTTTTAGCTTTGGGGTCATTCACTGCTGAATTCTTCCTTTTCAGCTCTTGGCCGTTCTCAATCTTGGATGTGGTACAGCCAGTTGCCCTACAAGTTCAGAGGCCTTTGATCACTGTGGTGAGTCAGGGTCGTAGGGCAAGGAGGAGTTGTGGAGGCGTGCACTGTTTGAGGGTCTTGGCGATGCCATTAATTCTGCTTCTGCTTTGAAGCCTGTGGGTAGTGAAGCCTGGCCTCGTGTCCTGTCACCCCAGGGAGTAGCTTCTCAGTGCTAACACTTCTGTTTTTTCACATGCCTTTGCCAGGGAACTTTTGCTAAGTCAATACTCTTTTAGTTATGCTGGCACTTTGATAAACGTTTTAGTGGTTCAGCTGTCTAACAGTGTGCTGTCTGGCTTTCATGACCGTAGCATCACAGTGTCTCACCTCTTCTTTGTTAGTCCACTTCTTTTAAAGTGCTTTGGAAGAATAGCTCCAGTCACTTTGGAGAGTGGCTGATGTGCCAAAGGTAATGCAGTGCTCTTTGGATTAGGTTCTTGGACTCATGTCTCCCAAATGCAGACATGTAACATGATGCAACATTAGCTTCGGAAAAGTGGCAAAGTTCATGATAATACTAACTCTGCTAAATAGATTGCAGTAAAACTGTTCTCGGCTTGTTTACACAGTGAGATTTTGTTAAATTTCTTGTTTCTTGATATGATTTATGGATTTAGTTGATTAAACGACACTTATGTTTTGTATTTTTCAAGCATTTTAGCTGATTCTCTATTGTCCATCTTTTTAAGGTAGTAGGACACAGTGGATAGATTTAAAGCCACTTACTAGCAGGTCACGAAACATCGCTGCATGCTAACACATCAGCATGCAGGTGTTTTTCAAGTGGGATTCTGTTAGGGATTAGTTCTTTGCCCAGTGCTATTTAGTGCTTTTATCAGCACTGCAGATGACAATATTGACATCCCTGCTGGTAAAGTTCAGGTTAACGGATAGTGAAGAAGCTAGATTATTGATTGTGATCCAGTGAACTACTGATACCTGCCAGTGAACGGCTGTTACTTGGAAGTCTAATGTGGTCTGTGGGTGCATAACAAAAGGAATATCTGGTAGGGTGAGGAACACAGTGTTAGCTGCACGTGTGCAATGGTGAAAACTGCTGCTAAAACATTATGCGAAGCTCTGTTAACCCCGCTGCCAAGAAAGTGGGGCAGTAGTAGAGAGAGTTCAAGGAGGCCATAAGCATCGTGCAGAATCCAGAGAGCAGAACTTAAAGGCACTCAGCTTAATCGGCTTACCAGAGAAAAGGCAGGGAGATTGTTGTGGATAGCTGCTTGCACGTTGGAGAAGATGCTTAAGAGTGGAGAATTATTTTTTTTCTGACAGAGCACTCAGCAGCTGTCTTTGCAGGTGCTGAGACTAAATGTTGGTACTGCACAAGTTCAGGTTTGGATTAAGATGCAGGATACTTTAAATTTTTGAATGGCTACTCCAGAGAAGTGGGAGAGCTGAATATCTTACCTCTTCATGGTTTTGGCTCCTCCGAGACAAGTTGTATATTTGTCTGTGCATGCTTTCCTTCACAAATGTTAGGGAGAACAGCATGCACAGAACTGCAGGTCTGTTTGAAGATACTGGTTGTAGTCACTTCTTGGCTCACATTTTTACCTTCAGAGGTTGAGCAGGATTTTTTGCCCTTCATGCGTGTTGGCTAAGTAAATCCTCTTGGATTTCTTATTTAATTTCAAACCATCAGAAACTTTCGAGGACTGGAGATGCGATACTTCGAATGGTTCGATCAGTGCTCAGCAAACCACCAAATTTGGTTTTAAGAAAGAATTTTCTCCAGCTCCAATTGGCTGGAACCTTGAAGGAGGGTGGTGTTCTGTGGCACAAGGCAGCATAACTGAAGTCTGGCTATAGGCATCGCTTTAAAGCATTTGACCTTAAGTTTCTTAGATCTGTTTATCCAGGAGATGAGGCTTCTTTATGTTACCCTTGGTGGCTGTGGTTTCTGGGCTTTTCTCATTTATAGCACCTCTTCCCAGGCCGGGGAATAAACCAGGCACGAGGCCTGTCTCGGAGCCACGCTGCTTTGGTCGAGGATAAAGCCATGTGTAAAAGAAGCTGAGGCAGCTACATTGCAAGCTGTAGGTCTTGAGATGGTGTACTCACCAGCTTGTGGAAAGTTTGAGCACTGCGGCACAAAAGTATCCAACTACAAAAATCCTAGGAACGATGTCTATTCAATAGCAAATGCTTTAGAATCATTGAAAAACGTAGGTTGGGGGCAATCTCTGGAGGTCTTTATTTCAGCCTTCTGCTCTCAGTCAGACTAGCTTCTGGGTACGGTCCAGCTGCTCGGGGCTGTGTCTCGTTGAGAAGGATGGAGAGCCCACCGCTTCACGGCGCCTATTCCAGTGCTCTCTGCTGGCTGGCCTTGCTGTATTTCTTAGGGAAAAGGTTATTTACGAATTTTTAGAAATAGGAAGTAATAAATTACAGCTCACCTTTAATGATTTGCCTTCAAAGAGAAGAGTTGTTTCAGACTACTTCACAGTGCAGCCTGTTTGGAAATGAAGAGATAAAGCTTACAGGAGTTGAGACATTACATGGGCTGTTCCAATCAGAATAAGGGAGGATTGTTCACAATTCTAAGGAAACATTAGTAGGTCTTAAGGCATTTTCAGTCCTGTCTAAAGGCACAGTCTAGCAGGGAATGTGGGGATATTGAGGGAAAACCTTACTGTCCTAATGGGAGGAAAAAATGCCTCAGACCAGTGAAAACTTTGACTCCTTGCTCTGCCTGGTGAAGACTGACGAAGGTGAATCTGCCCTGGGGCTTGCCCTTACTGTGCGCTGGGTTTGCCATTCCCTCTTTCCCAGTCCTCCACACCTCTCTGCCTCTGTATCTGTTACTCCCTGCCATGGCTGAGCTGTGTTCTGCCCGCCTGCTTCTGATGGAGACCGGACTAGCTCGTGTTTTGTGGGCCGTGATCTCATTGTGCTCTCTTCCCCAGAGTGTGGCTGACTCCTCCTGGATTACAGAGCTGCTCTGGACTTTCTTTGTTCCCTTCACAGTTTATCAAGTAAGGTACTATCTCTCTCTCTTCCATTTGGGGCAGGGTTTAGGGTGGGCAGAGCGCCTGATGTTTTTGCTGGTTTAGTAAGAGATCTTTTGGTATGTGCTAAAGCGCAGCCTCATTGCGATATCTCAGCATGGCTTCGTTCAGCATTATTTGGTCCATGCCAGGTCCATCTTCTGGACCAGCTTCAACCAGCTTCTGAAGTGGAGAGGGCACTTGGTTCCTGTGTTCAGTTGGTGAAGGAGCCTCTCAGGGCTTTTATGTTAAGTTTGCCGGGTATATTTTTTGAACCTAGCTGCTCTGCTGTAATTCACCCCAGGGTTGCTCAGGTCCCATGGGTGATTCCCTGCAGGCAGCTCAGTCTTCTTGCGTCTGTCTCTTCCCTGCAATCCCTTGTGAATTGCAGAGGTGGTTCAGATGCCTGTCTAGGGCCCAGGTGAGCCCAGACTGGCTGAGTAACATTGATGTAATAAGGGTCCATAGGCAGCGGAAGGGGCTTGGAGTCAAATTTAGGGGTCGGGGTATTTCAGTAAGGAAAAGTCTTGTGCTGTAGCTTTCCCCAGCCGTATCTAGCTCGAGCCTTGCTGATCTGTTTTCTACTGTCATGTAAATGGCTGTGTCTCCTCATCTGGGGCCTTTGTGGGAACTTCATTAGGAGATGCTTCGCATGTTACACTTGAACGCTAATAAAGATTCAATGAGCCAGTTTTGTCTTCTGAGCCGTGCTTTAATTTTGCAAGCTAGTGCTGAGGTTTAACACTTGCCTTTTGGGGAGAGGTTTGGGGTGAGCAGGGAGAGCTGAGGTGGGGGTAGTACCATTGCACTGTTGATCCCAGATGGGGCTGGCTCCTCCAGCAGCCCTTGAAGCAGTCAGCCCAGTGCTGTTGTCCCCATTCAGGTGGATGCCGTCTGTCCCCAGACGAGCTGAAGAGCTGAGTGAGGATTTTGCGCTCCGAGTTCAGGAGGTAGGAGGATGACTTGGGAGAGGGATGTGTAGGACTGCTGGAATTTGGGATGGTCACAGAGGAGAGTGGGGTGCAAGCAGAGTTGCAAAGGGTATTTCTGGATGGGTGTATTTGTATGATGGGAACTCTGGCCCATATTTATTGCCCCGTATAATTATTCCATTTTTCCATGGCCTATTTGCTACCCCCCGTTATCCTTTCTGCCAGTTATCAAGGCTCTCCCCATCTAGTTCATACTTTTCACTCCCTTTTTGTAACACCATAAATCAAATACAGCAATTGTTTCTCCACCTTTCCCTTATGTGCTGGGTGCTTCATAGCTCCTGTACCAAAGATCTTGTATCTCCCCATCAGCCTGTTTTGGCAGGATGATATTGTCTACTCCCGGTCCTTCATGTGCTCCATGCAACACTGAAATGCATCACTGAGGCCCTGGAGAAATCAGTTCCCAGTCCTCTTCCCCTCGACGTGGCTCCATGCAGGCCTGTACATCTGATACGCTCCCCTGCGAGATGGGCATGCCTGGGTCATGCGTGTTGCGGGGCGTGTACATGTGACTCTTCTCTACGTTTCTGCAGCTCTTGGCCATGGAGCTGGGTGTGGTATCCACACGGCTCACTGCAGCAGATAAAAGTGAACACATGAAGAGGCTGAGACACACATCGCTTCTCCCCTTTGCCCCAGGTGGGTGTCCTTGGTAGTATCCTGACTACGGAACTGCCGCCTAGGCTTTGCCTTTGGGGAGGCCTCAGTCTGTTCTTGGTTGCTCATGCGGGGAGGGAGAGGAGAAGGCTTGTTCAACATCCTCCTGGGGAGCAGGGACTGCCTGTGCGCTCTACGCTGGGGGTTGTAGCTAGCTGGTAGGGAGAGGACCACCACTCCTGAGCACAGACACGATGGTGGTGAGCAGGAAGTCGGGCTTTGTTAGCGCACCAGTTCATACTAGAGAAAGCAGAGCTGTTGCGGCTTGAAGGCCATGGACCTTTAGGCCACCCTGTTATGCCCGCTGTTCTTTCTCTTGCAGCCTCAAGCCAGCCCCTGGCAGCCAGGCCCAGGATGCCTTCCAGCCTGACCGGTGTTGCTCCTGAGGATGTGCGGATCACAGCGATGGCTCAGCGGGTCAAGGAGGTGCTGCCTCACGTGCCTCTGGAGGTCATCAGGGTAGACCTAGGTAAGCAACGCCTGGGGCATTAGCAGGGACGTGGAGTCACCTTCCATGCTAAGTCTCTGTGATACCTGAAAGCAGAACCTTGTCCCTGCTGCACTGTGGAGCACAGTGGCAGCAAGGGTGTGAGTGTCCTGATGCAGCAGCTCCCTCTCTAACACATCCTCTTTATCCCTACAGCCCAAACCAACTGTGTGGATACCACCATTGCCAACTTGCTGGAGGGGAGAGTACCCTTCTCCCCTGAAAGTAAGGAGGCTGGTACTGACCTGCCTGCCCCGTCTACCTCCCAGGCTGCAGCTGCTTCTGGCATCCAGGGCTCCGTAGCTGTGCCTTCTTCCAAGGTAATTTTGGTGGTTGTGTTGTCTACTCTGGTCTGATGGCTTGCCAGCCACAGCATGATGGCCTGTGTTCAGGACTAGTCATGATGTCAGGGGAACAGAATATTTTATATTGGAGACCGAATTGGCATGCCGGGCCCTTGCAGAGCCGCTAAGGAGGTCTGCTGCCTTTTTTTGATGATCTCCTGATGGCTCTTGTGCTTTCTGTTCCAGCCAGCTACAAAACAATTTGCAAAGTCCCCTGTGGAGCGGCATCTGTCCTTGCAGGAGCGGAAACGAGCGTTGTACGACTATGCCAGGAGGTGAGAGTCCACCCACACCTCACCCTGTCACAGTCCCAAAAACCCCTTCCCCAGCAGTATCCAGATATGCCCTAAGCCAGGGTCAGCCCTTGCTTTGCCTCATGTCCTCCCGTTCCTTTCCTCTGGCCCAAGACAGCAGGGCTGAGGCAGTGAACCGGGGCTGAAAGAGAGACGAGGCAGATGTTTGTCTGCTTCACCTCTTCCCAGCATGCAGCCGCCCCCGGTCATTCCCGGGAAGCATTCCGTCTTCTGAATTGCCACTGGACTTCTGGTTTTGGGGACTAGGTGCAATAGAAGCTGTTTGCCAGAAACACAGCTCCTGAGAAATAGAGCTTAGCAAAAAAAAACTCACTTGGTTCTTCAGTGTAACGGATTCGGCTGATAGAAGTCATCATGGGACTATAGATGTCTTTGAAATGAGTAGGCCCCCCCCCAGTCATTCCCGGGAAGCATTCTGTCTCCTGAATTGCCACTGGGCTTCTGGTTTGGGGGACTAGGTGCGATAGAAGCTGTTTGCCGGAAACACAGCTGCTGAGAAATAGAGCTTAGCAAAAAAAACCTCACTTGGTTCTTCAGTGTAACAGATTCGGCTGATAGAAGTCATCACGGGACTATAGATGTCTTTGAAATGAGTATTGACACTATGGAACACTCGTTTTTAGAAAGAAGTTTGCTGTTTGGCAGCAGGGACGGTGCAATTAATCTTCCTCGGTGTAAGCGGAGAATAACAGTGAGCAGGGAGCGAGTTTGACCTCTGTGCGTGGTTTTGATGAGGCAAATAGTGGAACAAGTGCCCAGTTCTGGTGTCTGGGTCTTTTTTTAGAACAGAGACAGAAAATTCAGAACGAATTTGGAGGGGAAGTTAAGTCTGTTAAAGTTGTTGTAAATTAGATGGCACACCATCTGCAATTCCGGGTGAAGGAACCAGGTTCCCAAAGGCGGTTTAATCTGGCAGAGAAAAGCGGAATAGTAACTAGTGGTTAGAAGTTGCAGGCAGGCAGACGGCCTTTATGCAGGTAATGGGATAGTTGTTTCTGAAAAGTGAATTTGATTCATCGGTAGAATAAGCTTCTGGCGGAAATGATGGCTCCTCAGTGCCTGGGTGTCTCCCGGTGAGGCCGGCTGACTCTTTAGAAGGTGCTGCGGAAGGTGGTAGAGGTACCGGAGGGTTTGGCTCAGCCCCGAGTGAGCGGAGGGCTGTGGGGTCGGGTCTCCCTCTGCAGGGTCGTGCTGTGAAGGGGAGAACCCATCTGGTGCCACCAGTGGGTGTCGCGCTGAGCTTTGCTCCAGAGCTCTCTGGGAGTTGAGAGAAGACCGCGGAGGCTCATGGATCAGTTAAACCTTTGAGATCCCGTAGCTTTTTGGCACCGTGACAGCTTCTCCCTATTATGGAAAGTCTAGGGAATTCCCTGGGTCGGAGGTTGAAACTCGGCAAAGTCTTAAGTGCCAGTTCCTAAAGGGCTAGTCCTAGGTGACTGCGGGTGGCTCTTAGTCACCAGGAATTTGATTTAAACAGGTCTGTTTTTCCAAAAGATCATTTCAGTTTAGAGGAATTACATCTCAGAATAGCGCTGTGCCACAGAGAGCGTTAGGGTTCCCCTTCGGAGTTGTCCCCCAGACCTGTTAACCCGAGCACAGAGGCGGCTGAGGGCTCCTGCTGGATCCACCGGGCACGATCCGTTCAAGAAAAGGAGGCGGAAATCCTTTCCCGGGGACACCCCGCCTGGCTTTGCTGCTCTTCTGCACCCCCATCTTCCGTGTCTCTTTTTTGAGGCTCTTCTGGCTGTAGAGTAGCGATCTCCGTACTTCTCTGAGAGGATGCCCATGGGATTTTGGAAAGGCGATGGTGCTCCTCATCTTCCTTTACACTAAAGAAGGGCGTTCTTTACTGTCCCAGGCTTGAGAGCGGGCACGTGTCTGTCTCAAGTTCTGAGGGACAGCAGCAACCCCTGTCACTCAGCAGTTCGGTCAGCGAGACGTGGCTGTGCTCGGGGGAGGAGTTTGCCTTCTCAGCGGGGCTCCTTCCCCAGCTAGCCCCTGTTTCGTGGTGGCACACGCGGGAGGTGGCAGAAGCTGGGCGTCCGTCGGTTCAGGGTGGTGCTGACGCGAGTCTGGTGGCCTTGCAGTGTCACCTCTCCCTTCTCCCAGGCGGAGTCTGTCTTTGCTCTGGCGCCTTTTCCCGCCTCTGGGGGGGCCTGGAGCGTTGTGCGTCCCATCCAAAATGAGGTGTAGGGCTTTAGCTCCCGCAGCCCCATACTTGGGGACAGTTACAGCTTTTCACTGCTTCCCCTGTCCTTTTGAG
Source organism: Charadrius vociferus (assembly GCF_000708025.1). Taxonomy (NCBI): domain Eukaryota; kingdom Metazoa; phylum Chordata; class Aves; order Charadriiformes; family Charadriidae; genus Charadrius; species Charadrius vociferus. The sequence goes on from NW_009661371.1 coordinate 8,642,891, forward strand.
CTTGTGCAGGTGGGACACGTTGGGGGCAGGCAGGTACTGTCACACGTGGGGTGGCCAGAGGGGGACACCTCGACCGGGAAACCTCCATGCCAAAAGCTGGACAATGACCTGTTCCGGGCACCGGGATACCGGGGGGGGGAGGGCAGAAGGGTCACCCCGGGGTTCTCTCCTCCCTGTCCCACCCCCTTCCCCTCGCTTGGAGGGAACTTCCCGGGAGGAGGTGGGTTCCCGGTGTCGGGACAGCCTCCCCCCCC
>NW_009661371.1:8644256-8647780 GCF_000708025.1 Charadrius vociferus
GGCCAGGCTGGTGCTGGGCTGACAGCCCCCCCAGGCTCCTGGGTGGAGCTGCGGTGTGGCCCAGGCTTCCCAGAGCCCGAGCCCTCGCGGTTTTCTTCGTGTCACGTCGATGTGGAGAAGATGCTGCTGGAGGCCCAGCTGGAGACAGAGACTGGTGACAAGTGAGTACTGAGGAGGAACCCAGGCACCCGGAGTCCTGCCCAGCCAGAGTGGGCATTGGGTAACTGAGGGCGTTATGTTTGCAGTGCTCTGCTTGCCTTGGGCTCCCCGGCCTGGGATGACAATGGAGCCGGCCAGGTGAGCGAGCAGCCAGGGGAGAGTGAGCTGCTCCCTCCCCGCAGCCAGCCCCAGCCGGGCTGCCCCCACCCTCGGCAGGTAAGGGAGCTGGCCCCCCGCGCTGCACCCTGTGGGCCGTGCTAGCTGTGCCCCTGGCCTCACCTGCCTTACTTCTCCTTCTAGCGGGATGTGCCGGAGGGAGCCAAGTGGAGGGAGCGACGCCTGCCAGCATCCCTCGGTTGGACCTGCACCCGCCGTCCTCCGCATCTGTCTCCAAAGTAAGGCCCATGTCCCCCACCAGCCTGTTCTGCTGTCCCCTGCCCTTGGTGTCTGCCTCACTGCCCCATCCTGCTGTCCCTGTACCCTCCTACGTACTCTGCCCTCTTCCCTCATGCCCCCTTTAACCGTGCACTTTTCCCAGGGAGTTTGCCTTTGTGTGCTCCCCCCAGCCGGTGCTGTGGAGCCTGCAGGGAGGTGCAGTGGGGAGAAAGAAGAGTCTTTTCAGTTCAGAGCTGCTGCTGCTCTTCATCCCCTCGCTGCTGCTCAGCCACGTGCTGACCCTGGGACTGGGGTGAGTTTCTGATGGGGCTGACTTGTGCTGTCGAGTGGCCTTGGCCAGAGCCGACCACTCGGGTGCCAGCAGGGTGAGCCCTGCGCTGCTGGGTGTCTGTGCAGTCTGGGGCTGTCCGGGGGCCTCTGGCTGCCATGACCCAGGGGGCTGTCCCCATGGGAAGTGGAGGAACGCTCCTGGAGTTGGACTGCTCATCCTTGGGTGCTGTCCTACACCCCTTCTCCCAGCAGCCACAGTTGTCTTAGTGGCTGGCTGCCCCTCCTGTCATTACCGGCTTGCTGATGCCAAGCAGGCTGCCCCCGCACAGGTGCCTTACAGTCGCTTTCTCCAATGCAGGATCTACATTGGGAAGAGGCTGGCAGCCTCCTCGGCAAACCCGCTGTGAAGAGCTGGGCCCAGCAAGAGACGAGTGGCTCCACCGCTCCGCTCCTCCGCTCAGTGTGTGGAGGGAGCCCAAGCACCAGCGCAGCCCATCTGGTCCCAGACTTCGTGTTTGTGGCACAAGGCGCCGTCTCCACTTGTCCCTTCTTTAGCCCCAGCCTAGGGAGCTGATCCAACCCTCCCACGTAGACAGGAACCCACTGGTGGCAGCTCCCTGCTGCAGGCGGCCCCTGCCCTCCCCATCCCTTGGTTACGGGTCCAGGTTCCTCTTCTTTAACGCAAGACTGTAAATACGACTCCTGAGCCTGAAACACCACGTGCGAATAAACAGCCCTGTGCCACCTTGGGAGGCAGAGCAGCGTGCCGGCAGTCACCGTGCCAGACCCAGCACAGCCTGCCCAGGGGAGAGAGCGTGCTCCCCCGCAGCGTCAGGGTCCCCCCGGGCTTTTCCTGCCGTGGGGCTCCAGGCTGCAGGAGGCCAAGTCCCAGCTCTTTTGGGGTGCTGGGGCACAGAGCCAGCCTAGTGCCCAGCTGTGGAAAGGCCCCTGGCTGGGCTGCGTGTGGGCAGGGACGAGTGCTGGGGTGCATACAAGGTTTTTACCCCCAACACAGGGTGCCCGGCTCATGTGTTAGTCATTTATTAGCCAGCCGTGGCCGTGGGCTGCTGCAGCAGGGAGACAGGGGCTGCAGCCCAGCGCAGCTGACCGAGGCAGCGGCACCAGCCTGGCACAGGCAGAGCTGCAAAGCCAGATGCCGTCAGGAGAGCTGGCACCGTGCAAAACGCGATGCTGCCCGGGCCCGCTCGCAAACCTGGGTGACTCCTGTGCAGTCACAGAGCCTGTTTGTCCTGGTGCTACAGGATGGGGTGGGCGGCCGAGGGATGGGAGCTGCCCCTGGGGTGGAGAGCGGGAGAGGAGGAAAGAGCTCAGCACATGCCAGTGGGGAACTGGCTTGTCATGCTGCTTGTGGCATGGTCTGCGGGCAGTCCAGGGTGGAGGGAGGAAGGTCCAGTGTGGTTGAAGCGCTGTGGGGGGCTGCATGGGTGGGAGCTCAGCACAGTTCTGTGCGGGAGAGACGTCACGGCACAGGCTGGCACATAACTGCTTCACCTTAGCAGGAGGGTGAAGCCTGGCTTGAGGGCTGATGCAGAGCATTGGGGCTGGGAAGTGTCCAGGGGCAGGTGGGTCCCAGCCCCAGGGGGGCATCTGGAGGGTGGCAATAGCCAGACCTGGCTGGACACAGGGTGGCCATGCCCTGTGCCACCCCTGGTACCGGGGCACACGGGGAGTCCCGTGGGCGTGCGGGATGCTTCTGGTGTAGATACTGCAAGAGAGGTGGGCGAGGGGTGGTCCAGCAGGCGAGGATCAAGCAGGGCCATTTGCCCAGCAGCCAGCCGGGAGCAGGGACACCGCAGGCATTTCCATCCCCGTGGGCAGGGGTGGCCGCAAGGGGACAGCGCAGCTGCAGGTTGGGCAGCGGGGCTGAGCTGTGACATTCGCTTGGACTTCGGTGGGGGAGGTGGTGGCGACTTCAGCCCTTTATTTCCATCCGCTGTCGGCGACGTGGATGCCTGCGAGCGGAGAGGGCAGTTACCGGGGGTGGGGGGCAGCAGGCACCGGGGGTCCAGGCCAGGCGGTACCTTCCCTCCGGTTGCGACGTCACTCTGCTCCAGGAACGTCTCGTACACTGTGGGGCTGATCTTGCGGGGCAGCGGTGGGGCCTTGCTGGCACTCTTCACACGTCCGCCGAAACCGGTGGGAGACGAAGAGAGCCCTACACAGGCAGGGGAGGGGGGCTGTGCCGATCACCCAGCCTGGGGGACACTGGGGGGGGGAGGGGGGGCATGGGGCCAGTCGGGATTCCCTGGGCTGCCAGGGCAAGCTGTCCTGCCTGCGGGATCATGGTGGTGTGGGACTGGGGATGGCATGAGCCCAGTCGGTGCGGGATCTCGCTGGGAACTGATCTCGACACCGCGACGCAGTGACACGAGATCTGGGATCAACGACCAGCAGCTCTACGGGGAGCGTTGGATGGGGGGCACGAGAGCAGTGCCTGGGCTGCCGAGTGCAGGACGTGCCTGCACCATTGTGGGGATGGGGTGAGGGTGCCTGTGGTGGGATGCAGCACTGGGGGGGCCAGTACCTGCGCTGCTGGGGTGGGGGGACAGCCCTGCTCCTGGAGACGAGGGATGGATGCTGCTTGGGGCTGCAAGGACTAGGGAAGGTGATACACACACACCCCCCAGCCGTGCCGGGGGGGCAAGGAAGGGGCCCCGAGCCGGGAGGCATTGTGGGGA
>NW_009661371.1:8648273-8654281 GCF_000708025.1 Charadrius vociferus
TCGTTCTTGCGGTCCTCGCTCTCGGAGGTGCGGGAGGCGGGCTTTGGGGTCGGGGTTGCCTCCGTGCTGTGGAGCAACTGTGGCTGGTGAGGGGCAGGTGGGTGGCAGGGGGAATGGGGAGCAGGGCTACGCCACGGGCCAGCCAGACCACGGCCAGGGGTGGCTGCCCTCAGCCAGGCACCAGCACCACCTCCAGCAGAGCTCAGCAGCAGATGCTTAGCAGGGACAAGCCAGCAAGACAAGCATGGATGGCTCAGGTGACAACGGTGTCCAGGTGAGCCTGGGAGCTGCACGTGGGGTGTCTCTGCTCCATGTTCCCCCACGGGGACAGGGCCACCATGGTGTCATGGCTGGATGGACCCCTGAGATGCAGCTTGGCGTAAAGGGAAGCCAGGAGGGCAGCAGGCTGAGGAGGTGGGAGAGAAGCATGCGGGGTGGAGAAGAGGGAAGATGGCTCAAGCGGTGCGTGGACAGTGGGGAGGGGTGAGGGTGGTGAGAGGGGGTGGCTTCCCACCACAGTACTCGCCTGTCTCCAGCATGGCTCAGCCGGTCCCAGTCAGATCCCCAGGCCACAGACCGGGGTCGTCCACTTCGCCGGTCCTCAAAGCAGACCTGAGAGCACAGGGAGCCTGAGAGAGAGCCAGCAGGGATGAGAGTGCAGAGCCTCCCCTCTCCTTCCCATGGCTCAGCCAGGGCCAGCAGTGGCCTCTCTAACTGGTCCTGGTTTTGTGCCACTACCAGCCACCACACGGCCATGCTGTCCCCCCCACCTAGGGCAGGCAGACATCTCAAGGTCCCCCATGCACAGTGCCCCTCACCCTGTTGCTGCAGCTGCAGCCCCATCAAGCTGTTCCCTGCTGCCCGAGACCTGCGTTGGCTTGTCCAGTGTCATCCCGTGGGTGCCATGCACCACCCATGCAGCCCTGGCTGTGCCTGCACCGTGCTCACCATCCTGGTACTCACCATCTCCCGCACCCCATATTGGCTCTCCACCTTGGCCCGCAGGTGCACGAAACACTGCTCCATGCGCTCATGGAAGGGCCGCAGGTCCTCTGTCACCTTCCGCCCGTGGATCCGGATCCCCTCTGCCAGCAGCGGGATCTGTGGGAGAACAGGGATGGGTCCGCCTGGGCTTGCGGGGCTCCTCTGGCGTGGGGACACTGGGTACTTTGTGCCCCAGGGCAGCTGTCCCCTCCGGCCACCAGAGGGATGCTGTGGTCTGTACCTGCCAAGCAATCAGGTCTTTGAGCTTCTCGATGTTCCCCTTGTCCTCAGGGTGCTCCTGCAGGTAGGAGTCCTGGAAAAAAGCCTGCAACAACCCCATCTCAGACCCACCGACGGGCTGGCTCAGCTCCGCACAGGCAGGTGATGGTGTAAAGCAGTTCCAGTGCCTGCGGTTGCCGGCCCCGGGAGTGCCTGCACCGGCCCCGGCACAGCAGCCGCATGTCCTCACCGTCTCGTACTTGGCAAAGCCACCCATGACAGCAGGGTCCACAATGCCATTGAGCAGCATGGAGAGCGGGTTGACGGGCAGGCTGGGGTCGTTCTGGTGCCGGTTGATCTCGCTCATGATTTTCTCATTCGTTTTCATCATGGTCTCGATGGCATTTTCCAGGGGGGAGATGATGGTCTGTGCCCAGGGAGGGAGGGAAGGTCTGACTGCTGGCTTCTCCAGCCACCTGCCCATCCTGGTGTGGGCCAGCAGGGTGGAGTATCCCCAGCCCCACAGGAGAGAGGCCCCAGGGTTGCGCATCTCATCCCACGAAGCCCCTTGGACCCCTGGCACCAGCTGCCCGGAACTGAGCTGAGGGCTCACTGGGGAAGCACTGGACGTGCTGGTTCCCCGGCTCCCAGCACAGGCTGGTGGCAGGGTTAGTCCTGCAGGCAAGAGGCCACAAACCAGGAGACGGATGCGTGGCGGTGGCAGCTCGGCAGCGAGCTTATGGGAAACTTGGGTAAACGTCATCTACGGGGGCAGCTGTGGACGAGCAGCGCACACAGCCCAAGCACTGGGGCAGACGCACGCCTGTGTGGCAGCACCGGTGCACAGCTGTTGGCACAGCTGTGGCACAGCTGTCCTGTAACAACCCAGCTTGGGCACTTCACAGCTCTGCCCTGCTGCTCCCAGTGGGTGAGCCACACAAACCAGTCCCTGTCACCAGGTTGATGCTATCGGCACCAGCTGATGGAGGCTGTTGGTGCCCTGAGTGCCGGGGGGTGTCCATGCCCGGTATCAGCAGAGAAACCCTTCCCTGTGGCCGGAGGACATGGTGTGGGACAGCGTTCCCATGAGGCACAGGCCGGAGATCTGTCCCAGAGCCGGGACAGTGGGGAGCCAAGGCGATGCCAAAGGAGGGTTATCCCCTGGTGCTGGGCAGGGGGGGTAGCTGGGCTCTGTGCTCGCAGAGGGAAGGGGGCCGTGCTCGCACCCCGCTCCGCAGGCAGAGGGTGCTCGTGGGAGCTGGGTCCGCTCTGCCGCAGGCGCTGTCTCGGGCCACGCACCCAAAGGACCACAGGAGCACGGGAGGGAGCTGGGAGTCGTGGGGTCTGGGGACTGGAGTGCTGGGTGGTCTGGACCAGGTTTGCACTGAGAGCAGGGATTGATGTGACACAGGGACCGGGGCAAGGGCTCGGACGGAGCATCGGGTGGGATGTGTTCCCCACACGGTGGCTTCACCCACTGGAGCTTGGGAAGCCTGGAAGGGGCTCGGGGCAGCGTGCCCACCTGGGTCAGGGGTTTGTGGTGCTGCTCAGGGAATGGATGCCCTGGGAGGGCCCTGCTCCCCCCATATCCTCTCCTCACCATGGTGGTGGAGGTCACCACGAACCAGCGCAGGATGCCGGGCAGGGGGTAGGCTGTTACGAAGGTCGTCCGCTCAATCCACATGGTCTGCGGGGAGGGCAGCAGTCACTCCACCGCCCTCCTCCCCATCACCCCTCCCACCTCCCCTTCCCATGGGCATGGGACCACCACTTTCCCCATCCTAGGACTAGGGGACTCCTCTCTCTCCTGCATCCCATTTCTCTGGACACCTGGCTCCTCACAGGTGTCCCCCCCCAGCTCTCCCCATCCCTCCCAGCCAGAGGTCCCAGCAGCCCCCACCAGCACTCACCGCAAATTCATTGTCTGGATCCTTTGGGCCTTTCTTGAAGGGCCGCGAGTAGCTGAATTTCTGGACGTGGTTGGCTTTATAGAAACTGCAGAGGAGGAAAGGGGCAGAGCGTGAGAGTGTTGCATCCCTTCCTCAGTTGTGTCCGCTCCCACACGGAGCAGAGCAGGTGAACCCCCTCCGCACCGGGGCACTCACTTGGTGATCTGCTCTGGGATGCTCCGATCCTTGAACCGGACCTTGGCTTCCTCCGCCGGCTGCACGGTGAAACACTGGATATCTGCGGGAGTGAAGGAGCCACAGGCACACAGCGTGGGGAATGGGGGCTGCGGGGGAGAGGGACGTCAGGGCCCAGAGGGGGACTGCCCCAGGGGGGTGCTGGAGGACCCACACGGGGGGCGATGGTAGAGGGAATGAGCCGCCCTCCCAGCCCCATTCCCACACTTGGAGGATACACTGGCCCGGGGAGCTGGTGATGTCCTGGCCGGGTGGAGATGTGCTCTTCAGCTTCTCAGCGTTGGGGAAGGGGCTCAGCAGCCGCATCTCGAAGTCTTCCCGGCGCTCATACTCCTTGCCCCGGTAAATGAAGACCTTGTTCTGTAGGGGAGGAAGACGGCAGCCTGTCCCAGCGCGCTGTGGAGTGGGTCTGGGGAGCCCTCGGCCCCGTGCTCCAGCTGCAGCAAGCCCTAGTGTGTTAGGGGTGCAGGCACCGACGAGGCTGAGCCCAAGCTGAGAGGGAGACCCCCCCTCTTGAAAAAAATATTTCCCCAAATCAACAACCGCAGGAAAAAAGGTGGGCTGGCTCGGACAGCCAGGGCTCTGGAGTGAAGGTCTATAGCCAGGCATGCAGCGACTGGGGTCTGTGATCAGCGGATACCAAAACCAGCCAGGAGATAGCAAGGAGCCCTTGAAACCCACCATGACCTCTGGGAAAATGATGCCACCCTCACCGCGGCTGTAACAGCTGGGTAGGAAAATAAGGATGAACACTTTGGATGGAAGAAGCCCACCGATCATGTCAGTTTATATCTGAATGGATTAAACACCTGAGGAGTGTAATAGAGAATGGGGATGAAACACTTTGCTCTCGTCTAAAAAGATGAGCCCTGCTCTCGTGGGTGGATGCCAGTGGGGAGAGGGTCGGTGGGGCTCCCACAGTGAGCCTGGAGGTACCTGAATCTGTTCATAAATAGCATCGTTGCACAGACCCATCCCTGCACCACAGGTATGGTACAACACACGTCTGTCCCTGCACCCACAGACACACATGTGTCTGCGCACTGCAATCATGACACAGCGCAGGTACAGCCACGCACCAGGGATGGAGCAGGTCCCACCTCACCACGGGCCACAGGGACAGCCTGGCAGAGATGCAATGTCCCCATGTGCTGAGGACACAGCCCAGGAGGCCCTTTGTCGTGTGTTACAGAGAAGAACAACTTCCCATGCCTCGCTTTTCTTCCCTAAGTCTGTCTCCAGCTGTTTGCAAATAGGGACCATAACCCCCACTGTTGCTAGAGTGAAGCTCCTGGCTTAATTTGGGAGTTGCCAACCCCTTCCAGAGAGCAGGGACAAAGGTGGCAGACACGGAGGTGAGTACTGAGTACACAGTGTGCCACAGTACAAGACGACCACGGCCACAAGGCTTGGCTTGGATGCCAGTCTGGGCAGGAGCAATGTGCCAGCTGCTGACACGGCGCTGGCCACGGGGCAGCCAGGAGCCACTTACCCGGAGGAAGGTGGGGAAGCCTTGCCCGTAGTAGCCCACGGCAAAGTAGTCCGGGTTGGGCCGCAGCACCTTCAGGATCTTCTCGTAGAACTTGGCTTCCCGCTGCTGCAGGGCGAGAGGGACAAGAGTGCGGAGGGGATGGGATGGGTCCCTGCTGCAGGACAGGAGCTCTGTAGACCCCCTGTCCCTCCCTACGGCAGTGTCCCCAGCCTGCTCTGCCAACAGCTGTCCCCCCCCAAGCCTGGCCAGGCACTCACCAGGATGTCACTCAGCATTTCGTAGTCAAAGACTTCGCTCTCGTACTGCTCCGCCAGCTCCTTGCAGATGTGGATGGCCTCCTCCCACATCTGCAGGACATGGGGCCAGGGCAAGGACCCCACGGTGTGGAGTGAGCTGGGGTGGGGGGATACTGGGGGCTTCCAGAGGAGACCAGCCCTATCTGAGGGACACCTGCACCCGTGCTCCTCAGCGAGGGGGGAAGGGTTTGCCCCATGCTGGCTGGTGGTCCGTCTGGGTGCTGGTGGGCAGCAGCAGGACTTCCCAACACATCCCGGACCAACCTCTGCCGGGGGCCCCCCGCTGCCAGTCCCCAGGCAGTGACGGGGCTGGGGTTGAAGCTGGGCTAGGCTGGGCTGGGCTGGGCTGGGACAGGACAGGATGGGACAGGATGGGATGGGATGGGATGGGACGGGACGGGACGGGACGGGACGGGATGGGGGAAAGGACAGCCATGGCAGCCAGGCAGATGCAGGGACAAACCATCCAGCCCAGGCTCACTGCGGGGCAGCTCCAGCCCCACCACAGCCCTGGGAAAGGCAGATGGGCTGTGTTGAGGATGGGGACTTGGAGCAGGAGGCAGTGGTGGCCAGGGAGCTGGGCTTGCCCTGGGACAAGGGTGGCCCGGCTGGCCAGGGTGAGGGGACTGCCGGGGTCATGCGGCCACGCTCACCTTGCCTTGGTCAAAGTAGTCGATGATCTGGTTGTAGAGAGCCTCTTTGAGCTGGCGCTGGGTGTGCAGGCTGGGGCTGTGCAAGCCCTGCATGGGGGCTGTGTTCGCCTCGTCCGACCACTGCAACGGAGGCAGCGGGAGCCCATCACGCTGAGCCCTCGGGCTCCTGCTGGGTGGCCCCCATGACCCCTGCAGCCCCCCACCTCCCATCCCACCCTGA
>NW_009661371.1:8654441-8662640 GCF_000708025.1 Charadrius vociferus
GCTCCCCCACGGAGCAGCGTCCCCAGCTGGCAGCTGGCTGGGCGGCAGAGCACCCGGCACCCTGCCCCTACGGCCGCTCCGCCGTCCCCATGCCATGTGCCTGGGGACAGGGTGGCAGCGGGCTGGGGCAGCTCAGGGCCCTGGGACCCCTCACCCCATGCAATGCTGGTCTCGCCGGGGCTGCGCTCACCTGATGTACATGGCCTGGCGATCAATCTCCTTGTAGAAGTTCTGGGGAAGAGCAGATGAGGACGCTTTGAGTGGCCTCAGGAAGGGGTACATGCTGCAGCCCCCTATGGTCCCACACCTTGCTCTGGGTCACGGTGCTGCCGGGACCGTCCCCATGCAGGCACTGTGCTGCCCTTGGCAGCAGGGAGCTGCAGGGTGCCTCCCAGCAAGAACCTCTGGGGGACACCAGGTCTGGAACCATGTGCACCCCATCTCTGCTGTGCCAGGGGCAGTGCAGGCCCTGGGGGGACCTGAGGGGACATGGGGCTGAGCCCTGGGGGAGCTGGGGGCACAGGGCAGGTGCCCACCAGGAGGTTGACGGTGCAGCTCATGCTGTAGGTTTTGTTCTCATCATTCATAACAGCCCGGTAGTCGAGGAGCCGCTCCAGGAGCCCAGTCACCAGCGCAACGAAGTTCTCCCCAGGTTTGGCCAGCTCGGGGTGTCTCCGGCAGCAGCTGAGCAGGCTGGGGAGGAGAGGAGATCACAGGTCTCGCTGGTTGCTCAGCTCCACAACACTCCCACCGCTGCCCCAGCTCAGCTCCTCCAAGGTGCAGGGGGTTGAAGAAGGGGCAGGCTCCCCAAACAAAGGACAAAAAGCAACACCTGGTCTACAGTGAGACAGAGCAAGCCCTGTGCTGTCACCCAACAGGCACATCAGGGATGGGGGAGAGACCTGACAGCTCCAGACACCCCGCACACGAATCTGCGATGGATACCACGGGGCAAGAGCAAAGCCTGGGCAGGGCAAGGGGCATCACCCAGGACAGGGGCGTTGCAGAGGGCAGGGACATCACCTGGGGCAGGGCAGGGACATTGCCTGGGGACAGGGCCATTGCAGAGGGCAGGGGCACTGACTGGAGCAAGGGTAATTCCTGGGGCAGGGGCAATTTGGGGGCAGGCAGGGGCAGGCTGGCTGGGCAGCTGCGGTGCGCAAGGGGGACATGATGCTGCTCAGGCAGCAATCTTCCTCTTCTCGGGTTGTTCCCCCAAGAGGTGTGCTCTGGGTCAACACACAGCGTGAGGAGGAGCTGGATGGCCAAGACTGAGCTGGGCTGGGAGTACAGCAGCCAGCACAGGGTCATGCCCCGGAGAGAAGGTTGCATGCGGGGATGTCACTGCACACTCACATGCTCTCAAAAAGCTGCTTGTACTGCTCATCTCCACGGCCGCCCTCCACCTCGCTGTCCAGCTTGCGCAGGATCTCGTCCTCAAACTGCAGAGACACCTATGAGCATGGCTGAGGAGCCGAGGATGCGGAGCTTGGCCCCAGGCTGCCGCGGCTGCAGCTCCCTGGGACGCGGGGCCACAGAGCTGGGACAGAAGGGGCTGTGGGAGCTGGAGCCAGCTCAGTCCCTTAAACAGCCCCCAGGCTCAGCTGCTGCAGCCCCTTCCACCAGGACTGCCCAGCACAGACGGGTCCTTGTCGCCCCTCCCAGGCCATGCTGCTCCCTGGTGCAGAGTCCCTGCGCTGCCCCACCGCAGACAGGGTCCCATCCTGCCCTCTGGGTCCCCAACCGGCTCCCCAGCACAGGCAGGTCGCTGACTTGCTCTCCAGGTCCCCATCCCACTCCTGCACTGGCCTTGTCGCCGTCCCCCAACATTCCAGGTTGAGCTGACCCCAGGGGTCTCTGGGCAGTGCCCTGTGCCCCCTGAAGCCACAGCCTTCCCTGCCTGGACTGGCAGGGTTGTGCCTGCCTGGGGTCACCCGCCTCCCAGATGATGCTCAGCCTTCAGGTCCACGGGGTTTATGCTCTGGATGCAGCCGGTGGACCCAAAAGCCTGGGTGGTCCTTGCATGTGCCCGGTATGGGATGGGGGCGTCTAGAGCAGATATCTGATTGCTGGTACCCCTTAGTACCCCTTGCCTCCACGCTCGGTCCCTCTGGGGTCTGCATGTCCCAAACTGAGGGGACCTTATCCCCCTGAGCTAGGTTGGCTCCTGAGCCACAGAGCCCCTGTGCCACAGTAGGATGGCTCAGGGACATCTCCTACGAAAGCCTCAGGTCCCTGAGCCCAGCCATGCCCACACTGATCCTCCAACGCAGCTCTCCTGTGGCTGCAGACCCGGGTGCAAGCGAGGGGACGGGGAAGGAGCTCCAGCAGGCCCTGTGTCTGCTGTGGCTCCAAGGGCAGGCCCCGCCCCTCTCCTCCCATAGGACACCCCAATAGGGTGAAAGGCTTCCAGCTCAGAAGAGACAAATGCCACCCAATCCATAAACTGATGATTCCCCTTTTGCACGGGGAAATCTCACAGCAATGAGGGAAGACAAGTGGAAATGCAGAGGTTTATGCAGACCTCCCCCCTTCCACTGTGTTCTTGTTTCCAGGCAGTGCTGGGACCGGCTGAGTGGGTGATGCCTGAACCTGTCCCTGCTCATCCCTGGGAAATCCTCTGCATCACCTGGCGGCTCTCCCTGCTCCTCATGTCCCTACCAGCTCCCTCATCCCTGTCCATCCCTCCTGCAGCCCCACATCCCAGGATGAGAGGGGAGGCTGAGCACCACCTCCACCCACCCCAAAAGGGATGGTCCAGCCCGGGTGAGGAGCAGGACCCGGCCACACTCACCCGACTGAAGCTCTCGGTCAGCTGGTACTCGCAGAGCATCATGTCAAAGAAGATGGGGATGGTGGACTTGCGCAGCTCCAGCTCTGGCACGAGGGTCATCTCCAGGATGGGGCCCACCATGCCCGGGATGAACTCAATCTTACGATGGCCTGGGGAGGGCAGGGAAGTCTGGGGGGGTGCTGGGCTCCTGCAGCCTGCTCCCCGGGGCCAGCCCTGACCTGGGGCTCCCGTGGCTGCAAATGGGCAGCAACGCATGGAAGAGGAGGGGGAGTGCTGCCAGCGAAGTGTCTGCCCACCCCGGGGTAGGCGGCTGCGGCAGAGCCAGGCAATCCTCTGGGGCAGCCATGCCGGTGGGCAGGTAATGCTGTATGTGCAGGACAGCACGGCAAACACTCAGCTATGGGACCATCAGCTGGGGCTGTGCTGGTGTTCTGGAGGCCCTGGCGCATGTGAACAACCCCCGCAGGAGCCTGCGGGCACTCATCACTGCTCCACTGCTGCGCTGCGGGCTGCCCCGCACACTCCTCGCAGGTCCCTGCTCTCTGCTGGGGTGCGGGGCAGAGACAGGAGATGCTGCGTCCTCCTTGCCTGCCTGGCCCTGGGATGCTGCCAGCAGCACGACCCTCACCGTGCAGGGGAACCAAGGCAAGGCGGGAGCCCACAGGATAGGGGAATGGGAAGGCAGGGCTGCAGGCAGAACCCAGCCTGGAGAGGGGAGGCTGCCTGCAGGGAGTGCGAGCTCGCCACTGGTCACAGGGCCTGTCGGCTCGCACACCCATGGCCTTGCACGCCTGCAGATGTGCGCATCCCACAGGCTCACATATCCCACAGACCGCACATCCCATAGCATCCCACAGATTGTACAGATTGGCACGCCTGCAGGCTCATATGCCCTGCTCACACCTGCAGGCTCCCATGCCCCACACCAGCAACATCCCGCTCCCCAGCCCTCATTTTGGGGACGGTGCTGATGAATGTCAGCCTGCAGACTCGTCAAACCTCCTCATCACTAGCCACATTGCGGCTCACCTAGGTTGTACCACATGTCCCGAATGGAAGCTCCGATCGTGGCTCTCATGTCCCCATACCTGCCAGGATGGATATTGGTTAGCATCGCTCCGCAGCCTGGGGCGCAGGCCAGGGACCCAAGCACAGCCTGACCAGCTCACCCCAAAATCCCTGACCCCGCTGTGTGGCAGCAGGCTGGGGCAGGAACCTGAAGCTGAGCTGCAGAGCTCAGCCCCGAGGTGATGCCGGTAGGCAGCCGGGCCAGGGAGGGCCAGCAAAGGCGATGGTGACTCACTTGGCCAGGATGCTGTTGCGCTTGGCCTGGGAGAAGTTCTCCAGCTGCAGGGAGTCCTGGGTGAGGAAAGCCACGGCCAGGTGGAAATAGTTGTTCCAAAGCTGCAGTGAAAACACGGGGACGAATGGCAGGCTGGGTGGCACGAGGGGCTTGGGGTGGGCAGCTCACAGCACCAAGGGCCAGGCTGGGTCCCCTCCCCAGCCCCCCGGCCCCCGTAGGGCACAGGCAGCCCCTCACCTGCAGCTCGAAGCTGCTGTTGCTCAGGAACATCTCTGTCAAGGTTGCGGCGAACTGGTTGATGGCACGCAGGAACTCCCTGGGGGGTGAGCGGCCGTGGGGCGCTGAGCGGCGGGCGGCCGCGCTGCCTGCCCTCTGCCCGCAGGCAGGGCCGGACGGGGGCGAGGGGAGAGCTGGGCTGGCGGCTCCCAGCGATGGTGAGATGAGGAGCGGTGGTGGGGGGCAGGCGGGGGCCAGGCCTCGCGGTGCCCTGGGGCTGGGGCTCGCAGCGTCCTCCTGCCCGCATCCACGCTCCAGCTGGTCCTTTCTGCCCACTGAGGTGCAGCCGAATGCTGCCCGAGTGCACCGGTCCTGCACAACCAGCATCCCCGCCGTGTACAGACACCCAGGGTGGGAGGGATGGGGCATCCAGCATCAGCTTCCCGCTGCACCCCAGGAGTCCCCCAAGCACACCGATGGGGCTGCAGAGAGAAGCTCTGCCACCCAGCTCCCAGATGGGGCTGGACTGTCCCAGGACAGAGCTGGGAGAGTCTAAAGCTGCCCTGAGCCAGCCTGAGCACGGACCCAGGGCTGTTTGAGGGGGATTTGGAGGTAGTTAAGCTAAGCCGTAGGCTGCCCAGCACAGCCATGCTGCAGTGCCTGTGTGCCCTCTGCCTAGGTCCCAGCAAGGCACCCCAGGTCCTCACATCCAGCCCCAACGTCCCCCCACAGGTCCCTCCCAGCCCAGGGGTCCTCACCGGTTCTGCACCATGTTCATCACCATCCAGTCGGAGGGGTACACCGTCTTGCCAATCAAGTCCTTGAAGAGGATGAAGGTCTCCATGAGGAAGTCCTGCCAGGGAGGAAGAGATTTTAGGAGCTGGGCTTAACCACGATGCCCTCCTGGGGTACACTGTGCTGAGCACCAGGGCCGGGAGCCACTCAACAGCGGGAGCTTCACCTCCAAAGAGCAGGGATGTGGGCTGTGTTGGGGTCCAGGGCAGGTGGCACCAGTGCTGGGTGCCCAGGTGCAAGCAGGGCACTGGGACCAGTGGAATGCCCCAGCCAAGACATGGGGTGGAGAGGCAGAGAGGTGCCGGTGATGGAGGGCCCAGGTCTCACTGTGTGGGGCAACACTCACCATCAGCTCCGGCCGGGAGGGGAACGCCTTGATGTAGGAGCTGTAGTGGTCCTTGTCCAACTGGCTCAGGATGGCGGCCATGCAGGCCACGTAGTGACTCTGGGGGAGAGGGGCAGGTCAGGCACTGCCGAGGACCCGTGGCCAGCACCGCGGGGTGTGCTGAGGCCCCAAGGGGCCCTTGCGCCCACCCGTGTTCCTCCAGTAGGTCCATACCCCAGAGCCCCAGCTGCCCTGGGGGACCCTCACCCTCCACTTGCTGCGGTCCCCTCCTCCCCGGCTCTCCAGACCTCTCCTCCTGCCCTGCTTAACCTTGGCTTCTGCAGCCAGCCCTTCCTCTCCCGGTCCCTCGCATCCCCCTCCAGGGATGGGACCGCTCTGACACCTGCCATGATACCAGGGAGGACACAGATGCAAAATATATATCATATTTGCTGTAGCATACATCTGTAATTTTTAAGGTAATTTAAGGCAATATGTGGATGAAAGTGCATTTCAAAAATGGCAAGCAGCTTCTTTCTGGAGGCCGATGTGTCTAGACTGCCTCTAGCGATGGGTCCCTAAATTGAGTGACATTTTCTTGACGATACTTCTAACGTAAAATCTGAGTCTGCAATAGACTTTAAAGTGCTTTGAGTATTGACTCGTGAAGAGGAAGCTTTGCTCTTGGGACAAAGCTACAGGAAACTCGCTGGGGAACCCGATCTCTCTTTGGCCCCATAGCCGAAGTCACCCGGGGATGCAGCAGCCCTGGTCCAGCGCCCGCAGCGCCGCAGCGGAGTCAGCGTGTGGAAAAGGTGGCTGCGCTCAGCACCAACCACCGTCGCAAGGGTACAGTCACCCTGCATGCCACCATGTCGAGGTAAATACAAACCAACCCAACCATCCTTGGAAGCACCTTGATGTGCTGGGGACAGGCAGAGCCTGGGGTCGGTCAAGTCACTCTAGCGTGGTGGGAAGCCTGGCATTGCCAGGGCTGAAAGGGGGCGAACGTTTGGCCATGAGAGTGCCCAACGCTTCCTGTTATTAAAGGCCCAGTTCCCACCAGTGTCGCCCAGATGTGACTGCTCAGCCGGGAAGCTGTCCTGGGGGTGCACCCAAGACTGGAAACTGCAGGAAAGGGCGGCTACTTCTGGGGCTAAGAGCAAGAGGATGCATCGTCTGGCAGGGTCAGGAGGAGCGAAGGCCCTGCCATGCCGTGGGGTCACCAACAGAGCCTTGTGGGTGACTTCAGGTGCCAACCGTTCCCTGGAGACTGCCATGCAGCGAGGGCACCACGGGGTGCTGAGCACCACTGCCTGTCCCGGGTGTGCAGGAGCAGCCCCGGCAGCTGCGGGAAGGCATGGGGCAACACAGTCCCCTTCCAGCCCTGGCAGGTCACCCACTACCAGAGCTTCCTCCTGGCTCATTCCACCGGCTCCGGCATTCCCTTACTCTGTGGCAGGGATGAAGCCCCCATGGCAGGCCCGGGCCACCTCTCCCAGCCGCACAGAGCAGCCAGGGAAGGGGGGATTTCAGAGGCCAAAGGGGACCGCCCAGGGCCAGCTGTTGCCTGTGACCAAGGGCCCCTGGTTTGCCCTGCCGGCCCCTGGGCAGCCCCGGCAGCGGGGCTGGGCGAGCTCCTCAGGAAGGGCTGCAGCATGCGGCAGGGATGGCTGCAGGAAGCACTGTGCCCCATGGCCAGCCCTGCCCCACATCCCAGGATGCAGGCAGGTTTGCAGGGAATTATGTTTTGAGAAGCAAATGAATAAAATCCCAATAAATCCCAGTCCTTCTAGCATCAAAGCGAAGCCACAGACCTGAGGCTTCCCTGCTGATCGCCGGCACACAGCAGGGCCAGCAGCACCTGCATGCAGGGATGCCATGCAGGCACACTGCAGCCTTCCTGCAGAGACACCCCGGTCGCCGACTGGCCACAGCTGCCTGCATGAGTCCAAGGAAGGAGAACTTGCCCACAAAGATGGAGGTGAGTCCCTCCTCACTGTGCAGCACAGCCAGGACTCGGCTCAGGAGCAGGGAACGCCCTGCCGGCAAGGGAGCAAGCACCAAGCGCTGGCAAAGCAGGGAAAGTGCAACAAATCCACCTACGTTCCCTAAACATCCGTGTGTGCGATGCCACCGAGCCCTGGTCTCAGGAGAGACCTCGTGGTGGGAGCTGGGGTGACCTTGCCCGCTGATGGAGCCCAGCTGCGCAGCCACACCGCTCACCGGGGCGAAGCAGGAGCAGTCTGAGCCTTCGCTGGGGTTCCGGGGGGTCATTTCTCACCTAGCAGCCGGGGTGCATGTCACCCACCACCACCGCAGAGACAAGCACCGCGCGACCGGCACAGCCCTATGGGGAACGTAAGGCAAGGCAGGAGGGTGACAGGAGGAAACTTTTGCGGCAAGCCAGTCTATTCTGGGGATTTGATGAGATTAGTTCAGTCATCTGGAAACAGCTGTTCTGGTGGCTGCTGGAATTAGATCCAGGTGAACTCCCTGCACCGCCTGCTACACCTGCTTCAAAGGAAACTGTATTTACATTTAAATTACATTACTGGGAGCCGCGCAGCCAGGCACTGCTACACATATGGATGTGGTTTGTCCTGTGGATGGCATGTGCGTGGGGAACAGGCCCAGGGGCAGCACAGCACACGGCCCCCCAAACCCGCTGGGTGGTCACAGACACAAACGGTCCCAGCCAGCCCCCAGCCAAGCCCCAGTCCCACCACCCAGCATCTCCCGGAGTCCCCGTATCAGCTGCTACAG
>NW_009661371.1:8663760-8665966 GCF_000708025.1 Charadrius vociferus
TGGTGGCACCCCACACCGCGCACCCTACAACACCGGGCACCCTCGCACCGAGGTGGCCGGTGGCAACCTGCACCCAGCAAGCCGCTGGCTGCCATGGAGGGGTTCTCTGGGGGACATAGCCGTGCTGGAGGGAGGTGGTGGCGTGGCGTGCAGCCGAGGGAGATAAATCTGTGCTGAGACCTGCTGTGTTAGAGGGGCCGGAGACCCCCCAAGGGCTGGGCAGAGGGGGGCCTCACTGCCTGCTCCGCCTGCCCTTGCTGTGCCACCCAGCCCGTGGCACCTCCGCTCGCCGAGCATCTCCGTGCGGGAGATGCGGGGAGGGAGCTGCGCTCCGGGAGCAGCCTGCCTTGCTCAGCCCGGCTGGCTGGCGCTCTGCTCCCCCTCGTTAGGAGACGTGTCCATCAGCCAGGGCTGCGTTTGGTTGACACACGCACACACGCGATCCTAGGGATGTCACTTTCTGTACCGCACGTCGCGCTGACGCCGGCCGAGGGATACGGCTGCTTGCGCTGGAGGGATTCAGCCCACGTTGTTCCCAGCAGCTCCCAGCGCCGTGCTGTGCGTTCAAGGCCTTTGTGTCTGCCGATGGGGCTTCGGCAGCCGCTGAGGCAGGAGCAGAGCCGGGTCCAGCCTTGGCTGCTCCCCATGAAATCGGAAGGCTCTCCGTGGAGCCGTTTTTCTGTTCAGAGCACGAGGTGGACACGTATGAGTAATCGCCAGGACCTGGGCTTTGCCAGCGTGTGCCCGCATGGGGACGGCGGGCATCAGCCAGGCTGCCTGCGTGCTGTCAGAGGAGCAGAGTGCTCCTTGCCAGCTTGCAGCTCCCGGTGGTCTCGTCACCTCCTGGGGGGCGCGGGAGCGAGCCCCTTGGGACAACTGTGGTGGCAGGGGACGCTGGAGACTGCCGGCTGCGCTCCCTCCCTGCTGGTGCTGCCGGAGGAGGGGGGCAGGAGAGCTGCCAGGGAAGTGACTTGTCCTTTCCCGGAGTGTCTCCTCTCTGTGGGAAGCATTCAGTCCTTCCAGTGCGCTCAGAGGAGTGGAGTGCATTTAAACGCAGAAGCTCCTTTAGACTGAGGTTATCTTCTTTATGAATTATAATTATTATAATTATTTAATAGTATGGTAGCATCCAGAGGCCACAAATAATTAGTGGGTCTATTCCGTTCTGTAGTAACAATACTGTTTCAGTCTTAACCGGTGCTTTTGGACAGGGTGTCTCCTGCATGTTTAAGAAGGTGGTCTGTATCATCCTGGCTGTTTGGTGGGTGGGGAAACCGAGGCACACGGCAAAGAAAGACACTTGCTAATTCCTAAATTCCCCTGGTAGCCAGTGTTGTCTAAAGCGCATAAAGATAAAGCTGGGGGGTGCTGGGGGGGAGGCTGCTAAATGGCATTGGAAATCCACTTAAAGGCAGGAATTTGTATTCTGAAACGACATTCTCCCTATTTGTGCTGGGAGGCTGCAGCCGCAGAGGCCTCCCGTGCTGGCTGCCAGGACTGCAGCCGGGTGAGCACCAGCGGGACGGGACGGAGCAGGGAGGGGGGTGCTGCCTGCACCTGGGGCAGAGCCCCCGGGAGTCTGGAGTGGCACACACAGGGTTGACCAGGGCACTGCGGTCATCTCTGTGAACCGCTGGGCGGCGAAGCCTTTCTAGCTTTTTCCAGAAATGCGCTTTGTGGACAGCTTGTGGCTTTCTAATAAGATTTCTGGCATGCGAAGGAGCACACGGAGTCCCCAGTCTGTCAGGGCTCCCCAGCTCAACCGGCTGCTCCGCTCGCTGGGGCGGTTTGACTCCAGATGGGTGCCTGAGCGCTTTTCTCCAAGAGGTGAGACATTCCTCCCCAGGAAAGTGCGGAGCTGCGGGAAGTCTTGTGATAAGCTGTGTCTCCTGTGTCCGAAAGTCTCTGGGCCATGTCCTACTTCCTTTGTCCTGTAATCGCTGCAGGAATAGCGTGTGTCGGAGGCGTCAGCAGAGCCCCTGGGCTTGGTGCTGGGTGCTGGCCGAGCTCTCCCGCTCTCTGGGCTGCATCTCCACATCAGGCATTTTCCCGTGTCCGTGCAAGGTGTCTCCGGGACTCGGAGCACCACATTCGCTGGGAAGGCAGCAGCCACACAAGGTATTTGCTTCCTCCCGCAGTGGCCTCTTCCGTAGCTCCTAGGAAAGGGGCTGAATGAACCGCAGTGCCCAGCAGCATCCGCACACTG
>NW_009661371.1:8665977-8671227 GCF_000708025.1 Charadrius vociferus
CGCTCTTCCATGGAGGCGGCTGAGGGAAGACTTGGGGCATGAAACAAACTCCTCCTGACCTCATCTCGCTCCATATGGGCTGTTTGCCATGGTCCACCCGTGTTCCCCTGGGTAGGTCACCCTGCTTCTTCATGTATCGTTTGAAACGGTGATATCAGCGCTCCTCTGCCTGGCAAAGAGAAGTGGGAAAGCAAGCGGGTAGCAGTGAGAACAGAGACACTACTGTCATGACAGCTGTATTAGCATCCACGGGAGACAGAGGAATAATTTGGCTTCTGCAGGCTTCTGAAGGCTTTGTGCAAAGGCTTTGTGCTTCACTGTGTCTCCTGACCACGTAAAGTCTCCATCTGACAGCGCCAGCATATCTGCAGTTGAAAGAGAGAGGAACGACGCAAGTAAGGCGATGACCTCTGCATGCTGGGAGGAGGATGTTGTTGCTTCTTCACTAACTGATGGGATCCCTTCCATGGGGCATTAGCCATGGCTAGGGTGCCTGGGAGCCACAGGCAGCCCTGGAGAGGTGCCCGCAGGGTGCCCAGGGGTGCTGGTGCTGCGGGGAGGCGGGTGGCAGGGGCCCCCTGCTCCAGCCGGGCGACGAGAGCCTTCTCCTGGGCCCTGTGGCTGGGAGAGTGACTAATTTTCCTGCAGAGCACTTCAGCCAGTGACCTAAATAGAGATGTGTGCGGATCCCTTGGCTTGTGCGAGCTGCTGTTTGCACCGGGCCACAGCTGACACAGGGGAGGACCCGTGTGTCAGCGATGCTCCCCAGAGGTCCCAGGCGATGCTCGCTGGGGGTGCTGTGGACCACGAGGCATCCAGGACTTTGCCCCGGCTGCAGGGGACTGCGCCTGGCGTCCTTAGCCGGGCCAGCCCAGATGTTTCTGGTGGAGCCCCAGAGAGTTCGAGCAGAGCCTAAGACTTTGCCTTGAATGCTGCTGGGAGGGAGGAGGCCAAGTGCTGCGGGTGTGGAGGGAGGCTGCGAGGATCATCGGAGATGGGGAGCCGACCTCGGGGGACTGTGGCAGAGCTGGAGTTGCTGAGCACTGCAAAGCGTGGCTGGAGAAGGAACGTGCGTCCTCGCTGTGAACACACGAGGGCTGATCGCTGAGAAGGCAGAAGAGCTGTTCAAGCGGAAGCGCTGTATTGGCACGAGCACAGTCGGATATGAACTGGCTTTGATTAAGTGCCTGCAGGAAATTAGAAGGTCTATGAGCCTCCAAGTAGCCGGGCTCTGGAAGAGCCTCCGAGAGAATGGCGAGGGTAGGGCATGAGCTGGCTTCATGGTGGAGCTGCTTGAGAGAGGAACCAGATTTCAGGTTTGCTGGATGCCCAAGAAGGTGCTCTTAGTCCTCCCTCCTCAGGTCTCACAGATGCTCCAATCCGAGTACAAACGCATTGAGTCCTCTCGGAGCCAAAGCGGGATTAAGCTCTGCTGCTGAGTGATGTGTTGTGAGCCTGGCTCCTGCCCGGTCCTCCGCTGAGAGCAAACGCCTCATCCTCCAGTGCCACCCCTCTCAGCACCAGTAACACCTCTATCCTTTCCGGAGATCAGGAAAAGCAAAGGTTTTGTCCCAAGAGAAGCTGTTGTACCCAGTGAGTGGAGCTGGGTAATTAGCTGTTCTCTTCTGCAGTTCCAGAAGAACATGACTTCCTCTCTCATAAATCTAATCTCCTGGCTTCCTGCGTCTTGAGGAGAAGATTTATGTGTCTGCTCTGGTTTTCCCTCTGCCACAGACATTACCAGGAGGACGAGGTGGAGGATGGGTGGAGAAAGGTCCAAAGCTGGCCAGGGGTGGGCAGGGTTGTTCATGGGTGGGGGGTGGCAGCTGGACCCTCTGTTGGTGCCTGCAGTCCCGCTGTTCGATGGCCATAGCTGGGGTCTGCCCAGCAGCCTCATCGGTCCCGGGCTGGTCTCTCCCACAGGACACCGACATCCATCAAGTCAAAAAGAAGAGCTGAGCTGGGCCTTGCTGCCCCGGAGGAGGAGGAAGAGGAGGAGGAGGAGGAGGAGGAGGAAGAAGCAGGCAGGCAGCTGGAGACTCTCTGGCTGCTCTGCAGGATTTTTGGTGGATGCAGGCAACTTTCTGGAGAGGATGGTGTGAAACAGGGCTCTGTTCTTTCAAGGTCAGTGCTGCAGCCCATGAGAGATGAGTCTCCAGATACAAAACCAGAAGATTTAGTGTCGCCTCCTCGCAAAATTCACCATCAATCAGTACTGGCCAAAGAGGAGTGACCCAGTCATGGAGCCATTGGTTCTCCAAGGAGAAGTTCACAAGCCCTTTAGAGGCTGCAGGTGGGAGCTCACAGCACACCAGCAAAGTACAGACTGGTGATGCAGGACCAGGTTTTGGATCCTACCATCCAAAGTTCCATGGCAGGTTCATGGATCCGAAGGGCTCCGGGCTGGGGATCACAGCTGGGCTGATGCATCATTCAGAGCCCCAGTGCTGCTCACAAATCCCCGTCATTCGGAGGAGTACTTGATGTTTGCCTGGAGTGAGGACAACCTGAGGACTGGGTGGGAGTTGGCACCTCAAGGTCAGTGGTGTCCATGGCCAGGTCATAGGAAGCAGTGCCTGATGCTTCCTCGGCTCCCGGGCTCCTTCAGCAGAGGAGACGTCATTCCCAACTGCGCTGAGCATCCAGCTGAACCGGAGAACCCACCGCTGAAGTATTCGTGTTATTGCATTATACAGCATCGTCTGGTTTTATCTATATATCATCTGATGTGACCTGCTGTCTCACCTTATTCATGCGCTCGTAATTCCCATATGAACTAGAGGAGAAAAACACTCAGACCTTAAAAAATTGCCAAGACGGAGGATCCACCACCGTGCAGATCCTTTCCAAGTTGCTCTAGCACTGACTGGCCTCACTTTTTTAAGAAAGTCACTCCTCTGACTGTGCTGACCCCTGATTTTCAGCTGCCATATTTTGCTGTACTTTGCCTGCTTGGCCGGAGAGGAGCCCAAGGCTCCCACAGCAGAGACCCCTCCTGCACCGTGTCCGCTCCGTGCTCCTCTCATGGCTCTGTCTTTGTCTTTTTTCTTTCCTTGCCTTGGTATAATCCGCCTGTTTTCTCTGTGCCAAGTTTTTTCCTGTGAGGTCAGTGACGGCGCCCGCGCGGGGCCCGGCTGCCCCTCCGCAGGACCTGGGCAGAAGCACGGCTAATTGGCGATGATCACTGGATGATTATGTCTTCAGACGTGCTGGTTAGCCAGTTTTTAATCCGTTTAATGTGTGCCACATTGCTTTCGTGTTATTCTGCTTTCTTCGTCGAAATGTCAAATGCCTCACAGAAATCCAAGTCTGCTCCATCGAGGCTTTTACCTCCATCGACCAAACTTGGAACCTCGTCAATACAGACAGCAAATTGGTTTGATGAGCCGTGTTCTCCGTGGCCTTGTGCTGACTGGCATGGCTGGTACACGCTGCCATCCTTCAGCTGTTACTAGTCAAGCTCTGACCCTGTTCCCCCAGTGCTGTCCCCGGCCAGCCTCAGGCTGGTGGTCGTCTGCCCCGGCCAGTGTTAGCCCACCCGTGCACTCCTGACCCCCCCTGCACTGGGGCTCTGCCACTGCCCCATCCCATGCGCTTGGGCTCTCCCAAGACCACTCTCCACCAACGTGCCCCAGGGAGGACCCCGATGTCCCCTGTCCCGCAGGCGCAGAGCCCAGCGGGGCACGCAAGAGCAGAGCTCTGGGGCTCGGTCCCCTGCCTCCTGCTTCGGCCTCAGGAGGTGGCACAGCCCCGCTCCCTGGCTGAGCGCTGTAGGGCTCCCAGCATCATCACTAGCTGGGACCTCCTGAGAGCCACCTGCACAGGGCGCCCGAGGACGAGCATCAGCCATGACACGGTAGCTAGGACAGGTCTCCTTCAGCCATCTCTTCCCCTGCCCGACTCTGTCCCTGATCCTCATCATCCCCCAGGAGAGAGGAGCTGCCGCAGCCCCGCGCTCCCAGCAGAACGGACCCCAGAAGGGGCTGCTGCAAGTTCGGGACCTCGGAAGGGCTCCAGCCTCACAGCACCTTGTCTCTCAACTCTGACCTCCTGGCAGCCCTCGGCACTGCAGGACTGGCCAGACCCATATGTACCGTGTTCTGGGGTAGGGTGGCATTAGCAGGAGACATCCCTACTCCTGCTCCTTCAGCCTGACCAGCCCAGGTCCCCATACTGGGGTGCTCATGGGGGAACTGGTGGGGCACAGGAAGGCAAACGGGGAGCATGGCTGTGGGCCAGACACATGGTGCATCAGCTGGCGTAGCCAAATACATAAGGGGTGGGGGTGAGCACATGGCCCCAGTAACGGGGGGCTGCGTGCCATTTCCCAGTAAATATGCTTGAGGATAGCAGCTGGAAAACACTAGTGCAGCTGGGAGCTGGGTGCCTCCGCTTCCTGCACAGCCCCTTCCCAGTGGCCCTTTCTGTGCATCCCAAATGTCCCTGGAGCAGCACTTCCAGACGGATCCATCGGCGCAGCAGTTTCCTTGGATTTAGCTACAGTACGGGGTGATGGAAGTGGGGGGGCATCAGATACCGCAGCCGCTGGATTGCACAGTCCTGATTCCGTCCTATAGCAGACTCATTATCAGCGCTCGAAGATGCCGACACACTGCAAACAGCACCCAAACGCGGCACTAAATCTAACCGTACCATAAAGCATACACAGGGAGACGAGTGGGAGGGTCCTAGCTTTTGGTGTTTGACATCCTCCGAGCTGTTCCCAACCGGAGTTAGTGCATGTATAATTTATAGACTTTTTCTTTGTCCTTGTGGTTTGTCTCTGATCTCTCCAGCGGTGCGGTTCCGGAGGCAGGGGGTGCCTCGGTGGAGGCCCCGCTGACTGATGGCTTGGCGTTTGCTGCGTAGGCAGTGGAACGGCCTCGTCTCGCTTTGCCGTCGGCCGTGGCTCAGCAAGGTGCCCCGCTGCCAGCTCACGGGGGACTGCATCCACACTCGGACCGTGCCGGTGGCGCTCCTGCCCCATGCTTGGCTATTGGAGCAGTTCCTGGGCACCCTCTGCCCCGTGCCTGTTAGTGCTCTCATTAAGGAAACCTCCGGAGCAAGCTGGCCACATGCGGGCTGTCCTCCAGGAGCACTCCATCTGGCCGTGCTGCTCCCAGTCTGTGCTCAGGAGGCTGGTCCAGAGCGGAGATGTGCCAGCCAGCCCCGCTCTGCCGCTCGGCGTGTTGCCTCCCTGGCACAGACGCAGCCAGGGATGCTGAAGCGGGACCTGGGTGGGGGGGGCTG
>NW_009661371.1:8671878-8672230 GCF_000708025.1 Charadrius vociferus
GCTGGCAGGTGCGATGTGTCTGTTCATAGTGAGGGCAGGAGGGCTGCGAAGCAAGAGAAGGCTGCTGTCTCGGTGGGGCACTGGGGGTGCAGTGGGCTGTGGTCCGGGGCAGGGGCTGCCAGTGTCCACCATGGTGCTGCAGGATGCGGGATACGGCGTGGTGCGAGGACGTGAGTCCGTGCCACGGGGGAGCCCAGATCACTCTGCTCATGGCAGGAGGAACGTTGCCCCGGGGAGCCCTCGCTCTCCCGGGACAGCCCTGCCACAGCCTCCCCGAGCCGCAGACGTGAGGCAGAGCTGGGGTGAGAGCTGGAGAAACACCAGAAACCGGCATTCTACACGGTCAGGGGCA
>NW_009661371.1:8672356-8673073 GCF_000708025.1 Charadrius vociferus
CCCCCACTCCGCAGCTCAGCAAACCCTGCTGCACCTCTGGTGGGTGCCACCTGGAGGACGGGTCCCCCAGTGCTCAGTCCGGTCATTCCCCACACAGAACAGGTCCCCTGTGCCCAGTGCAACCCTGCCCCACACACAACAGGTCCCATGCCCGCTCCAGCCATGCCCCACACAGGTTGGGCGCCCCACACCTTGTCCAGCCCCACACAGCGCCGGTGCCCCGCGTACAGCGGATACCCCGCGTCCATCCATCCCATGCAGGAGCCCCCTTCCCCTGCCCTCCCGCTGCCCGCACCCCGCGAACGCCAGGCACCAGCCCCAGTGAGGCAGAGCTATTTTTAACAGCCGCTTCTGCTTGATTTGAGCTGTGAACTTGTAACGTGTTTATGCTAAAGGGGTTTCTTTTTTTCCTTCTCTCTTTGTGCTGAAGAGGCAGCGCCGGAGATCAAAGCTTGTCTCTTTGCGTTTTGTGACGGCGAGGCTGGGAGGGAGCGGGGAGAGGTGGGCAGAGGCCAGCGGCCCCGCGGGGGATTGCTCCTGTCCTCGGGGCCCTGCAGTGGCAGAGACGGGGCTCACCCACCTCTCTCTGTCCCCACAGGTCCGGGAACCCAGGAGCCATGGGTAGGGACGGCCAGCACCCGGTGCCCCGGACACCCTGCCACGGGCAACGTTGAGCAAGGGCGGACAGCGGTGGGACCATGGGCTGCCAGCACCATC
>NW_009661371.1:8674455-8684644 GCF_000708025.1 Charadrius vociferus
GCCCCTGGCCCCACAGGGCACTGGTGTGGAGACACAACCAGCCAGGCAGCCACCGGAGATCCCCTGGCATGGGCAGCCCTGCCTCACCGCTGAGCAGTCGGAGACCCTGCGCCACGTCCAGGACCTTCTGCAACTGGTGGTGGCAGCCAAGGGGCCACTGGGACCACCGGCGGGGGACGAGGATACCCGGACATCTCAGGGAGAGGGCCCCCGGGGGCCCGGGGAGCAGGGGGACCTGCAGTCCCAGCTGCAGTCCCTGGAAGGGGTGCTGGAGACCAGCCAACAGACCATCCGGGTGCTGCTGGACGTCATCCAGGATCTGGAGAAGAAGGAGGCCCAGCGGGATGGGTGAGCAGGCGGGGATGGAGGCGGGGGCCGGAGGGGCTGATGTCCCTCGAGGGGCTGTGGATGGAAGATGGGGGTGACCCTGCCAGAGATTTTGGTGCTACCACCTCCCGGACAGGTTTCCCTCTGAGAAACTCGGAGCTGCTGTCCACACGCACGCGACACTGCATCTTGATGCGATCGATGTCTCACCTGCCCCGGCTTGTTATGCATGTGCCTGGGGTCCCCTCCCCATGCCCAGGGAGAGGGTGCAGGGGGGTGCAGGCCAGGAGGATGAGGGAATCTGGGCCCCCTGCTGCACTCTGGCGCAGCCTGACAAGGGCTGTCGGTCACTAGGAGTGGAGAACTGGGATGTCGCATCTCAACTGCAGGCTCAGCCCAGCCATGGTGGATGCTGCGGGCACAATGTCCCTGCCATGCTTCAGGGACAACAGCCATTCCCCAGGGACAGCCTCCCTGTTTCTTATGACTCCTTTCAGCCCCATCCATCGAGTTACCTAAGGCACAAATTCGGCAGCCGGTGCCCCAGTGATTGATGTGTCTGTGCCCCGGGGAGGTGCCCACGTACCCCCATCCTGCCCGGCCCTGCACGGGACCTGGTCCATGGGTGGTGGGGCAGAGCATCCCCTGGGACAATTTTCCTTGGCCTCCCAGGTAGATTTGCCAAGCAGAGCAAGGTGTTAGGGGTTAGTCCGTGATGGCCCAGAGCTGAGACCCTCCAAACTCATCTCACACAAGAGCCACCAACCTCTCCAGAGATGCAAGGAGCTGCTCACCCTGTGTGGGTCCTGGCACCCTCATGTAAAACCTGCTGGGGCGTATTCCCCACGCCCCAAGACAGCCAGCTCCCACCAGGGCAGTGCAACAATCTGGTCATTACATCTAACCAAGCCCGTGTTGGGTGTAACTGAAGCGCAGGCAAAGCTGCCCTCATGCCACCTCCCAGAGCAGTGCTGGTGGGAAAAGGCCACCAGAGGTCTCTGGTCGAACATCCACCAAAGGTGGGTGCAGCCATGACAGGCTGCTTGAGTCCTTGCCCAGCTGTGGATGGAGATCCCCCACCTCTTGGGCCCCTGTCCCAGTGTTTGATCATCCTCGGGATGAAAAACATGCTCTCAACCTCTAGTGCTCGTGCAGCTTTTGCCCTCTGCTTCTTGTGGGGAAAGAAGCGGTGAAGAGAAACCATTTGCAGTACCTTTGCAGCCTTTGCAGTACCGAGCAGTGGCCGCGGCTCAGGATATTCCCACTGAGCTCCTGCCACGATTCCCCTGGGTCGGCGTCAGGGAGGCAGCAGTTTTGCCTGGGTGCCCACGCTGGGAGCACCTGGGCTGGAGGGACAGCCTGCGAGGCTGTGGCTGAGCAGCATGGCTTGGCCCATCCTGCCCTCAGCGACTGGTCTGTTTGCAAGGTGGCCCTGGGGCGCTGGGGACAGTGGTGCCGTGCATCCCTTGCGCCGCTTGTGGGCGGCGTTTCAGGTACAGCTGTGTTGTGCTTCAGCCGCCTGGGGGACAGTCTGGGGCGCTGGGACAGGAGAGCTCGCCAGTTTGGCAGCTCGTTAGTTTGGTCTCACAGGTGGAGAGGGGTTCAGCCTGCCAGGGACACCGAGTTCGGTGTGTGCCGCGGTGGTATTGGTGTGTCGGACTTGGCATGCGGTTTTGGGGAGGCAGGATGGCACACGGGAGGAGATCTGGACCTGCCAGATGGGCAGCTCCTGGTTGTCCTGGCCCCGGTGCCTGCGCATGTGTTTAATTGTTTTATCTAAAACAAATGACTGCTAAGTACCTCCTTCCCAATTAGGAGCAAGAGAGGTGCTGTGGATCCCACAGAGGCATTAGCAAGAGCATGCAAGCCCACACGGGTGTTTAGGAGGGGTGTGCAGCACCATGGTCCCCTCCTGACACAGGCTGCCCGGCTGTGGGTGCAGCCCATGAGTGCCCATCCCGGCCAGAATCTGCCGGCAGCCCTGGGGTGCCGGCTCCCACGGGCCCTTCCCAGTGCTCTGAGCACCCATTCCCCCATGCCACATGGGAGCTGCCTGCCCCAGTCAGCTTTGTGCGTGCCCTGACCACTCCTGCCCCGGCACAGCACGGGTGACCACAGCGGAGGGGAGGAGAGCGTGGTCCAGGGCTTGGCCCTGTTTGCCCCAAAAGAGGAGCCGCACCAGCAGCTCAGCGCGCCCTGGGGAGTCCATCACCCTGCCTGCGCTCTCCTGGCTTCTCAGAGCAAAGTGCTGGAAAAGTGCTTCTTGTGGCCAAGTGCAGCAGCGCTGCTCCTGCCTCCGCAGATGGGGACCTGAGAGCGGTACTGGGGGAGGCTCCGGCCAGGGCTGGGTTTGGGGTTCGCTCCTCCCACCATCGCTGCTGCCGCTGCTGGCATCAGCGTGCAGCCCCCTGCACAGCCCGCTTGCCCCTCGCCTGGCGGGGTTGCCCGAGGGCCTGCTGCCCCCAGGGGCCACGCGGCTGCTCAGAGGAGAAGGACCAGGGAGGGACCCCCTGCCTGCGGTGCTTGCTTCTGGGGTGCCCGTGGCCATGCCAAGCCTCAGCCCTGCCGAAGTACGGCGAGGGCATGTGCAGAGTGGTGCCTGTTCAGAGGGCAAGTTTGCTCCCGCGGTCAGAATTGAGTTCGTCTACTTGGGAAGCTGATTTAGCTTCACCGCGGGCAGCTTAATTAAGATCTCGGCTCTGTATACTGTTGCAGTCAAATGAGCAAACAAGATGCCTGGAGGCATAAGGAATGGGATAGGAAATCACATAAAAAATTATCCTACTGTCCTGATGCTGAGGAACAGCGTGGCCTCATTTGCCACGGGTCAGCGTCCTGCAGGCACGTGGTGGCTCCAAGGCACCTGCTGTGCACCAGAGCGGTGCCACCAGCCCCAATGCCGCTCACCATGTAACATGTCCTCGCAGGGTCCAGGCATCTCCCGCCAGCAACATCCCACACCAAACACCTGTCTCAGGATTAGATCTTGTCCTGGTAGAGAGGCGCAGTTTATACAATGTTAGATACCCCCACACGCACACATACATATATATGTACCTTTTATAGATATATAAATATATATATACATGATCTAATTTATGTGCTGAGTATAATCCCAATTGTAATACATAATTTGGTGCATTATAAGACCTAGTTTTTGAGGGCTGAGAACAATCATGATCAAGGTCGAATAACAGAAGGAAGATTTAAACAGGAAAATGTGACTGCTATGTGGGACAGGGGGTGTTTTCTCAGCTGTCCCCCAAAAGCTGTAGCCTGCACTGCCTGGGAGGGGCAAGAGAGATGTGGAGACGGAGTCTGCAAGGGTGACCAGCAGCATTTCATAGTCCCCTTTTCTTACAGCTCTAAAAGCAACCGGAGCTGGTGCAGCACCCACCCATCATTTGGGGTGCAGATAGCCTCTGTAGAGACTGGGGAGAAGGATTGCTTTGGGGTTGAGCTGAGCTTTGGGGCTCATCAGCTTAATTTGAGTCCCATGCACCTTCCCTGGAGGAGGATGCTTCTCTGGTGCGAAAGCATCAAACTGATAAATCTTGAGTTTGGCGTAGGCTGGTGATTAGTCTGGAGCATCTCCCTCTGCCCATCTGTCAGGGCACTGCTGTGTGCAGCGAGTGCCCCCGCACAGACCTCGCGCTGCCCACAGTCTCACTCCCTCTGTGCCACCGTGTGTGGGGAGATGCACGGTGGCCTCAGGTGGCCACGGGCACGAGGTACAGCTCTGGGATGGAGATGAAAGGAGGTGTGAATGATTCGGGGCTTCTGCTGTGCCTGTCTCTGGTTTGCAACCACCTGAGAAATCTGCGGAGCTGAGAGGCACCGCGCTTGGCCTGGCATCAAATGGCACCTCTCAGGAGGAGAGGAGCTGGGATCCAGGGAAGAGAGAAGCTGGGATCCCAGGGAGGAGAGGAGCTGGCTCCCAGGAAGAACAGGAGCTGGCTCGCAGGGAGGACGGGAGCTGGGTCGCAGCTCCTGGCTGATGGAGTATGAATTCAAGATGCAGATGAGGGGCCTGGGGGCAGCTGGGGAGGCACAAGCAGGCTGAGGCCAGGTCTCCAGGCTCACAGTGCTTCTGCTCTGTCACAGGCGACACTCGTACAGGACAGGGCAAGACATCGCCAACTGCGGGACCTGCCGGGACTGTGCCTGCATCATCTACAGGTAAGAGCCAGCTCTGGCACCCTGCATGTTCCCGGCAGTGCTAGTGCTCTCCTTCACCCCTCAGACTCCTAATTTGGCTATGAGGCAGAGGTGCGGGGTAGTTGCGAGTCTTCACTCCTCGGAACCATGCTGGGGGATGGAGGGGACCTGCCCGCCTGTGCTCCATCTCCTGTCCCCGTGGCAGGGTGGATGCTCAGGGCTCCCCGAGCCGCAAGGGGCTGCAGGGTCTCGCCCTGTCGAGGTCTGAGCTGTCCCTGGGGGGACATGGCACTAATACAGTCACAGCTTTTCCTCCTGTCCCTCCCAGTGGAGGAGCTCTCTGTTGGAGAAATGCCTCCAGAGCCTTAGGACATACAAACCCAGCTATACAGAGCCAGCTAAGACCCCTTGTGCCAGGTCCCTGGCAGAGGACATTGCAGGAAGCTCAAGGGAAAAGGTGACGGGTCACACAGGGAGTGGCTGTCCCCATGCCACAGGTGTCTTTGTGCCTTGTCCTGCTCATCCATGTCCCAAGGGGCCCGTCCCGTCTGCGGTCCCGCAGCAGCCAGGGAGGCAGAGGGCTGCCAGCCCTGCTGTCCACACAGCCGCCCCTACTGCCAGGGCACCACATACGGACCGCTTGAGGGTCTCAGGTTCATTGCAACCACCAAAGCTGCCCAAGTCTATCGGCATGAAGGCATCCTGCCACTGATCATGAGTTACAGGGGTGAAAGCTCGCAGGGAGGAGAGAACCAACATGGCGCAGTCTGCAAGCGCACCCTTGTCTCGCACCAGCCCCTGCCAGACTGCAGGTGAAGGCCAGAGGGTGCCATTGCCTGCCAGGAGGCTCCCATGGGACTGGAGAGATCGCAAAGCTTTTCATGCCAAAAGATAGTTCAGTGTGAAACGCAGCCCCACCTCAGGGCCTGGTTGCAACCATGCATCCCCAGGGACACAGAGTGGTGCTCATCAGCGATTTAGCCAGCACAGGGTATCCTGGGGGCCCGGGCAGAGCTGCAGCAGAGCCGGGGACACGGCAGAGCTGGGGACACATTCCCGTGCCTGCTGAGGGCAGGGCAGTCCAGCTGCCCATCCCTGAACTATTTCTGTCTTTGCTGAGTGACCCCCTTCCTCTGCAAGGAGTCCTCAAACAGGTCTCACGGGCTGCTCCCCTCCAGCTGCACGCTCCAGCTGTGAGCTTACAGCCTCCCCTCTCTCCCTGTGTTCATGGCCCGAAAGGCAGCATCTCCCCTGGCAGGTTACACCGTGCTGGGGCACGGTCCCTCATCTGCCCTGCCAGCCCTGGCCCCATGCCTGGCCGTGCCAGGCAGGACACTGAAGCTGCTCCTGGGCACTGCTGCC
Organism: Charadrius vociferus; assembly: GCF_000708025.1. NCBI lineage: Eukaryota > Metazoa > Chordata > Aves > Charadriiformes > Charadriidae > Charadrius > Charadrius vociferus. Next base: position 8,680,303 of record NW_009661371.1, read on the forward strand.
AGCCGCCATGCCAAGGACCCCTCAGCGGCAGATTTGGAGGGGCACAGGTGCTAGCACAGCGTGGGTGCTCGCTGTCTTCGGAGGCGGGCTCAGCTCACCGGAGCCAGCCAAGGTGCCAGCTCTTCCCACCGGCAGTGCTGCTGGGGCTCCTGGCGTGGGTGCAGGCACCTCAGCGCTCTGCAGCCAGCTCTTCCCACGTGTGGAAAGGCCAGAGCAGGGTCCCGGTGTTACCTGGCCTGAATCTGGTCACTTTATCTCTGCGGAGAGCAGCTCCTGCTCCCGGGAGTAGATGGGGTGATTTTCAGGAAGGACAGCTGACTGTCTGCAGCTGCAAGGAGAGCTGCTCCGGTTCGATGGCAGCGCATTTATCTTCTGTAAAAGCAGCGTGTCGGGGAAAGCCTCATTAGTGGCTGGTGGGTGGGCTTGCTCACTCGCTCTGAGTCCAGGCTGCATCTCTTTGTCCCTGTGCCAGCTTCGCGCAGATGCTGCAGCGGGGCTGCCAGTTGTGCAGAGGGTTCCTGTCCCTCGCTGGGGCACAGGTCCTTGGCTCTGCTTCCCTGCTGTCCGCTTTGGGTCAGGGCACGGAAGTGCTTTCCTCCAATGCCCTCTCTCCTCAGAAACCATTTGGTCTCGGGGAAAGGCATCTCACAGCCTCCTGGTGTAGGCAGTGGTGCAGCCGGTGCCCTCTCCCCATCAGCCCTGTGGGAATTGGGAATCGCAGTTTCACCCTAGTCTTCGCCTGCCCCTCCAGGCATCCATGGGTGTCCACTTGCCCCTCTGGCCACGCAGCCTGCTGTCTCCCTCTAGGCACATGCGGGTGGCTGGCCAGGCATGTTCTCATTTTGCTACTAATTAGGCTCACTCCGCTAGCACTCAGAAGTGCGGGATGCGGCGCACAGAGCTGGTGATGAGCAGCGCTCTGTGGTGTGCGCACAGGGCAGTTTAGCCACTGCTGTGCTTTTGTGAGCCCCTGTGCATGGGACAGACACGCTCTCCTCCGGGCACTTCTGGGCTGGGTGCGTTGGTGTCCTCACACCCCCTGCGCCGGCTGCCCTGCGCACCCATGCTGCCACGGCAGTGCTGCGTCCATCTCTCTTCTTCTCCACTTATTTACACCATGAACTCCCCCGCTGTAGCTCGTGGGGGACTTCAGTGCTAATTGGGTCTGACGAGCCTGTCTCCACGCGGCACTGCGGCGGGGGGAGAAGAGGGAGGTGGCTCCCTGTAATTGCCAGCCTCCCGCTGGGGACTCCCTCTGGGCTTGGCTGCCATCCGCCTGATGAGAACAGGCTCCGGTGGGACACGGGATACGGGGTAGGGGGAGCGAGTTCAGCACCAAATGCAGGGTGCACAGGGTGCCAGGAGCCGGGGCAGTGCTTCTGGCACCAGCCCTTGAGGATCGCATGCAGAGGGGAGCAGCTCTGCCCACCTGTGTCCCATCCCGGGGCCACGCATGAGGGCACCCCTATAATGTCCCCAGGCTCTTCCTCTGTGTCTGACCTGGGGAGTCAGAGTCCCTCCCCACGCTGTCCCCCCTGCTAAGGGGCTGTCTGCCACGGCTCACCCTTCATTCTGGAAATAGCTGGGGACAATCAGTGTCCTCGCAGGGCGAGGTGACAGGAGGTGAGAGGAGGTATCAGCGTGCCGTGTGGGGGCTTGTGGGGCGCTCCCCGTGTGCAGGGTGGCCGTGCCACGTGCGTTGTCCCAGGCACACACCACAGCACCTTGCTGATCCGATGGGACATGGCTGGTGTGGGGAGATCAGAGCACTTTCCGTGTGAGGAAGCATCGCAGCACGTGGCCGGCAGCAGCCAGCCTGCGTGCTGCGGGGTGCTGCGGGGACACCTGAGTGCCACCAGCACAGTGTGCTGGGAACAAGTCCCCGGCACTTCGGGAGGCCCCTTGCAAGCAGATCAGCTCCCCAGGAGGGACTTGGCGTGCTTGTCCTCATTTAGGGCAAAGGAGCTCTGGTGAGCAGGCAAAACAGAGGAAAACGCACGGTCAAGCCCAAGAGAAAAGCAGAGGCAGCGCCGGGCTTTGAGGCTGGATAAGAAAGAAGATGCAGGAGTGGCAGCTGAGGGTGACCCATCCCACAGTACCCCCTGCCACCAGGTCAGGGACTGTTTGTCAGTCTGTCCCTCCAGAAGGAGAGGTCCCTGGGTGCTCCGGCACGGCAGGTTTAACCGTGCAGTGCCATGTGCCCAGGTGCAGACTGCACTGCTGCAGGTGGGACGGCTATCTGGGACAGATCCAGCCCCCAACTTACAGCCTCTGAGGGTGAAGGCGGTGGACAGGAGCTGTCTGAAGGGCATGCCAGCAGGATGTCCCCTCGCAGTGGCGCACAGTGACCCCGGGAAGTCTGCCCACGGGGAAATGCTGGGAGCCCTGGAGAAAGCTGTCAGAGAAGTGCCCAAAGGGCCACTCTGCACCACAGAGTCCCAGCCGGCGGCTGCGCAAGCATGAAAACCCTGCCCCGGCTCCCATCCACACAGTGACAGCCACCGAAGCCAGGCTGATCCCCTGCCACACGCGTTGTCCCCGTGCAGCAGCCTCGGGAGCACAGTGCAACTGAGGTCCTGGGCACATGCCCTGGGGACGTGCGGGGGGATGAGCATCGCAGGGATGTAAGCGGGGCTGAGGTCCCCAGGGACTTGTCGGAGGTTGCGGAGCCGTGGCGGGGCCACAGCGAACGATGCCTTCTAACGCCATCCCCATCGCCCCGCTCGCCCACAGTGTGGAGCACGATTTCCGGCAGCAGGAGGGCCGATTCCAGCGGGTGCTGAGCCATATCGAGGGCGACACGACGCCGAGCTCCCCTGCGGCGGTGGCAGGGGCTGTCCTGCCACCCAGGCAAGAGCCGTCACCGGTGACGAAGCTGCCTGCAAAGCTGGACGCGAAGAAATCCAGGCGCAAATGCTTCTGGTTCCTGTGAGCCAGCCGTGCCCAGCGGGCCAGGAGCACGGGGGCACCATCCCAGCACTGACCTCCTGCCCACAACTCCTTCCTCCTCTCCCTCCCTCTGACGGTAGGGTTTGGGTAGCACCAGCTTTTATATTTTTAACCGTTCAGTTTAATGTATCAAAGCCCCTGTGTAAATAAGGCGAGGGGAACAACAGCTGTATTTAATGAGAATTCAATAAATTCTACGGAGACGCTATTTTTGTTACATCCTCTCCCACCTGTGCACTTCTGTTCTGGATGAGGATGAGGAGGGGGCCGGTGGCCGTTCTCCTGCACGGGCTGCAGTGTTCGCCCGGCCCCAGGCACCCACACCCGCCGGTGAGAGCAGCCTCAGGCCTTCATCTGCCTTGGGGCTCCCCAAGGGCCACCCGCAGCCTCCATGCTCCCAACCTGCCCCAGCTGCAATCAGCGCCTGTCCCTGCACCCCACAGCGTGTGCTGCTCACCTGGTCCCCCGGCTGCAGCCTGCAGGTTAACCGGGAGCACCGAGGATTTCTCCTACACCCCCGGTCAGAGACAGTGGAAAACGGTCAGAGTCTCCGCAGGACTCGATAAGGGAGAGAGACCTGTCCCCGAGACCTCCCAGCTGGGAGGGCAGGCTGGGTGGGGGTCCCGGGTGACACGGCTCTCCTTCCAGCGAGCATCTCCGAGGGGGCCCAGGGGCTGAGCCCCGCACAGCCCACCCAGGGCTGCCATTGGAGCGGGGACTGCTCGTCATTGTGGGGGGGCTAGAAATTCCCTACTGGCCCCTCGCAGCCGGCTGGCAGTGCTTCCCTGGCTGCAGGATGCACTGGCTAATTACAGGGAGAATGAAATTAGCAGCTCAAATATTCCAGCCTCTGCAAGGCTACCCACGAGAAGAGAAATTCAGCATCAGTTTAATAAGGGTCCTGGATCAAAGCAGCCGGCGGCAGCAGTGGGCGGTGAGCTTAACGTCGAGTGAGGTGCGTTAAGTGCTCCCCACAGTCCCCGCAGCCCACTGGGATGTGCTGTGCCCAGACCACCCTCCACCACCATGGAGCCACGGGGCGAGCGCTCCCCAGAGCCCGGGGCCAGGCGGCACTGCACGCACACCACACCAGGGCTCTCACCTCAGCCTCTGCCCGCAGCAGGAGCACTCACAACTCTCCCAGTGGGGCCACCAGCCTCGGAGAGGGGGACATTTCCCAGCCTCAGCCTCCTCTGGGAAGCACCTGGCATCCCGGGAAACAGCATGTGGCTGTTGCACACACAGAGGTTGGTCCGGCAAAGGGGAGCGGAGGACGGCAAGGTCTGGCCACGGCCTCTCCAGCTGGAACCCTATACCACAGTACCCCGAAAGCAGAAGACTCGTACGTGTAGGAGCCGACACAATGTTAAACCCCCTCCCTCGTGCCAGGGCG
>NW_009661371.1:8703362-8721780 GCF_000708025.1 Charadrius vociferus
CAGCCGCAGCCTCTCCTGTGGGAGCTCATCCCTGCTGCACAGCGCTCACAGGACCTGTGGGACCAGGCTGAGCCATCAAGGCAAGGGCAGGGGATGTCCGAGCCCCTGGGACAGTGAATCTGGGGCACTCCTCCTCCCAAATTCTGCTTCTTGCCCAGCAGCAACAGGGTGGATGGAGGGCTGCCTCCGGCGTGGGCACACACACATCTCCGGTCCCCCCTCCAGACCTTTCTGGCAGCCACAGCTGCTGGAGCAGCCTGAGCTGAGGGTCCTCGAACAGCGGGGTGAAAGCAGGGGCTGCGGCAGCAGTATGGAAATCACGAACGCACTGGGAAAGCTGCCAGACAGCGTTTCTGGAGCCCAGCAGGGCCAGTGCGTGGGAAGGGGAGCAAGTGGAGGGAGTGAGGCGCAGCCAAAGGATCGCTTCCCTTCTCCCACACTGGGTATGGGGCCACACTTCAGCACCCAGCATCCCCCCCTCGCCTCTGTCACAGCCTGGCAGAGCGTGCCCAACAGCTCTTTTTGCTCTTGCTTCCTCTGGCACTGAATCACACAGCCTGGGAACAGAGGCTAAAAGCAAGATGATACCAAATGCAACCCCGTACGCATCTCCTGCCTGAGTCACACGTGAATCATACTCCAACGCCGAGAGCCTGCTGTGCCCGCCCCGCGCAGCCCCAGCGGTGCTGCTTTTGGCAGCGGAGCCAGGGGTGCCTCTGGCAAAGCGGTACTGCCTGGCTACGAGGTCACTTGTACCCGGGTGCGTGCCGGGGACTGCACCCACCATCGGCTCAGCCAGCAAAGCCACCCCAGGACAGTGCTGGGAAACGTCACCATGGGGCTGCACTGGCCAAGCGGGCAGGGGAGGGCAGGTTGAGCCGGGAGCTGAAGGGGAGACCTCACGCCTCCCCCTGTCCCTCAGGGGTATGAGAAAGGGTCACCAGGCAGGGAGCAGCAACACCGGTGCCTCATCATGTCAGTGATGCTCACAGACTAGGGCAGCCTCATCTGCCGGAAAACATGCGCAGGGCCAATGACAATAAAGTGCCATCCTGCCCACCGGCTGTATTGCCTCGGTTTAATTAGGTCTTTATTAACAAGAACAAAGAACAGGGTGGCAAACCTGCAGGCTTATCCCAAGAAGGCTCAAGCAAAGGGCTAAAATTCCACTCCGGATGCCCACACCTCCCCAGGCACGGTATGGCATGGTACTTCCCCACAGCACGGTGCTTCTCCACTGCTGCACAGCCCCACTGCTCGCTCTGGGCTCCCAGAACACGGTCAGACCTAGCTCCTCGCCCACGCTCACAACCCAGAGCAGCTTGTTGGGCCCACTCCTTGCTGCCCAGCCAAGCACACTGGGTTTGCCACCACCTCTACATCAGAGTGCCCGTGAACCCACACCGGCCACAGCTCCGTTTCCCCCTCCTCCGTGATTAGACCATTGCACCCAGTGCGGCTGCTCTGCATGAAGCTGTGGCTGAGGAGCGCTCTGACCTGCCCACCCCCCTCCCATGAAAGGTGAGTGTCCCCACACATTCCTCCCACATGTTTTTTGGCACGTAAAATTGTGATGGTTCACCGAGTCCTGTCGCTTTTTTCTGGAGAATACAGCCCAAACCCCTCATCTGCTTCCAAAATGGGCTTCGTGCATCACAAACACCCTGCCTGCTCCTCCCAACACACCCTCTGCTCCAGACCTGCTTCTGGCATGGCTCCCCCTGCCTTTTTTGGGCTTTCTCATGCATCCTGCTGCATTAAACACCTGCTCATCCAGCCCCAGCCAGCAGGGTACCAGGCTGCAGTGCCAGCTGAGGAGCAGCGTTGGTCACACGGTCCCAGACCCCTAAATCAGCTATGCTTTTTGCATCTCCCTTGTCACCCAAGGCAGCCACTGCCATGCCCGGCGCAGCGCGAGGCGGCGGTGGTGGTACTCACCCGCAAGGTGTTCTCCCGGTCCAGGACAATCACCCTGCGATTGACGGTGTGCAGCAGCCGCTCCAGGATCAGCTGGATGTGCTTCTTCACCTTCACCTGCAAGGCAAGAGGTGTCACGGCCATGCCCGAGCACCTGGCGCTGCCTGCTGTGGTGCCAAGAGGGAGGGCACAGGTGACAGCACCATCACCACAGCCGATGGGAATCGCCCCCACGGCACAGAGCTGGCACGCAGTCCCCAGTCCTCACGGGTACCCGGTGCTGGCAGGTTGGGCTGGGGACACGCCGCCTCCCAGGCCACACGCGATCAGCCCCGTGGTACCGCCGCAATTACTGCGGCTGAGCAAAAAAGCAGGCAAGGAGGCTGCAAAGTGTTTGCAGTTATTCTTGGCAGAGGACTGGAAGCCGGGGCTGAGGGCATGAGTTTCCTCAGCACCCCGTAGTGCCCCGTGCAGCGGGGAGGAAGCAGCTCTGCTCCAGCCATGGGAGAACATGGCTTCTGGATGAGTCCCAACACTTCCGCAGTTCCAGCCATGGGACACTGTGGCCGTTGGATGAGCCCTGCACCTGGGATCCTCAGCCGTGGGTCCAGACAGCTCTGGTCCGTGGTGATGGCCGGGCAGGAGCACACTGCTAGGAGGGACAGACTCATGGCACCTTGGGAGTTGGGAAATCACGAGCTGACTCTAAAGAGTCATGATTTATATGAAATACTGAAATAAAAGACTATTCCACTCCAGCACAGCAAATACGGCTCGTTTAATCACCGTGCGGAGGGCTGGCAGCATCAGGGTGACCAGCTGGAGCTGGAGCGGGGACAAGGCGCTCCAGTGTTAATATGGGGCTCGAGGTCTCTGTACAGCTCGGCCTCGTACGCCCCCCTGGCAAAGCCGACCACCCACCTGGGGATGGCCGCATCCTCAGTAGGCAGACAAAGGTGTGTTTCAGCTCACACGGGGTTGAAACAAGAGCAGGATCCTCACCCATGAGCATCCTGACCATCCTCTCCTTAAAGGTTATTTTAGGTTAAAAAGTTAAGGCCAAACTGAGACATTTCAACCACAATTTCCAAGCTTTCCCTGCCACTGCCTGGGCTTCCCAGTGCCATGGGAATTAAGCAAGCCATGCTCACACAGCCACCTTGCCCACCCCAGGACATGGTGGCACGCATCTAATTCAGCTTCCACAGTGCCGGTCGCTGTGCTGCAGGTGTGACATCTGGACTTCCCAAGGGGTCACAGAAAGGGACCCCAAAGCACAGACCAGTCTAGAAAGGACAGAAATAGAGGATCTATCCTGTGAGGCAGGAGCACAGATCCCTGTGCTTTCCCAAAACATTGCAGGAACAGCCACCAGCAGCCGCTCAGCCTCACTGTGGGTGGATGGGGGCTTGCAGGGAGAGGTGGTGATGGGCTCGCTGGTGGCCCAGGGACATGGCCCAATGCTAGCTGCAGAAAGGCAGGGGATGGAGGACAGCATGCAGACAACACGGGGAAAGGGGGACAACTACTGAGGTATGGACCTGCCTGTCCATCAGGCTGGCACCACAGCGATGTGCCCCAGCATCCCACACCGTGCAGGGTGCCACGTTTCTGTGTTGCGGGAAACAGAGGAGGAGAAGGGTGACCCAGGGAGGGAGCTGCCAGCACAGCTGTGAGGGCTGTGCTTGTGCCCGTGACTTCCACGTGCTAGACCCAAACATCTTCCATGCCAAGGCAGAAGCCTACAAGGACAACCGCAACCGCAGGTCATGCTGCCAGGGCCATCAGCAGTCATGGTTGCTCTCTGTCTTTTGTACGCTGCTTCCAGTGTTACAACCCCACGCTTTATCCTTCCAGTGCTTGGGGAGCAGTGAGTCCAGCGGGGTCTAGCGGGGCCACCAGCATGCTGGCAGGACTGTGACCCAGCGTGGACCAGCCCTGAAGCGCCGGCACACCTCGCACACACCTCACCTGCTGTCCTGGGAACGCCATCAGGCAACCCCACAGCCCCACTGTCCTCCGAGAGCCACAAGACCACACTCACTTGTCACCTGAGCAAGGATCTGGAATGGCCCCAGTCCACCCACCAGAGCACAATGAAGCACCAGGGTCATGGAGGACCAGGGCGAAGGTCTGGGCACAGACTCCCCCCACCCCAGGACTGGACATGGGGCACTGGGTGCTCACAGCAAGCCTAGAACCACACAGACCTCCAGCCTCCCAGCCCTGCAGGGCACCTCCCAGGCCTGACCCCATCACTGCAGCACCCCTGCCAGCAGCCCAGCTCTGCACCTTGCCTCCAGGTGACCGTACAGGGTTTGTCACCACACTGAGATGCAGATAAGCCCTTCCCGAATGCGCAGGGGCACCTGGCTCCTTCCCACCACCTGCCAAGTGCCAAAGCCCACCAGAGAATTACTCACCAGCTCCGCATCCCCACGCTCCTTGTGCCGTCCCTTGCCCGCGCCGTGCTGCGCTCGCAGCTCCTCTGCTCTCTGCAACAAACAGCGCCCAGCGAATGCGGGCTGATGCCCAGCAAGGACAGCCCCGTCCCACCAGAGGCCATCGCAGGACCAGTCATGTTTGGGCAGTCCGGCACCCGCAGCAGGACCATGCCCAGCTGGACGCTCAGCCCCGAGTGCAGCTGGACCGGTGTATTACTGCCATCCCTTGCTTTGGTACCCCACACCAGCCGGCAGGATCCCACAGGCAGCGTAGGGGGAAAGGGGTACGTGGGGGTTCCCCACCACCCCAGGCATGGTCGGCTCGCTGCTGCGGGGTGCTGGGCTGGACTGCCATGCCAGAGGACTCTGGCTCACATTTAGGGCCATCGCTGCTAATTTTGGAGTGCAACGCTGCCCAGGAGCCAGCAAGCAATCACTGACCAGCGGCCTTCTCCCTTGCCCTCACCCTTCTCCTGCGCTCGCAGAGCAGGGACAGTAAGAGGCATGGCCAGCAATGTGCGCCCTTGCCCTCAAGGTCAGTCCTCTCCCTTGGCTTGGAGGCCTTTTCCTCACCTATGGGGACTGACAGGAACTCGCCAGAGACCAGCTGAGGTGGAAATCAAAAGGTTTTTACCCCCAGCTTGGGCAGGTTCCCACTGGGATGGTGGGCGCCAACAGCCCCCTTTGACTTTGGATGGACCACACCTAGTGCTGACCATATCATGGCCACTAGTTTGTGCTTAGCCCTACTCAAACGGGTTTAGTCAGGTCATTTCCAAGGTGTTTACTGGAGAGGGAAAAGGAGGCAGCAGAAAAGATGGGATTTACCTTCTGGGCCTTGTACAGCACCTCCAGGATGTTGCTGAGCAGCTCAATGCAGGCATCTTCCTCCTCCCCCTTCTCGATCAGCTCCTGCAGGATGGGCACCGTCGTCTGCAGCAGCAGCTCTCGGCACTCTGTTGGGGTGGACAGGGAGGCATGGGGCTGGTGGGCACTGGCACCGCCCCAGCACGGGAGAGGACTGGGCAGGAAAGGGACCAATAGGACGGACAGGACCAGCGTGGCTCCTGGACTGGGCTGTGACCCACACGCACGGAGTTGTCAACTTCCTCCTCGAATGGAGCAGGGTTTTTGGAAAAACATTAAACCCTGGTGGGAAGGCTCCAACACAGAGAATTCGTTGAACCCTGTTACACAGCTACGTATCCCCTCTGCTAAAATAGACTAAACTAAACCAGAAAAGACTCATCTGAACCTCTCTTGCTTCAGCTTCCGCCAGCGGAGTTTGCTCTGCTCCTCTGCTTTGTTAAAGGTGCTTGTGATTTAACTAAATAGATGGAGACTTTTTAAACTGGACACCATCTAGATCAACTAGAGTCTCTAGTGCTGAATATATGAGAAGCTTGTGCTCTTCCTATTACATACTACTCCGTTCCTCTGCCCAGGGCTGGCATTTGCGACACCGCCCTGCACTGATGGCACCACGTTGCTGCTTATCACCACAGTGGCACCACTGAAGTGGGGGCAAGGAGAATGAAAGTGGGGGAAAATGTTTCTCTGTTGTTTTCTTGCTGGCACGACTGTCTGCCATTGTGGGGTGCGGAGCAGCGGTGTCATACTGTCTCCCGGCGTTGTGGGGGAGGATGCGGGGAAGGACCCAAGGTAGGATGTGGGGAAGGATGCGGGGAGCACTCGCAGGATCGTGGTGGCTCAGACCAGAGCTGCAGCAGGCAGCAGGAGGTGACCTGCCACCTGCACTCGATGGCCAAGTTAGACACATTCATGCTGCCTGCTCTCGAAGTCTCCACTGGCAGAGACACAAAATGGTTCCTGCTGCTCACAGCTGACCTGCTCCCCTGAGCCTCCCTGCTGTGGCTGAAGCCCGGGACCCCTGCCCCAGGTCCCCATGGCAGCCCACTCCCCTTCTCTTTGAAGATGCCACGTGGATATCTGGAAGCTTGCCACATCTCCCCTGTGCCCTTTCCTGCCCCAAGCCCCTCGGTCATTTCTTCCTCACCCTGTCTTCTAAGCTCTACTTCTCTCACTGCTTTCTTCTGGACTTTCTCCAGTTCAGCCACAAGTTTCTCGTGCCACCCAAAATCGCACCTGGAAGTAAGCCCAGCCGAGGCCTCTCTGACGCCAAGCAGGGTGCAGGACACTCGTGTGTCCAAGGGATGCTCTCCCTGTGAGGGCTGCATCACTGACCCCCTCTGCTCCCCCGGCCCCAAACTCCTCCTTACAGCACTGCTGCTCTCCAGGCTCTGTCCTCTGCTTGCTCAGCAATTGCTTTCACATGATAGTTTTTAACTTAAATATGGTCTATATCTTTCAAAACCTTTTCTCCAACTTGTTGAGATTATTTTAAATCCTGAGTCTTTCCCCCAGTGTGCCTCCAGTTGCTTCTGCCTTGCAGGGCAAAATTTAACAAGTCTACTCGTTTTTTCCATCATCTAGATGACTCCTAAGAATACCAAGCAGCATCGGAGCCAGGGCAAACCTAGGGAATCCTACTCAGTATGTCCTTCCAGTCTGACAGCAAGCCCCCGACAACCCCTCTAAAACCATCCTCACGCTGACTGTACTTCAGCTAAACCGTATTTCCCTCTGCAGCCTGGCCGCCTTTCAGACAGCAGGAGAGGTTCACTCCAACAGCACCAGCTGCACCCCGGTGAGGGGCTCTGCAACGCATGGCTCCAGCACAGGCTCGAGGGAATTGCCTCCTTCTGCAGAGCTGCCCTTGGGCATGGGGGACAAAGGAGGGGTCCCTGCAGCAGGGACTCGTCCCCATCCAATGCCCTGACACTCCTGGAGAGCTCAGCGTGGGCAGTGCCTCCAGGACCACCCGGTGCCCCTTCTCACCATAGGACTGGAAGATCGTGCTGTTGACGATGTCGGTCAGGGACTGTAGCTTCTGCTTCAGCAGGCGCTGGGGCGGCAGGTTCCCGATGAAGTCCCGCAGCAAGGCCCTGCCGTCCAGGCGAGAGGATTTAACGAGTGTTAAATACGGGGCTTGCGAGAACCCCGCTTGCTTTGCAGTCCCAAGCACCTGCAGCCCCTTTCTTTCTGCAGAAGACAAATGCAGCAGCGGAGGGGTTGGATACCGATTGCCCCCCATGTTTCAGTCAGGATGGGGCTACTGGGCTAGGGGGGAGCTGCTCGATGTGGGCAAGGCTGTACGGGGAGGTGCAGGGCAGGACGGTCCCTCCGCACAAAGCCACAAGGCACCCCGTGGCCACCGCAGATGGCCACAGGGAGACACCCGGCGTAAAAGCCCTGCCTGAATTCCCAAAACGGACTCGGCTGGGGCTGAGGGTTTCCAGGCTTAGCCCCTGCCTGAAGCACAGGCTACTGCTAAAATTGAGCAAAACCCTCCCCTGCTTTTGCACTAGGAAGGGGATAAGGATGCAATTCCCAGGAAATCCAGACCCCTCTACCTGCCCTCGCCCTCCACTCGATGGTGTCAGCCTGGTCCCTGCCAGCAGCTCTGGGATGGGGGGTTGCTGTGGGACAGGAGCGGGGGCAGAGATGGCTGCAGCAGGCAGCGAGCACGCCACAGAGCAGGACTGGGGATGATGTGGGCAATGGGGACCCTACCCCAGCGCAGAGGAGTCGAAGATCCCAAACACGTCCTCGAGGATGGAAGGCAGGTACTTCAGTGCTGCTCCCTGCAAAGAGATGAAAGCTGCCTGCACCAGCCCTGCATCACCACATGGGGCAGGACAGATGGACGGACGCCACGCAGGCGATCGCTGGCCCATCCTGCTTCCCCCCAGGCTGTGGGTGCTGAGTCAGCACCATCCTCATTCAGCCCCCCTCTTGTTAAAGCAGTGCCTGCAGCCACCAGCCCATCACCCTTGCCGTCCCCGGGGAAGGGACATCCAGCTGGGAGCAGCTTCCTCTCGCCAAGCCACCAGCATCCAGCAAAGCATCCAGATCATACACCTCTACCATTGTCAATACGAATAACCGTCTACAGCTTTTACTTTGAAACCACATGAACTCCTACAACATGAGTATTGGGTATGTAAGCCCTGGCTTGTGTTGCTTGTAAAACGCTCCAGCCGAGGCTGCTGAAGGAGCAGGGCTGCCCTGCAGCCAGCCCAGCCCTGCACCCCCGCTGGAAGGCTGCAAGGGTAGGGGACACACAGCTATTTGGTTTTTTGGAACAGCAAACACACTGACCACAATTTTTTTCTGCATTAAAATCTACTTGGTTATGTTTATGGATGTGACTGAGTAGCATAAACGACTCGCTGAGTTTTGCTTATCCTGAGCTTTGCCAGGATAGTTGGTTCTTCAGGCTTCCCCGGGCTTCAAACTGTGCTGAAAGCGGCGCTGGGAACCCTCCGGTCTCCGGGTGCCAGAGGTGGTCTCCACATACTTCTGCACTTCAGCATCGGTTTCAGGAGGTTGAATGCCTGCAGGGCCACACGGGGCTGACCCCTACCCAATTCAGCTCCAGGAATGTTTACCCAGTGGTTTCGGCATCAATTCCGTCGCTCCATCTGAGTTACAGTAGGAGTCTGAGAGACTGGTGCCTATTGCAAATTCACCTAGTTTTGAAAAGCGCCTGGACAAGTTCACCTTGGACACATCCCTCTGAGCACAGCGAACATGGAGATTACAGGCACGGGCAAGTCTCTGGAGGAGTTTGCCCTAGGAGCACCCTGCAGCAGGACCAAAACCTTCTGCTTGTCTCGGACCCCTTGCTGGGTGGCTGCTGCCCATGTCAGGGCAGTAACGGGCAGGGCAGACCCTCAGCGCGGGCTGGTGCAGCTCTGTGAAGCTCTCCAGATGTGATTAAAAACTCCATCCCAGAGACCCTGCCAGCTCCAGCAGTGGTGGTCGCCCATCCTACTGCCCAGCGTTGCGTTCCCAGAGAGCTCAGTGAGCTCCAGCACCCTTTGCTGCACTGGGCTCTGCCCTTCCCTGTGGCACTAAGCGATGCTCCAGAAATGTCTTCTCTCTCTGGTTTGCAAAGACTGTGATTGAGTTCTCCACTACCCTCTTCTAGCTGACTGAAATAGTGTTAATCTCCATCAAACACAAAACAGAGTCATTTCTGCAGCTCTCACAAACCCTTCTCCAATACTTAGGTACCTGTTGCAACTGAGGGCAGCAAGGCCGGGTACATCATTCACCAACAGCCTCCTTTGCTTCCTCTCCAGATTTTTCCATTTAACGCCTTTTTATGTATAAATCCAGGGACTGACTTAATTCTTTGCAATGACACCACGCTCAGGGTTGCCTTCAGTCGCTTGCTGATGGCAGCTCACAGCTCTGCTCCGCAGCCCCGTCCTCTGCCCCGGCACCTCTCTGCCCGCAGAGACCGGGCACGGAGCAGAGAATTCCCCGTTTATCCAGCACCACCGCTGCTGCCTGTGCCCTCTGCACCGGCCACGGCCAGATTTGGCAAACTGGCAAGCACACAGAGACATCTGAGCCAAGAGCCGATTCCCCTGGGACACAAAAGAAAGGCCCATCCCACCACGACAGTTCTCCATTTGTAATGACTTTTTTTAGAACAGAGAAGATACATATTAAGGAGATTAAAAGCAGTTATTTTAATAAACTTACACAACGCTAATTTTAAATCAGAATGCTGTATAAAGTCAGACACTTGTTAGTCTCGCCTATTATGTCAGTTATCTTAGTCAGTCATATTCATAACTTCAAAAAAGCAACAGCTAAATTTGATATTTTTTTTTTATTAAACTCCATGCTCAGTAAAGCTGGACTGATTAACATTAATTATACTGCCACCCTTTAACTCTGAATTGATTGCATCCTCTCCATGACTGAGCCGGGATCAATGGTCAGCCTCTTGGGTCTACAGTTAGCAAGGTCATCTGATTCACCTTTTAAAAAATGAGCTAATATAGAATTTTTCCCACTCCTCAGGAATTTTTCCAGTGTTACAAGACTTCTTAAATATCAGCATCTACACCTCAGAAACTATTTCTTCCAGAAACTGGTTCTGGTTTTTATTGCAACTGCTGAGGGAACTGCCTGGCCTTGCAGAACTGAAAACGTCTTTCTTTCACCACCGAGGAGGAGCCCCCTCTTACTGATTTTTCATGGCAAGAGTGCATCAGCCTGGCCCTGATCTGAAAATGGTGTCCAATTTCTCCCCAGCTGCACAATAGCAATGTTTGTTTGAACCAGCTGCCCTGTCCGTGCCGTCACTGGTGATGCTCTCTGTTGGAGCTGGACCGGTGGCCACGGGCAGGCAGATGGCCAGCAGGGAGCCCAGCACAGACCAGGGATGGGGACAGCAGAACCTGCTCTTGGGTCTACAGTTAGCAAGGTCATCTGATTCACCTTTTAAAAAATGAGCTAATATAGAATTTTTCCCACTCCTCAGGAATTTTTCCAGTGTTACAAGACTTCTTAAATATCGGCATCTACGCCTCAGAAACTATTTCTTCCAGAAACTGGTTCTGGTTTTTATTGCAACTGCTGAGGGAACTGCCTGGCCTTGCAGAACTGAAAACGTCTTTCTTTCACCGCCGAGGAGGAGCCCCCTCTTACTGATTTTTCATGGCAAGAGTGCATCAGCCTGGCCCTGATCTGAAAATGGTGTCCAATTTCTCCCCAGCTGCACAATAGCAATGTTTGTTTGAATCAGCTGCCCTGTCCATGCCGTCACTGGTGATGCTCTCTGTTGGAGCTGGACCGGTGGCCACAGGCAGGCAGATGGCCAGCAGGGAGCCCAGCACAGACCAGGGATGGGCGCAGCAGAACCTGGCCAGTCACTGTCTGGGGCAGGACCTGCCTCTGGTGTGTATGGCAGCCACCATCACCTTTGCATGACGCTAGTGGCAGGGTGTCCTGTAGAAACCCACCCATGTGCCAGCAGCCACAGGGGAAGAGTCAGAGCAACCAACTGCGGATGCTCATGAGGACCCCGCACAAAAACGCAACCCCTGATCCAGGCTGTGAAATGCAAATGCAAACCCAAATACTCCAAGGGGCCACAGGTGGTTGGGGACATCTCCTCCGCTCCACATCGTTGAGCTGCAGGTAAGTCTAGACTTAAACCAAGGAAAGATGGAGGGGAGCGGGATGTCCTTGTCAAGGTGTGAACAAGGAGAACCATGCACCCACCACAAGTAGTGATATGCCATTGCTGTGTGCCTGTGTGAGACCAGTTTGGGTCCCCTGAAGCACACCGTGCTGGCAGCAGCGTGATGCTCTGCTCCACCTTGCTCAGCACCCTGACAGCTGGCATGACCCTGGTGTTTGCTTAATTCTGTACCCCAATTCCACCTCAAAACTCAACTTCTTTGGGTGCAGAGGAAACCAGGACTCCAGGAGGGAAGCATTGGAACAAGTGAAGCTCCTCTCAAGGGCCCTCTGGCTATGGCAGGGAGCAGTTGCAGCAAAAGCCCTCATCTCCCGGCTGGAGATGTGCAGGGCAGCTGCACGCTGGGAGCAGGTACCTTCCACCTCCTTCACAGCATGAGCACCCTCCTGGTCACAGCATTTACTGGGGATGCTGGAGGTGTTTGGCTGAAGAGCTGCTCCTGCTCTCTGACTAGGACCATGCCGTGGGTTCATCCCTGGCACCCAGCTTGACACCAGTAAGCAGAGCCAAAAGAGACTCAGCCTCCTCTCCACAGCTCTGAGTAGTCAAAATAGTACAAAACCTCCCAGCCTGAAGTAGTCCAACAGAGGACCAGCTCTCTCCACAAGAGATGGGGCCTTTGCAGGAGTGTTGCAGCTAAGGAGCTATTATCAGCTCTGCCTTGGGCTGATCAGATAATTGCAGCTTTAACGAAAAGAGTAGGCAGAACCGGATGAAGCTGCAAAGCTTACGTCAGCCACTAACAGATCTTTCAGGTATCACCTTCAGCTGCTAGATGGGAGCTGGTGGTCCCAGATGGAGATGCAGGGGGTCTGCAAGTTCTGTAAAGCAGCCACAAAGTCCACTTAGAGAACAAGGAAAATAAAAAGTCCTCTCCTTGGAGTACCTGCTCAAGATGTTCAGGAGACACCATCAGTGCTGGATATAGTAAGACCCAGTGGCTGGGGGTCAGCAGGAACCAGTGCAGGATGCAGCACAAGAACTATGGCCGGGCTGACTGTGGGTCAGGACACCAGGGAAACCACAAGACCTTCCAGACGGGGGAGCAATGGCAGGGCTGGGCAGGGGCACCCGGAGCCGGTCAGCACAAGGCTGGGCACTTGTTCTGAGGCTCAGAGGGAAAGAGGATGGGACCCTGCTGGTTCACAAGCCCGCAGAAGTGCTTCCGAAAGTCAGGGCCTCTGGAGTCAGAAATGTCTTTGTATTTAAATAATCTCGAGTGGATTTTTCTTCCACAGATCAGTATAGCTGTTTGCAAACCTGCGCAAACTTTCAGCATCCGCAGCCTGCTCCGAGGAGCAGATACAGACCATCACAAGGGGCTCAACAGCTTCATCACGCAGTAGATAAACAAGCACTGCCTTTGCCTGTTTCACGAGATGCTCCCCCCTTTCCTGAGTCAGGAGAGACCTTGAGCAACCGTTTCCATCTCCAACCCCCCTCTGCAGATCAGAGACGAATCTGCAGCTCCCTGCTTGTCTCTTTTCCATGATGGAGGGGTCTGGTCTGGCCAGGTAGGTGATTCCACCTGAAAGCTGCTCCATACACCTGGTCACCGTGTGCTGGGGCTTTTCCAGCTCGACTGCCTGCTCTGAAGCACAGGCGCCAGACACAGATGCACCACAGGGACTTACACTGCGCCAAAGGACATTTTCTGTTATCTTCTCGAGTCATTCCTGATAATTCCCAACTTTGAGTGAGCATTGCCTGATCAGTGCCAGGCACGGAGCTAACATTGCCAGAGCACTATACGTCATACTCCCAGGTCTCACCTGCCAGCATCTTGGTCAGCTCAGAAGCCACCCCTGTGCATTTAAAGTTAAGGGATTTCTTGCTTTTAAGACCATTTTCTGATTTTCACTTCCACGCTGAATAATTTCACCTGGACGCTCCCTCCTCCAGTGAAACACTTTGTTGGTGACGTGGGAGAAACCCCGCCACCATAACGCTTGCAGAGCAGCAGAGGTGGTGGTGAGCACCAAGGAGGACAAATGACGGTGAGGAGGAGACCTGGCTGACACCACAGTCAGGGTGAGTTGGCACCGCACACTGCGATGCAGCTGAGTGCGAAGCCACGCTCAGAAATACCAAACATAAGCTGCATCGACAAAATTGACAACTTTAAAGTTGGGAGGCAATGACCAAAAGTGACCTGGGGGAGGTCAACAAAAAACAACCCTTATGCCGCCCCGCTCTGATGGAACGAGCTCCCCTTTCTGCCACCCTCCAAGGGGCCACCACCAAGCCAGAGACCTGGTGACAAGATCTCTGAGTTCAGGTATTCACACCTAAAAGAGATGCAGCAGGGGTAAAGTCTCTCTGAAGGACTGTGTCCTACTACTGGGCAACACCGAAGCCCACTACAGAGCATGGCCCCAGCACCTGGACTTGCTCAACACTCCTGCAGTCCCCAAGGAAGAGCCTGGGGGGCTTCTAAGAGGGACGTTTCCCCTAAAGAGAACAGCACAGATCGGCCAAACAGCTTCGAATTTGCCTGCTCTCTCTAACAAATTCATAGCAACCAGAAAAGCTATTTACAAAGGGAAAGCTCCCGCTCAGCAGTTGGAATCCCACTGAAGAATTTCCAGGAGAAAACGCAGTCAAACTCAGCAAACCAGGCAGCAGCAGCACCCGGCAAATTTCCGAGCCCCATCCCCAGCTCCCCCCAAGATGTTCTGGGCAGAGGGTGGCTCCCACCGAATCCTCACCCTGAACTATCCCGCCCCGAAGCCATAGCAGTGCGATGGCACATGAGGAAATACCATTTTCCAGTCTGCTTTCTAACGATGTCTGTCTGTTGTGCGCACCCACAGTGCCTCCAGCGCACCGCAGGAACCGCAACAGTGCTGCAACTGGAAAATTGTCCTGCTGAGACGGGCAGCCGCTGCTGGCTGTGCGACAGGGACTGACCCGGACTCCCCCAGCACTGTGACAGTAGCCCAGCTGAGGTAGCCTCAACCTCATCTTTTCCAATTAACACCAAGGCTGCAGCCTCAGGGTGCCCTGTCTGTGCCTCATGGCTATTTGCTATTGCCACTGGCTATTCCTGATCTTAGCCACAGGGCAGCTGCAGGGATGCCTTTTCTGGGGATGCAAGGGCAGACTTTCTCCCTTTGCCATGGACAGTGGCCTCTCTGCTCTGGATGCATTTGCAAGAATTATTTTCTGCAGACCTGAACAAGGTGACGAGAGATGCACAAACCACACAGGTGAACATGCAGCAGTCAGTAACACCGCAGCAGGTGGGGTTACCATAGCACAGAGTCTCTAGAGCAACGGTATTGGGATGGAAATCAGAATAATGATCAGTGTTTAGATGAGAGAGGGGATAAGGAGGGACAGCCTTCCTCTTCTCCACAAGGATAGCTGTCGTGTTGGTCTTCAAACCACTTTTTTTTTTTTTTTAAATAGGTTAGTTTATAAGGGATTATTGAAGAACGCCATGAAATAATGTGACATAGGAGCAGGAGCTGCCAGCTGTCCTGCGGCCACTGCACGTGCCAGCCTGCAGATGAGGTCCCTCCCTGCACTTCTGTGGTGTCTTTCTCCAGCTGGGAGAGCGCAGGTGTGGAGTGTGGTCCCATCCTCACCCCTGGCACCGCACCAAGGCCAGACCCACTCAGCCCCAGCACCAACTCCTGCTTTCTCTCGCTAATTGACTTCTCAGAGCACACGTGGCTCCGTTGTGTCCTCCATTCAAGTTAGTTCCCAGCCCCAGCACCATCACACCAGCAGCTGGAGGACCTCGACGCCAGCTGCTGGTAAAGGATGCAGCTGTGCCCGCAGGGACCCACAGCGCAAAGGGCAACGTGTATGCTCCCCCCTGTCTCGCCCATACCAGCCTGGCCCATGGTGCACGGAGCAGGGCCAGGCCAGTTCCGGGATGGGGATGAGCCCCAGGAGCCCTCCTGAGACCCTCTCCTCCAGGCATCAGCACATGCATGGCCGGAAAAGCGTTTGCCCAAGCTGCTGACCCCAACCCACACCGTGGCCCCTGGCACCAGCGCAATGCGGGGTTTTGTGGTCTGAGACCTCAGAGGGCTTTGCACCGGGGACACAAGTGGGTGTCCTCGGGGGGAGCAAGGCACCAGGCAGGATGGCAGGTCGCTTTGAACCCCTGTGCACGAGGAGGTCTGCGTGCAGGATGGCCAGTGTCACCCCTGCACAGGCACAGCCACTGTCACCCTCGCTGGGGCACCGTCCATCCCACCACGCACCGGAGCTGAGCCCCCCTGCAGCACCAGCCCCCGTCATACCTGGGAGAGCAGTGTAGGACCGTCCAGCGGGGACTTCATCAGCTGGTTCAGGGAGAGGAAGAACCGCTGCAGTGATTGCTGGAACTCAGCTGTCTCCTTCCCCTCGTAGAGCCTGCAACAACCAGAGTCACCGCACTGCCACCACATCGTGCGCCTTCCCCCAGGGACCGTGGGTGTCACCTACGATCCCAATTAATTACACTCCTCGGTGACCGTTTTCCATACCTGGGTCTAGCAGCGAGCCATGGAATGGCCACTGCCCTGGCACGGCCACTGCCAAGTCCCAGGCCAGCAACACTTCAGATGCGCAGAATTACCCATATTAAAGACTGCTACCTGCTCCCTTACAGTATTTATATACATTGTTTATACATACTCATATATGTACTTTAAAAAAAAAAAAATAGACTATTTTACATGATTTTGTACACCAAAGTCTTCTCAAAGGAGGTTAGCATCCTCCCACCTGAGCAGGAAACCTCCTGAGCCCCTCAGCCTGAACACGACCTGGGTGACCAGTCGCAGAACAAACCAAACGCCTGGGGAATTTTAGCCGTGAAACCTGCAAAGCTGTGAGAAAGTTTCAAAGCTGCTAATCAAACGCGTAACCGTAAGAATAAAGTCACCGTAACAACTCATTGTGAAAAACAGGTCGTATTGGAGCTAATTCACCCCATCCATTGACACAGCGAGCGAAGCAGTGAGCCCTGCTGGGGAACGATTTGCAGGTGCAGATGGGGGAAATGAGGGATAAAATGCTGATCTCCCCGTGGCCGCAGAGACAGCCGCACCCTCCAGCCCAAGCTGGCCACCGCAGCAAGCAAGATGGGTTTGGTTCTTAATTGTGTTTTGGCGTCTAATTGGGCGTACAGCAGCAGAACAAACAAGATTTGTCATTTTTTGCTTAACAGCTACTTTTATGGAGTCTAGGTTTTGTAAAAACTTTGCTGCTTTGTTTTATATAATTACAGTTGGATGGTTCTCCGCTCAAATTCATCTTTCCTATCTGGTAAACCCGCCCAAGGGAACGTACGAAACATCGAAACATGGCAGGTTTGGCAGCAGTCACAAGCTTGTTGATCTGCCCGAGGCATCTCAGATGAGCTCAGACAAACGCAGGGGCTGAGCGGTGGCTGGTTTACAGCCCTTAAATGACTTCCAAGTCAAAGCAAAGCCTAGACTAACTCAAGAAAGGTCCCTCCCTCTCATCCCCTATGTTAAAAGTTACTAAACAGTGGGAGTTCTCAGCAGGTCCCCCCCTCCCCGCAGCCCCATCCCGCAGCCCTGGAGCCTGGCCCGGCTGCCTTGCCTGCCCCAAAACCCCAGCAGAAAAATTTAAAGAAGTCTGTATGTGTTAAAATAAGGAAAAGGAAATGAAGGTTGGCATACAGCTTCTACTCTCACAGCAACAATAGGACGCAACGAGCACCATTTATTAGAGACCGGTTAGATTTCTCACAGTCCCTCTTTTTACTGTGTCTGCCCATGAACAACTGACATGGATTTCCAAGCTCACCTCCACCGTAAACTCTTGCCTACGAAATTCTGTATTTTTATCTTAAACAGGGCATGCACAAACACCATGCGCTATTTTAACAATTGTAAGACATATTGTCAACACTGATTTCTCAACTTTTAAGTATGTAATGACTCAAACCAGGGCAGTATAAAGCAGTCGGAGCGTGCAGCTCAATTAAACCAAGGTAACGGCTGATTTGCATTGCTGCAGCAGACGTGGGTCAGCCCAGTCCTTAGTTGACCACTGGTTTGGAGGATTTCATCACGAAAACTGGCAGGCAGAGCCTGGTCCTCGAGGCCAATGCCTCTTGGATGTAAAGACACCAGGCACAGTCCAGCCTCGGTTCCTGCAGTTTCGGGCTCCGGCACTCAGCTGAGCCCAAGGCGCAGCACAGAAATCCCTCGAGCACCATCGGCAAAGCGGCAGGAAAAATTATCCATCCACCAGCTCACTAAGCAAATCAGTACGGACTGCGATGGAAACCATGCCAAACGTGATTTACTTTGCCGCATCTGGAGTACTGCATCCAGTTCTGAGCTCCCCAGTTCAAGAAGGACAGGGAACTGCTGGAGAGGGTCCAGCAAAGGGCAACGAAGATGATTAGGGGACTGGAACATCTCTCCTATGGAGAAAGGCTTAGGGACTTGGGACTCTTTAGTCTAGACAAAAGAAGATTGAGGGGGGATCTTATTAATACTTACAAATACTTAACGGGAGGATGCCAGGGGGATGGGAACAGTCTTTTTTCAGTGGCGCCCAGTGATAGGACGAGGGGGAATGGGCATAAACTTGAACATAGGAAGTTCCATCTTAACATGAGAAGGAACTTCTTTACTTTGAGGGTAGTGGAGCACTGGAACAGGCTGCCTAGAGAGGTGGTGGAGTCTCCCACTCTGGAGACATTCAAAACCCGCCTGGACGCTGTCCTGTGCAACCTGCTGTAGGTGACCCTGCTCTGACAGGGGGGTTGGACTAGATGATCTCCAGAGGTCCCTTCCAACCCTAACCATTCTGTGATTCTGTGATACTTGGGAAGGGTCAGCGTGGCCCTCGGGAAGGGTCGCACTGCCTACGGACCCCCAGAGCTCTTCCGCAGGAGTGGCTGGAGCCCAACAGGCAACAGCCTTTGGAGACCCCATGGACCCCAGCAAAGTCCTCACAGGAAGGGGGCTGGTGGGGATGCTCTACAGCCGTG
>NW_009661371.1:8721799-8739663 GCF_000708025.1 Charadrius vociferus
GCTGCTTGCAGGAACCGGGGTGGGCTGAGTGAGGCTGGGCGAGGGGGCTGCGAGCTGCAAAGCAGGTGGCTGTAGAGGGACACTGGTGAGAGCAAGTGTCCTCAGCTCCCCCAGCGCTGGCAGGAGAGAGGACCCGGCACAGGGGGAACCCTGGGGTGACAACAAGCACTTTCAGGAAACCTTTGCCGCCCTCAGCGGCAGCCAAAAAGCAGAAGCAGCCGAAGGAACTGGCAGGGAGGAAGCAGAGAGTAGGAGACCATGTCATACCGCCGTCAAAACCCCAGCCCCCCGCGAGGCAATGGAGCCCCGTAGGCGCCAGGGGGGCTCCAAGGGGAGTCGGGGTTACCACGGCTGGAGCAGAGGCCGGGAGAGACCCCTGATATTGGGAAGGGCACGGGGAGCTTTGGGGGGCTCCAACGGACCCCATGTGCATGGGCTGCCGAAGGGGAAGGCGTCTGGAGATATGGCATGGCATCTCCCTGCAGAGCGAGGGCTGGGGGGACATTCCTGCAGGAAAGCACATTTTGGGCACAGAGCTCCCACGGCCGGTACCAGGATCCAGCCCCTTCACAGCCCACCGGCTCCCACGCCTCCTGCCCAAGGCAGGAGGGGAATTGGGGAGCCCTTTCCCCACGCGGTGGCCACAGAGCTGCCAAAGGGGCTCGGGCAATGAACCTCCTGCTCCACACCAGCCAGGCCCCGCTTTGATCATCCTTGCAGCAACCTGGGATCCTCGTACAAGCTACTTGAGCTGCTCATCCGATTCCAGCAGTAGCACACATAATCAAATAAATACAGCAATCTGCAGTGACTTATTATAATTACAATCTAATTTCTTTAAATTATAGACTGTGTACAAATTGTAGCACCGTTTAAAGTATTTAGAAGATCTGAGGAGTCCGTGTTATTGCACTGTTAAGATCACTGAGATAAAGGGAAGATGAATAAAAACACTAAATGTCTTCAGGGATGTCTTCATTCCAATGCAAACTAATTCACAGGGCTGTTTGCAAATGCTCCATATAATTAATTTTCTCTGCCAGAAGTTCTATAAGCTAGGGAATTTGCTCTGTATTTTCATATATGATGAGGAGGTAGATACCTCGGTCTAATGCTGGAGCACCCGGGAGCTCTGGAGCAGCTACATGGCCGTGAACAAGACCCTGGGAAGGGCTGGCAGGTGGGAGCGATGAGAAAGGACAGACAGGGCATTCCGGCAGTCCTGGTACTCTGCAGCATGAGCTACACAGGGAACACCTGGCAGACAGCAAAGCGAGACGGCAAAGACAAGGTGGGGGCAAAGTGAAGTCTGAGAGTCCCTGTGGATGCCGGGAACCCAAGACAGCTCCTCACCACAAGCAGGACACAGAGCACCGATGGGGACACTGACACATGTCCTGGCACCTCTGCACAGTGCTCAGGACTTTGGGTTGAGGAGGCAGACCCTGGGCTTCTGCTCCGCTCCCTGGAGCATTTCAGCACCCGCCTGCCAAAACGTGGCCCTGTAGCATGGGGCAGCCCTGCTGCTTTCCCAGCACAGGCTGGCAATGCTGCATGTGGAGGGACCCCGCCACCCGCCTCTCCCTTGGGACACTTCAGCTTTCGGTGCCCTGTACTTGGAATGAAAGAGGAACGTAGCTTGCTTTTTCTGGTAACTCCAATTGGTTGTGTTTTCGGTTTTCCACTTCAGCCCAGAAGCACAGCTGGGCTCACCCACGCCTGCCCAGTCTGGCCAGGGGAGGTTTGTTTGTCCCATCACGTAGATTAGGACAGGAACCCCGTGCCCACAGGGAACAAACAAAACCAGGTCCCAGGAGGACTCTGGAGGTACCCAGGGGGGGCTTTGACCTTATCCTCAGAAGTGACAAGGAGCCATCGAGGCTCCCAGACCCTTACACGCTGCTTATCACAGAATCACAGAAAGGTTTGGGACAGAAGGGTCCCTCAAAGATCATCCACTCCGACACCCTGCCATGGGCAGGGACATCTTCCACTAGAGAAGGTTGCTCAAAACCCCATCCAAACTGATCTTGGATGATTCCAGGGATGGGGCATCCACAATTCCTCTGGGCAACCTGTTCCATTGTCTCACCACCCTCACAGTAAAGAATTTCTTCCTTATGTCCAATCTACATTGACCCTCCTTCAATTTAAAACTATTACCCCTTGTCCTGTCACTACAGGACAAGTAAAAAGTCTCTCACTTTCTCAGAACCTCCTTTAGAGCTTGTGCTGAGTCGGGGATGAGCTGCCGAGCCAGGACAAATGGAGGGGAGGTGCCCCAGGCACCCCTTCCCTAGGCCCTGGGGCTGGCACCATGCCGCCTCTGGTTTTGCTAAAGCATGAGGGACCCCCAAGACCAAATACATGCTTTGCATTGGAAACGATTTGAAAGCCCAGTGACCGGCTGAAGCTTGGAGCCGCCTGTGCCGCCAGAGCTGCAGAGGTAGAGGGTGTTTCACTGGAACCCTCTGATACCAAACAGGTGTCTTTGCCACTTATGTGCTCCTTGCACAGACCCTGTTGCCCGAATCACTGTCACCGCAGCCGCTGCTACGCACACCCGCTAACGACAATGTTAGTGCGGAGCAGGAAGGCTCACAGGTAACACCGTCAGCAGAGCCGGAGATGCCACAGAGGCAGCACAGAGGCCAAAGACAGGCTGAGGGTTGAGATGGTCTGAGCTGAGCACAGCACTGCTCCACAGTAAGATGAGCCTCGCTGAGGGTAAGTGCAAAATTTCCCTCTCCAAGGAAAAATCTGCTAAAAACCTCCCAAACAGCATAGGACAGGCAGGCAGAAGCTCTCCAGGAATGAGTGGGAAGAGCAAGGCTGGATGCCAGAAAACCTTTCCAGCCACAGTACCGGTTAGGCAGGGGAGCAGGCTGCCCGGGGAATTTTTGCCATCTCCATCGTGGGAGATTTCTAAGAGCACATTGGAAAAACCCACCCATGAGGGGCAGCCCGGGCAGAGCCAGCCCTGCCCTGGGCAGGAGGTCACCGCAGGTCCCTCTGGCCTTATACACATGGCTTTTGGGTTAGCCGTACACAAAGCAGCTGGGCATTTCCCGGCATTTCGAGGGCCGGGTCAGGGGCATGACCGCACCGAGACAGAGCAAAGCCGCTGGGCACTGCGGGGAGGGAGCGTGGGCTCCGTGCCAGCCGAAGCCGATCTCAGCAGCACCCTGCTGGTCTCTCAGTCAGCACACACGGGAGGAACCCGTAGCAATTAGGCTGACGGACAGCAAACCACAGCTTGCTTCACGCGTTGCCTCAGGCCCTTTGCAAACAACTGTGAAACACCGCTCCCTGGCCAGACAGCGGTTTGTGTGACGGCACCCATCCTGCCACAGCCCTTCGTGCCGCAAGAGCTCTCCCGCCCCGAGAAGGACAACACTGCCTGCTACCCGCACCAGACCATGACTGCTCCAGGCGGCAACCGGAGGATGGCGTGCAGCAGAAATGTGCCGGAAACCTCGGGGAGAGGAAGCGTGGTGGCGGAGGAGAGCTTGGCTGGGGACTGGTCAAC
Organism: Charadrius vociferus; assembly: GCF_000708025.1. Taxonomy (NCBI): domain Eukaryota; kingdom Metazoa; phylum Chordata; class Aves; order Charadriiformes; family Charadriidae; genus Charadrius; species Charadrius vociferus. Next base: position 8,725,329 of record NW_009661371.1, read on the forward strand.
ACGGCAGCACATCTGCAGCGCACCAGGAGCCATGGGTGCCACCGCCAGGTGCCACATCGGACCAAAGCAGCCGGCACCAGGCAGGTCGAGGTGCCAGTGCCGCATCCCCAAAGTCAATGGTTGGCACAAATACTGCACCCACAGTACAGGGATCCCACTGTGGGACCTTTCCTTTCCTTTCCTCCCTCCCACAGTCCCCCATCCCCAGGGGCCGATGCTCCAGCGGCGCTGGAGTGGCAGCCCGGCAGAGCACAGCACCTGGTGCAGCAGGAGCAATCGCCGGTACTTACTGGGCATAGAGGTGCCGGGAGCGGACGATGAACTTGAAGATATACTCCAGGGCCTTGAAGGTGCGCGTGAGCGGCTCGCAGGGCTCCCCCCGGCTCGCTTGGTCCAGGTACTGTGTCAACACCGAGATCAGCTTCCTGCAGAATGGGGACGTGTGTGACCAGGGCAGCCTTTGGGGCAGCTGCTGAGCCATGCCACGCTGCCCGCCGCGAGCTGCCCAGGCTCCGGCCCCTTGCCTCCCCCCATGCCTGCCATCCCAGCCCCATCTCTTCCCGTGCCACAGCTGTCGGGTACGCACTTGTAGGCGAGTGTGGCACTGAAATGCTGACGGATGTAGGCCTCCAGGACGGCGTTGAAATGCTGGAACTTCCTGTCGGCCACCAGCCCCACGATGAAAACCTGCGGGGAGTGGGCAGCAGGCATGGCTGGGTGCGGGCGGAAGGATGCCCAAGGACAGCCAGGTGCCAGCAGCCACGGCCAGAGCAGCATTGACTCCTCGTGGGGGCTGCTGGGTCCACCAGAGTCACCTGCACACCTGCCCAGCCTACCAGGACAGGCAGACCTCTGAAGCAGAAAGCCCAAAATGAGCCCCGAGCCCACCAGCCACAGGACACTTCATGGCCAGCTTGCACAGCGCTCACACCATCACCAGCCCCATGTGTCCCACAAGACGGCCCCAACCCCAACCCTCCCCTCGTCCTATCACTGGGGTCACTCTTGTCTCTGTGTCGGAGAAACGCCTTTGATTCTTGCTGGAATTGTCCCCTGGCGGGACAGTGTCCCCAGAGAGCCACAGCCCTGCCCTGTGCCAGGCTGACCAGGCCCTACTGACCCGAGGCACTGTGGTGGAGCCGGAGGCACTGCACAGCTCTGAGTACTGCTTGTCTGGTCAGATCAGTGAGCCCCATCTCACACCCACCCCAGTCTGACCTGGGCCCATCCTGCACTGGTCAGTGGGGTCAGAACCACCTTCATCACACATGGTGAAGCAGGTACCACTTACCAGGGCATCAAAGACAAGCGTGTCATAGACATCCGTGTCCGCATTCTCCATCATGATGGAGAACAAGGCATCCAATGTGTCCTGGAGGAACTGGGGGAGACAAGAGGACTGTGAGGGCTTGAACGTTAGCTCCCAGAATCATCCCGGAGCCACCTCTGAGCGACCTGCCCGAGCACAGAGCTCCTGTGCCCATCCTCAGATCTTCTCAGCCTGGGGTGTCCATCCCTTTGCCAGGATGCGACTCCTCAGCTCAGCCTGTCCCCTAGCAGGTAGCCCCACACTGCCACTCTGGCCACCCACTTGCCCCAGCGGGGCTCCCCAGGGCCGACGTGGCAATCGCCGCAGGCAGAGGCAGCACCTCTCCCCAGGGAAGAGGCACCGAGGCCGTGCAGGATGTTCCCAGTGTGCCCAGTTCATCCCTAGAGCAGGGCGGCTCCCCCAGCTCTGGCAGCACCTCTCGGCACACTAAGCCAGGCTGGCAGGGAAGCCCCGGTGCCAACACTGCCACCCTCACATCCCTCTGCTCCCCAGGGAGCAGCCACCTGGATACATGGCTGGAGACGCGAGTGCAGGAGCAGGGAAGGGAGGAGGCGGGAGGGCAGATCCCGGCTGTACCTTGATGACCTCCCCTCCATCCACGTTCATCAGCTTTTGGAGGTTCCCGGCGAGGAGGCTGGGCTTAGAGCGCCACTTCAGCAGCCCCAGCAGGTTGACTGGGTGGGAAGAAGAGGAAAGTCAGCACAGCTGACTGTCAGCACAGCCAGACCCAAACGTTACTGACCCCCTGGGCTCCCCTGTCCCACCCTTGCCACCCCGGGCAGCCGGCCGGAGAGGCTCCATCCCAGGGGATGCAGTGCCGCTCGCTGCCAGCCCCGTGCCGGAGGAAGCAAAGGGTCAGCGCCCATCATGCCTAAGCTCCTGACGCTCCATCATGTGGCTGCACGGGCAGGTGTTGCCATCCTCTTTACACCCCCGCCGGAGAGAAACTGAGACCCAAAACAGCAGGACTTGGCACCAGAGCTACAGCTTTCCCGCGAACCTTTCGGAGAAGGGACCTTGGGCAGGGGGTCCATAGGTCACTGTCCTCCCCACACTCGTGCCCTCCACCAGCTGGGTCATGCTGGAGGTGCGACCCGGTGAGGTCCTCATGCCCCTTGCACCTCCCCAGCACCCACCCCAGGCGCCTGCCCCACCATCCCAACCACGTGCCCTCTTGCAGCAGCTGCTCCGCAGCTCCTCTCCTGCTCCAAGCAGAGCTGATCACTGCCGTTCAGATGTGCATGGGACCCTGTGCCCACCGGTCATCGCTGCTCCTGAGGAGCGGCCGCGGCACATGTAGAGCGCAGCCGTGGCGCTGCACCAGATGGTGGTCAGCACAGCGCTGCCGGGAGCAGCCAGGACCCCGCTGACCTCCGACTCCCTGTGCAACTGCTGCTCAGCACGGAAAGCCTCCCAACTTCAATACCGTAAAAGCATGAAACTCGGCTAAATAGAAGGTTGTCACTGTAGAAGCTGTAATTGTGCTGCAGGAAGGGAATTAACTGAACAGCAGCAGCCCTGAGCCCCACTCGCACTGAACCGCAGCGGCCGCAGACCCTGTCAGCGCAGCAGCGATGAGTCACTGCGCACTGCGTTCCCCAAGCCACGAGGCCACGGTCCCCGAGCCCCCAGCCCCGTGCCAGGGCTGCAGTTTCCCCAGCTGCATCATTGCGCTTTGGCAAAAGCCGAATGAAGTGTTTCCATCCGCTGGCCTTGCAGAGACAGTGCTGCTGGCTGGGAGGGAACCCCAGATTTCCCTTCCGCTCTCCCCCTGGCCAAGCACCACTGCCACTCGCCTCCCGAGCGTGGTATCTGCTGGCTGGCGCTGCTCCCGTGCAGCGTTTAAGTCTCCAGACTGTTGGAGATGTTACCTCCAGGTGTCCATCATGTCACCCACCCCGGGCCACCATCATGTCACCCACCCACAAGGGCCAGGCCACTTGTCCCCGTTACAGCAGAGGTGCAAAGTGCCATGGGTCCCCCGAGCTGGATGCCTGCGAGGGCACTCGGAGAGCACGGCTCCATCAGCATCCTTCCCGCAGGGCCGGCGCCGGGCTGCTGGCTGCCAGCCCCCCGCTCACTTCAGAGGGGCACATGTGGCAGTTTGACAACCACCAGCACTCGCTCAAGATTGCCGACACCTCTTTGTTCTGCCACCTCCCGAAACGTGGCATACACGGCAAAATCCCACCTGCAAATGCTGATGCGTCTGTGCTGAGGTGGCACGTACGCTCTTGGCTGCCCTGCAATGAACTGCGGCACAGCACCCCGGGGCTGGAAGCCCACGCTCGCTAACTGAGGACAAGTTTTAAAAACAAGGAGTCCCAATTCCCACCCTGATTTCAAAAGGTCCAAGGAAGGTCACGGAGCCCTCAACAGCGACGCCTGAGCAGCTCACTCCTGCTCCCAGATCGAAGGCAGCGGCTCAGTCCCCCGAGGGCGAGAGCAGATTAATTACCATCTGCAAGGGTACCACCAGCCAAGAAACTGCTAACTACCCACGGCTCCATGCCCCCAAGGTGGGAGAATGCCTGGCAACACTTCCAGCCTGTTATTGTTTGTTCTTATTTCCCTCCCACCTTGGAAAATTAATCTGCCGCTAACTCAGGAGGGCTCAGGAGACAGATAAGCCAAAAGACGATCTTAATAATAAAAAAAATAAAAAGGGAAAAAAAAAAAAAGAGAAACACTCTGAGTTACAGCCCAGAGCCATCGACCCAGCGATACGCAAACAGAGCCTGCAGCAAACCACATCCCATCCCAGCCATACAGCCGCGCTGGGGCAGAACCTGGATTGCCATAGGGCAGCACCATCCCAGCCGCAGGCGTTCCTGCTCAGTGTCACTCCTCTCTGGGGGACAGCAGCCACCCAAAGATCCCAGGACCATGCTGCTTCACCAGGAACAGCCATTACAGCCATTAGCCCTGGCAGTCCCAACCATGTCAAAACGCTGATTCAGCACTCACCGTTCCCATTCTCCCTGCATTTTCGGCATGCCACCCCAGTGCCGCATGTGATGGGAGCGAGCCCCAGTCCAGCTGCACTGCGTTGGAGGGGGCTGGTGCCGGCACAGCAGCACCAGCACCGTGTCCCGCCGTGGCTGGCACATACTGACAACCGGACAGCCAGCCACCAGGAGGACTGTGGTCCGGTAGGTAGAAACACAGTAGTGGGGTGGGCGCACAGGTCTGCCACCGCCCCCTGCGGAGAGCCAGGACTCACCGTTCTGGGTCAGCTTTGTGGAGCAGACAAGCGTGGAGATTTGGAAGCTGTCCCGGGCCGACACGGTTAAGCCCGACGCACCTCCGCTCACGCGGAAGGAAGAGCCGGAGAGAAGCTTCGGCTCCGACAGGTGCCTCGTGGAGGGCAGGGTCAGGTACGCAGTGGCATCCTCCAGCTTCCTGCTGTCACCCTGCAAGGCAGAGCAATGGCTCACACAGGGCAGCGCAGCCCCACGGGAGCCCCATGGGACAGGGCTGGCCCGTGGGCTCGGTTTTGACCTCACGTCAAGTCCCCTGCGTGGGGGACTTTGCTGTGCAGAATGGGGCAGGGCGAGGAGGTTAGCAGAGCCATGAACAGGTCACGGTGGCTCCCACCTAATGCCATGGTTATGGCTTTTTAAAAAGGTGAAATCGCGGGTATGCGCAAGCCGGCCCAGGGGAATCACTGCCTGTGGTGCAGAGCCCGGCGCAGGCATTGCAGCTGGCTCGCCTGACATTAATTTCAACAGAGCATCCAACAAAGCTGCTCCCTGCGGGGCTCTGCCAGGTGCCACGCTCAGCCGGGACAACCGACTGGGAGAGACACCGCATCCCAGCCGGTGCCACTCAGAGAGGACATAAGAACTGGCGGGTGGAAAAGCAGGGGGGGAGGCCAGTGACACAGAGGAACCTGGGGCAGCAGGACGCCGGGAATAAAACATGCACCTGAGCACTGCTGTGGGTACAGACCCGCAGCAGGACACTGACCAGCATCACCGTCACCAGCCCGACGGGACTTTTCCTGCCTGCGTGGGAACACCGGGATCCCTCCTCACAGTGGCAAAAGAGCCTATTTCTTTGTGTCCCCTACTTACAGACCACAGCCGTGCTGCCCCGAGCTGACCCGGGCTCACTTGCGGCTTGGCAACTGGGTGTTTATCTTCCCCTGCCTGCAACCTTGCATGATAAACTTATTTCCACTGAAGGTCAGACAAAGGTAGCAAAATTGTTTACTGTTGGGTTTCCTCTTTCGAGCGTACCCACAGCGGCCAGCTGACTCACAGGAGGCACCACACTTCTTCCGAGGGCAGCTAAACCCTCATAGGGTAAACCGGCTTAATTTCAGACATTTCTCGACCAGCGTGAGATCAAGAGGTCTGAGGAGCTAAAAGCATATCATTCACATTCCTCTGGCAAACAAAGATAAAAAGATGAAATAGCTGCTGACTCCCAGAATCAAGCCCCGGTGTTTGCCGGGAAGAGCAGGAGTCAGCCACAGGGAAGATGAAGTAGAGCACGCCAGCTCTCACTTGCTCAGGGGTGGAGGATGCTGGTGAATGTGAAGGTTCAGTGAGGGCAGCAACAGCCCTTTAAGGAGAAAATACATCCAGGAGGGAGGTGCACAGGTTTTGATCTCGCTGCCCCAGCCGGCACCGACAAGTCCCGAAGGCACTCGGTGTTCCTGCCATGGCTCAGGCAGCGCAGGGTACAGTCCCCTGGAGAGCCAGGGATCCTCTCTGCAGCTCTGCAGGCCACAGCAGCATTTAAATAATTTGGGTCCTTTACCCAAAAAGAACAAGGAGGAGGGACACGATAACAATTTCAAACGCATAGGATCTGCTGGGGAAGAAAAGCGTGGGTCTGTTCCTGTCCCCAGGCTGGGCAGGGCACGCAGGGTCCCTGTGGCGAGGGAGGTCAGGCATCACAAGAGCGATAGATGAGGAACAGTAATGGCAACACTGGGACAGACCAGCCGGGAGGGTGGGGATGAGCCCGTCCCATCAGCAGAAGCGCGCCCGAGCAATGGCAGCTCTGGGATTGCTGGTCCTCCCTTGGGGCAGGAGGTGGACAGGGCAGCCCTGGTGTGGACAGACAGATGGATGGCAGAGATCTGCAAGGGCATGCAAGTGGCTCAGCCCCCATGGGGCAGCTGTGTGAGCGTGGGGCAGGACCGCTGCGGGGTGACACAGCATCAGATCCACAGCGCTGTCCTCTCACATGGGATGACATTGAGCACAGTGGGTGCTGGCAGCAGCCTGTCTGCAGCCGGGACATTACATAGCTGCAGAAGCAGCATCAGGGTGCTAAGAGGGCTTCCCTAAAAGGAAAGGAAATGCATCGATGAAGAGGAGGAACTCCTCCATCAAGCTCATGGGAAGCATTAGCTGAGGCCAGCTGCACAGCTGCCACAGCAGGTGGGAGACAGACCTGCTTGTCCCAGAAAGATGCAGGACCTGGGAAGGGAGATGGGTCTACCTCAAGTAACTGTGGTCACATCACCAAGAACAGCAGGGAAATTAAAGAAAATTGCAGTTAAATACCAGAGCAGCCAAGGTGGGAAGGTCACCACTGCTGATGAGGAACGATAAAGCAGTGCGGACACACAGAGGAAAAGCCCTGAGCTCGCCCTTGCAGCAGGGACCAGCCCGCACCCTCCCAGTCCCCTCACTGCGGCCAGCCCCAGCTCGGGAGAGGGTGACACCAAGACAAAGCGAGGCAGCATGTTCATGGGGTCTTTCACAATCCAGTGTCAGAGCTGACTGCATTTTTTTTTCCAAATGAATAGTGAATTTTCCCTCCTCACACGCTCTCTCTGCTCTCTCAAAAGAAAAACCAAGCAGTTTCAGGCGGAGAAACGCTGGTGAAATCAGGTAAAGTACTGTAAATATCTTCATGGGGATTTTCCCTCCCAAGTCAAATAGATTTAAGTTACCTTTTTCTAAACAAAACTTGTCGTTTGCAAATGAACGTCATGGAGATTAGAGACACTGTGTGCAGGGAGCCGTAGCGGTAGCCCCCACCATCAAGGACAGAAAGGACGGGCAGGGAGGAGGGACTGGAAACCCTCCGAGGGAGTTTGGGTATGTGCCACCAGTGCAGCAGCTCCAGCAGTGACTGGGACCCCAGGCCCACACAGGCAGCTGCCGGGAGAGCTGCCATCCTGCAGCCTCTCCGCTTCAAGGTGGGGGGCTCTGCCTGCACCCTTGTACCTTGTACAGAACCAGGTCGTGCTCCCCGTCACGCAGCGTGGTGCCATCCGGTCGCATCAGCTTCACGAAGGCCATGGAGAAAATCCGCTCGCTTTTGTCTTTGGCTGGGAGAGACAAACACGGGGCGAGGTGAAGCCGGCTGAGGAGGAGCCTGAGGACGTACCGTGCGAGCAGGGAAAGGGCAGCTCAGCCGGGGGCTCCTGCCCTCCCAGCAGCCGGGGGGGGTCGGGGAGGGGGGCTGCTGGGGAAATCGCATTTCTTTCCCCGGAGCCCGCCGGCTGTGCCCACGCACAGCGAGACCCCCGCGGGGCACTCAGGAGAATCGGCTGGGGGGGGAGCCTCGCAGGGGTAGAGACAGCAGCGATGAGCCCATGGGCAGCCAGAAGAGCCACCAGGCTGCCAGCACGTGCTGCCCAGGCAGGGGGCCATCGGAGAGCTGTCTCTGTGAGAATGAGATGGGTTTGGGGCAGGCGGGGTTTAGCTCGTGCGGGATCAGACTGCAGATCTCCACAGTGGCCCCGGGGAAGGTCCCCGCAGTCGCAGGACGCGCCCCACCACGTCCCGTCACATGCGGTTTTCAGCTCTGTGAAGGCACCAACAGCAGCACCGCTGCTCCGGGAGCAGCCCATCTTCCTGGCCACACACCACAGCCCACAGCTTTGCTGCAGCCAAACATCACTGGACGCAGAGCGGGTGCTCCAGAAAGCCCAGCACAGGCGCCCGAGGAGGAGGTCCATGCAAGAGGCAGCAGTTTCCCAGAGATCTGCTGCCCACCACAGGCAGCAGCGTCAGAGCAGAACAGGGGTGACGGCTTCCTTCCCGCCCCCATGTGAATCCAGCATCCCTGATGTATCCCCGCACGGTGTGAGACGAGGACTGCTTACAGGGCACTGCAGCTCCTGCAGCTCCTGAGCTGCAGACAGCGCACCTCCATCGCAGCTCTTGCTGTGAATGTTAGTGGAAGAAGACATGAAGAAAGGAGTTACTTACAGTCGCTGGAGGAGCGATGCCGGAAGGTGAATCTCAGGTGGGTCTTGTGGACATCTTCAATGGGAACAGCAATCTGAGAGAAAGAATGTGTGCCCACATGAGGACAGGAAGGCATGGGCTGAGTGACCTCGCTGGCCAAGACCCCTCTGTGTTTGGGCAAAGGCTGTGCTGAACTGTCAGCTGCTTAAATCCAAACCCACATGCTTTCCTTTTAATTAATGAGGCTGAGTTAGAGACACAGGTGTGTGTGCAGGGCTGGCGACATACACCCATGAGCCCGTGGGGAGAGACAGGAGCGATGCTGGAGCACTGCTGGCCATGCAGCACACCCAAAGCCCCTGCCCCAGCACTGCTCCTCGGCAGGGGTGGCAGACATCACCTCCCTGCTGCAGGTCACCCTGGGTCTCCATCCAGGGGTTGAGCCATGACAACAGCAGCATCTCCTGTCCTTCCCGTGCTGGGGAGCCGGGGACTTTTCCCCCTGAAAAGCCAGCCCTGGTGGCGTGTCCCCCTGCGGCAGTTCAGTCCTGCTGTGCGGGAGGAGCGAGGGACACAGCCTCTGAGGGTCGCAGCCCCAGTCCCACACCTCAGTCCCTGCACCCCGATGCACCGACCTTCACCGTCTCCATCCACCGCTGGTGCCGCTGCTGGTAGTAGACCACAGAGCGGTACTCGCTCGCCGGCTTGTCCCCCGCGCCGTGGTAAATCACATTCTGCAGGAAGAGCAGCAGCGGAAAAGATGCTTGGTGGTCAGCTCCTGATATTACTTGTTACGGATCAAATAAACCTGAAGGGCCAAAGAATTTTCCATCCCCTGCTAACCCAGGGCAGCCCCCTTGAGCTGCTCTCCTCTGCCCACGCCATGGCAGCCCCCACCCGAGCCCCCCAGCACAGGCACCCTTTTACAACAACTCAGCTGGCACGGGGACACCTTTCTGACAGTGCCTTCCCAGCCAGGCTCAGAGGGCAGCAAAAGGTTTCTCCGTCCCCTTCACCTCCGCCAGGGCTGGTGCAGCCTCTGAAAGGAGCCAGCAAGGGACACGTGACCCCCCAGGGCACAGTCATGACTTGGCTTCCATTGCCCAGTGCGAAAGGCATTATCAGCGACAGAGAGGGAGGTGGGGACTGCGTCCCTGGACCACCCCAGCAGGACCCTCAGCAATTCACAGCTTTTAGGGGAGAATTGCCTTTGAAATGAAGGCAAAAACCCTGGAGAGAGTCAAGGCAACAGCCAGTCCTGGCATGGGGGAACTGGGTCTGAGCCTCCTCCCACCCTCCTGACAACCCCCCCGTGCTCCAACTCCTTCCCCGTCCTGCCTCTCCGAGGGCTGGGATACCCTGTGCCTGGGGGCCTGCAGGGATGGCCAGGGGTTCTGGCTGTCCCCAGGGGAGGACAATTTTCTCTCTATCCCTTCCCACCCCTTTTCCAAATATTTATTCTAAAGGGGGCTTTTATTCTATTTATTCTATTCAGGGGCTCCAGTAGCCAAAGAGGCTACTCCAACTCATTCGTTCCGGCACAAACACCAGCACTGGCAGGCTGTGGAGCTGCTGCCTCTGCCCGAGATGGGGTTATTCAGGGGACAGTCCCTTCCTTGCCCCAGGGCTGATGCAGTGCCTGCCATACCTGCACAACGCTGCCTGACTCATCGCAGACGCACACCGTCACCTCCACGTTCTTCTGCGTCTTCTTGTTCCCCTTGTCAAACTCGCCCTGCACCAGCGTCAGGTAGATGTCGTTCCTGACATCTCCTGGGGGGACAGCCCTGTCAGTGAGCCCCGTAACCCTCCACTGGGACCCCCAGACACCATCCAGGGATGGTCCAACCCGCCGCCCTGCTTGCCTGGCATGATGACCTCCGGGTAGCCCAGCTTGCGTGCCACCACTGTGCTGCGGTCCACGAGGTGGGGATGGTCCTTCCGCACTTGGCTCAGGTCTCCCCAGAGCATCTTCAGGGACACCCAGAACCCTGCCAGGACAAAGAGCAGGACATCGCCCCATGGCCCGCACCAGCTCAGCCCAAGCCGTGCCGTGCCAGGCAAGGGTGGCAGCCACGCACACCTCCTGCAGAAGCGTCTGCCCCTTCCTGGGCTCAGCCCCTGGATGCGTTTGGATGGGTGGTTGCTTCCAGCAACCCCATACAGCTCCGATTCTGATCGCTGGGACCATTCACACACCAAGCCCCGGCCTCACCCAGGATCAAACTCACACCCCTGTGGCTGCCACGGTTTTTCAGTGGGTGACAGCATGCAAGAGCCTGGGGGAGGCAGCGGGAGGGGGCCCAGGGCTGGCCAGGGACCGGAGCAAGCCCACAGACCCTGCGAGGAGCAGCACAAGGGGACTACCCCAGTGCAGGGGCCGGCAGCTGCCCAGGTCCCTGAGCAGAAGCAGCAGCCGCAGAGGGACACAAGGATGGGCTCAGGAGGGGGTCTCACCCCGTCCCCCAACGCATATCAAGGTGCAGAGTAGGCACACGGGGCAAGGGACAGGTGGGGGCTTTACCTTGTCCCTTGTGGTTGATGTCCTTCCCCTCCACCGCTTTCCTGATCATGTTGTGAAGAAAATCATTGTCTGCAGCCGCCCTGCAAACATCAGAGCGGGGCCATTCGGAGGAGTTCAGAGCTGGACACACATAAGGAAACCCACAGGGCTGCTCCCCTTGGCCAGACACTGACCACCAGCAAACGGAGCAGCAGCCTGGATCCCGCTGTGGCTCCCCAACCTGGCGGCCTCCGGCCCACTGGGAAGGAGGTGCAGGACAGCATCCACAGCAGACCTGGGATCCTGAGCACATGTCTGCCGGGAGGCAGAGCTCCAGTGGGGGCTTCAATACCTCTGAGTATATGTCTGCCCAAAGAAATATCCCTTTTCTAACCTCACTGAGGTCCTGGACCTGGTGACATCATGCCCAAGGATACATGTTCCCTTTGCAAAGCCACATTTAATGGAGAAATCTTTTCTCTTTGATCCTGGCACCTCTTGCCCCCTTGCAGCCGCTGTCCCGGTGTCTCCAGACCCACAGAGCGCTGCCCCGCTGCCCCCCTGCCCACTGCCCGTCCCCACAGGACTCACAGGTGCACAGGGATGAAGTGCTGCTTGTCCTCGTCGCTCTCACACTTCCCCTTGGTGATATCCGTGATGTCCATCACTGCAGCAGCACAGAGTGTGTCCACGGGTGCCAGCAGCCCCAGCGCCAGGGCTCTCTGTGCCAAATCATCCCGGGACCAGCACCCAGGACTATTTTGTCCTGTCCTGCAGCCTCCACTTGGCCTATGCCACCAGCACTGACCCTCCACAGCGGATGGACATGCTGCCAACACAGGGTGGGACCTGGCAGCCCGGCACAGCTCACCAATGGGATGTGGTCCCGGGGGGAGTCTGAAGCAGCACAGGCATCAGCCCCCAGCGCAGGGAAGGGTCCTGTGCTGGGGCACAGCCCAAAGGCCACCCGTTTCTTGGGCTCTCCCCTCCTTGCCCTGCGCTTCTCCAGCTGCCCTGGGGCAGAGCTGACTGCTCAGGGCTCACAGCACATGCCCAGTGTCCCCTCCAGTGGCACCCCTCTGGGGAACAGTGCACAGAGATGGTGAGCCACCAACCAGATGGTCACCACAGGTGACCTCAGAGCTCCAGGGCAGATTTTGGCCAAAATAAGACACATCCAGAACCTCTCCATTGCCCACGGACACAGGGTTTGGTGCAGGACAGACAGGGTACCGCAGAGTGGGCACCAGAACAATCCATCTGGCCCCTCCCTGGGGACACTATCAGCTCGGAGCGCAATTAGATGCCGATATGTTCATAAATCACCTGGTAATTTCTCTATGGCTGAGGTCCTAGCACACACTAATTAGTCAAGCAGAATCAATAATTTCCGAGCGAGCCCATCCAATGAGGATCAACACCCAGCGCAGGACCACGGGCTGAGGCGGAGGCAGGGGAGCTCCCTGCTCCGGTGGGGACAGGCGCCGCGGAGGGGTCCAGGGCTACTCCCAGGGGCACCTCCGGCAGTGCCAGGCTGGGGGGTCCCCTGCACCACACAGCAAGGAGGGACGCCTGGGCCACGCCAGTCCCTCTCCTCTACTGGGGTGGGTGCATTGCATCCCCACGGGCCAGGCAGCCGCAGCCCTGGCAGGGCAGGGCCAGCGCGCGGGGGACGACATGAATCACAGAATCACAGAATCGTTAGGGTTGGAAGGGACCTCTGGAGATATTCCTGGCTGCTAGAGCGGCTGTGCCAGATCCCTCCCCACACCCCAGCATCAGGCATGCGTGGGGAAGACCCTGCACCACCATGGGGGGGCTGTGGGTCAGGCTGGGGAGGGGGAGACAGGGCAGTGAGCTCAGGGGGATGGGGTGAACATGGCTGTGCAGAGGCAAGTGAGGATTTGAGGGCCATGCATGGGGATGGAGGATGCCTGACTGGAGGCAAGAGCAGCCCTGGGGTGTTGCTGCTCCGAACCACTGCACCCCATGGCCAGTGAGCCCCATGGAGCCTGGGGCCTGAGAGGTGGGTGCTGGGGAGTGCTGGCGTGGGCAGTGCTGGGGGGTTTCCTCCCAGCAACCACGGCAGACCTTTGCTCTCACCTGAGATGCCGAAGGGCCGACGGAGGCCCGTGCTGAGCTTACGGCTGTAGGTCTCCCGGAGGTCCATGCGTCCCACCCGGATGATCTGGCACACCAGGAAAAGCTTCTCCCGCTTCAGGTCTTTGCTGCCCAGGTCCTGGTGGGGGAGGACAGGGGCTGCATGAGCCGGGCACCAGCAGCACCATGCTGGGATGTGCCTCTGCCAGTGCCGGGATACCATAGGGTACCCAGGGCTACGCTGGAGGATGAACCAGTGGGTGCAGAGCCACCACTGGTCCCTGTGCCTGGCACCCTGGTTCTGCCTTCAGGGGACGGGGACTCCCCCTGCAGCTGTATCCCACAGAAGGGCTCGGCTGGCAGGCACATGTCCCCACTGCCCCAGGGAGCCTGGGGTTTCTGTGCACCCCAGGGAGCCCCAAGCCTGAGGGATGGGGACAATGCCAGGGCTGGTGAAGACCGATGGCACCACAGGGCACCCACAGGGCAGGCAGCACACCTGAGGGGGGCACACTGCCCTGGGACGGAGCAGGTCTGATGTGGTGTAGGGCTTGGTGGGGTGGCCACACACCCCAGCTCTGGGGACCCTGGGGAGACCAGGGACTACTGCAGGTGCTGCCCCTGTGTGAGAACCTTCCTCCAGGGCTGCGGCACGGGACTGCAGCATGGGGCAGGGTCACACCGCAGCGCACAGGGACGCGCGGCCGATGCCAGCAGCAGGCAGGGGTCGGAGGTGTGTGAGAGCCAGGGGAGCTGGACCGCAGGGACTGGAAGTGCTGATGCTGCTCATTAGCATTGATTTTCCCAGCTCATCTGCATATCGATGGCTCCGCTTGGGCAGTCCTGAGGGTCAGCTCAGCTCTGCTGGTGCAGCAGGGAAAAATGCTGGCTCAGCAGGCACAGCCTGCGCCTCCTCCTGCCCTCGGCCAGGGACTGCTGAGCCCAGCTGCAGGCAACAGCTGGAGCGGAGATGGGGACACGGGCACCCCGACAGCCCCAGCAAACCCTGCAGTTGGGAGGGGAGGCCACAAGGGACAGCCCCATGGCAGGTACCCACATCCCAGTGACAGGACTGGGGTGTGAGCAGGAGCTGTGGGGTTGGGTGGGCTGGGGGGCAGGGAAGAAATGAGCAGCAAGGAGAAAGCAGCGGGAGAAGCGGGGATTCGGCTGCTTGGAAGGGGACACAGATTGCAGCCATGCATTGTGCTGGATGCATCCGAAATGCTGCAGGGGTGTGGGGTG
>NW_009661371.1:8739958-8741747 GCF_000708025.1 Charadrius vociferus
GCCACGGGCAGGGTGCTGCTCAGACCGCCGTTTGTGTGCCCAGCCCCTGCCAGCTCCCACCACACAGACCCCTCGTCCGACCAGTGGCCCCAGTCCCAGCACACAGACTGGCCCAGCCTGGCCATCCCCAGCAGCGGAGGGCTGCCAGCCCAGCCCTGCCTGAAGGTGGGCAGCTTGCAGACATTCTGGGCACACCGGCTCCCTGGTCCCTTGCAGGGGGACCCGCTGTGCCTGTGGTACCCGGGGTCCGGCGTGGGCTGAGCTGGCTCATGCCTGCCGTGGGGCCGCGGGCAGATCAGCACACAGCAACACACCACAGCACACCTGCAACAGGCCACAACGCGTCAGGCATGCACAGCCCCGGGCAGGGTGAGAGCCATGGGCTGTCCCACGGGATGTGGCTGCACGCCGTTGACAAACCCTCCAGCTCCGGAGGGGACAACCTTGCTGGAAGGGACATGCCTCTTTCCCCTCAGTGAGACACACCAGCTCGTGCCAAGCTGGGCAGGCAGCCACGTTGGGCAGGACAGGCAACCCGGGGATCAGGGCTGGGCAACCTGGTACAAAGAGGCAGAGACTTCACCGCACAGGGGGGACAAGACCAGGGGACGCTGCATGGAGCGGCAGGACGAGCTGAGCCAGTGGCTGGAGTCGGGGAGAGAGACTGGTCCTGCGCTGCTGGAGTCCCACCTGATCATACGCTGCTCGCTGGGGTCGTACAGCGCCATGAAGAGCTGTGCCTCCTCGCCAATGTTGCAGACGAAGTTGCGCACGCAGAGGTAGAGGCTGTGGGAGGGTGAAGCCGCCAGGCGGGTGCTGCAGCCCAGCCAGCTCTGCTGCGGGCTCTGCAGGGTACGAGGCGGCTCAGCCCCACGGCATGGCCCCTGGCATGGCATAGCCATGCTTGGGGCAGCGGGCTCTCAGCACAGAGGGGTCAGTGCACTGGGGCCAACGCTGGCTCTCACCATCTCCTCCTGGATGCGCTGTGTGATGGTCTGAGCAGCCTTCTTGTGTGCCTGGAAGAGGCTGATGATGCTGGTCCTGTCAGGGTCCAGGATGTTTTCGTCCTTGTCCCGCACCACCAGGTCCAGTGCAAGAATCCTGCGGAGGATGAGGAGTGAGGCAGGACCTGGTGCCCGGCTGGGCTAGCGGGACACGGGTTTGTGCATCCCACTGGGACCCTCCTGCCCTTGCACAGGCTGGCACGGAGTCTGGGGCTGCAGGCATGGTGTCGGGGCAGGACAGATCCCGATAGGTCCCAGCCAGCAGTGGAGCCCTGGCAAGGGGACAAGAGCCAGGCAACACCAGGGATGCTCTCCTGCCCCAGCCAGGGCTCATCAGCAATAGTCCTTGGCTAGGTGGCTTGCACACATACCAGCACACTCACTGCCCCCAGTCACTGCGGGACAGCCAGCCAGGACAGCGGGGACACAGCATGCCCCAGGGACACCCAGACAGGATGATGGGCACACAGGGACAACCAGCCAGGCCAGCAGGGACACTGCAGTAGAGAGGCTGAGCATCCCTCGGCACCGCAGAGCCTGTGCCCAGGGCAGGGGCAGGTGCCCGGGCCCACCCACGCTCCATCTCCGCTCTCACTTGTTGCCGTAGTCGATCTTGCCGGTCACCTCTTTCTTGAGCTGCAGGAGCTCGTCCTTGGGCAGCGTCCCCGAGAGCAGCTGCGAGCGCCGCTCCATCAGCTCGTACATCATCCGCTTCACCTGCCGGTACCGCTCCGTCTGCCCTGCCTGTGGGCACCAGCAGGGGCATCATGACTGTCCCCCACCCA
>NW_009661371.1:8742094-8742423 GCF_000708025.1 Charadrius vociferus
GGACCACGCCCGCCTCCGCCCTGGGAAGAGGCGCAGGGAGCTCTGGCGACCTGCAGCACCACGCGGGCCCCTGCACCAGGCAGGGGGATGGTGCCCACCCACCCATGCCTGGTACCTACCCCCTGCGCTCCACCACGGCGCCCTTCAGGTGGATGAGCGAGGCCGGGAAGATGCCCTGGGGGAGCCGGAGCTGTCAGTACACACAGGCTGGGCTGGGCAGGACACAGCCCTCCCTGGGGGGCCACAGCCAGGGGCCCCCACCCTGGCACTGAGGATCCCACAGAGGGTCCCAGCCTGGCAATGCCGCAGGGAGCCCGCCATGTCCCCAC
>NW_009661371.1:8742474-8746428 GCF_000708025.1 Charadrius vociferus
ACCGACCACGCTCGCACCCCCCTCCATGCCCCGGCCCCCCCAGCAGCCCCTCACCTACCCGGGCAGCCCTGTTCCTGAGCGAGTACCCGCGGTACCAGCCTGCAAGGGGAGGGAAGGGGGTGCCGTCAGCTGGGTTTGGGGATGGATGCCCACCAGCAGCACAGCCAAGAGAGGGTGGAGGAAGACCCGTGTCAGAGTGCACCCCAGTACCAGCCCAGCAGGGGATGTCAGGGGACGGCACGGGGCTTGGCCAGGGCTGCCAGACCCCCTTACCCTCGGAGGCTTGCAGGATGTGCACCGTCTCCCCGATCTGCAGCGGGAGGTGATGCTCGCTGGTGCGCGGGAAGTTCCACACAGCTGCGGGGAGAGGAGCCAGGAGCTGTGAGCAGGGGTCCCTCACCTGGACCCCCCCCTCACCCAGTACAGTATCCCTAGGGCCCCATGTACCCGTGCCCTTTTGGGGCAGTATGCCCCACTGCTGGCCTCCCCACATGGGGCAGAGCAACCTCAACCAGCATTGCTTGTCCCCAGGAGACAGCGTAAGGTCCCAGCCCCACACAAACGGCGTGAGACCTCTGAGGAGGTGCGGTGCGAGGCAGAGCAGCGCTGGTCACAGCGGAGCAGGGGTGGGAAGGGGACCCCAGACCCCAGGAGAGTCACAGCCCAGCCTGCATGGCGCTAGGCACAGCAGGAGTCGTCAGCTACCCCTACTCCAGCACATGGGGGTCCCCTGCCTGGCATTGTCCCCATCACACTGCCTGCCACCCACAACCCAGCCCAGCCGCATGGGCCCTAGTGAGTGCTGAGTCCAGTGGTCGTGCTCCCACCACAAGTAGCCCGGGGAGGCAAGTGCCAGCCAAGATCCTGCCTGGAGCAGCAGCGCTGCCCACCCGGGGCTGGCAGCTCGGGGGCACGCAGGCCAGTCCCCGGGGACAGCGGGTGCTGGCAGTGGGGGGAACGGGGCAACAAGGGCAGCAGGGTGACAGGGGCAGTGGGAGCGCAGGAGCTCGCTGGTGGCCAGAGACTTCCTGCTGCAGCGTGGGCTGCACCGGGACGGGCTGCGGTTAGTCCTGACGCTATTTCTGGTCCTGGGGACAGTGACAGCTCTGTCTGGTGGAGGCAGCCCTGGCGTGGCCCCAGGACCGGCTGCACTCTGCACCAGGAGACAGTCCTCTGCAGACATGCCTGCACCCGGGGGGTCCCTGCTGGGATGCTGCCCATGCCCCCCACCAGCCACGGGCAGGGCCAGCTCATACTGCGACATCCCCAGACCTGCACCACTCATCGGGACCCCCCATGCTGGCCCTGGCAGACCCTGCAGCACCAGGAGCCCTGAGGTCCCTCAGGACTCCTCCTGCCACCCTGCCCTCCACACAAGGACCCTGACCCAGCCTGGAGCAGCTCCTGGCCCAGGTCCAGGCTCACTCCCCTCCAGCCCCTTCCCACCCCTCCAGGCCCCAGCCAGGCCAGGCTTCCTCACAGGATGGTTAGTGCCCATCAAGCATACACAGGAACCGAGATGAGACCCAGCTCCCAGTGCTGCCCAGGACCCCGCGAGGGCTCAGCCCTTGCTCTGGGTGCTACCGGCAGCGCAAGGGGGGGACGCGGGAAACGGCCCCAGCCAGAAACGGGAAGAGGCGCAGGGCTGCGAGCGCCAGCACGGGAAGCGTGTGCTTGCACGGGGACTGGGGTTGGCATGGGGAGCCTGAGCTGGGGGCTGGGGCAGGGAACGGGGCTGCCCAGGGTTTTGCTGTGACCAACGCAAAGGCTGGGAGCAAAGCCCCAGGCAGCACCAGAGGGCAAATTACAGGGGTGGCTCTGGACTCACCAGGCACCCCCCTGAGAGCAGGTCATACATGAGCTAATGATCCCTGTTAGCAAGCTAACCACCCCTTGGGTGGAGGATTCCGCGCTTCAACAGCCAGGCTGAGCCTAAACCCCCACCTCAGAGTAGGGGGGATCCTGTGTCAAGCGTCAGAAATGCTCAGCCCCAGCCCCTGCCCCTGCCCCAGTGCTCTGCCCCCAGCTCCGCTCAGTCCCACAGCTCCTCATCCCCACCCAGCATCAGCCACGCTCAGCTCAGGACGTGCGGGTCTCACTGACAACTGCCCTGCTCAGCCCTGATCCCCTGGGCCATCCCATCACCAGCCCACCCCCCACTAATTCCTCCATACCCCAGCGCACCCAGTGCTGACATCATGGGGACCCAGCCCCCAACTCGCACCGCTGAGCATCGCCACCAGACCCACCTAGCCCAGCACCGCCGGCAGCGTTCACCCTGCAGACCTACACCATCGCCCGCCCTCTACAGCCCACAGGGCCACCACAGCCAGGGGGCAACAGCAGTGTCACCCTGGCCACGAGTGCCCTGTCCCACGAGCCCTGCATCCCTCTGCCAAGCCAGGGAGCCCAGCAGGGTCCTGCTCCCACTCAGTCCCGAAGCCTGCACTCACCCACGCCATACTTCTCCTCCTTGGTGGGCAGCCACGGGGCCATGGCTGGCTGTGCCGCAGGGACCAGGGCCCTGCGTGGGGCGGCTGCTGGTTCCTCCTGCCGTTCTCCCCAGGTCACGTGTATCTCACCGGCTTGTGCAAACCTCCGCTTCCTCAACGCGCAGCCAGGCGCTGCAGGGACCCACCCAACCGCCCTGCACCCCCCCACATGCCGGGGCAGGGGTGGAGGGGACAGAGCCCCCAGGATCCCACCACGCCACCATCCTGGGAGCCCGGGCTTGGGTGGGTCACTGGCCCTGCCCATGGGGCACTATTGGGCTGCTGGCCCCAGGTGATGCTGCGGCACTGCAAGCCCCACCAGCTGGGCACTGCTGCCAGAGGGACATGGGGCTGGAGCCCAGAGCAAGAGCAGCCTCGGCCACCCCACGGCACAGGGAGCTGCAGGGAGCCATGAGTTCAGGCCAGCTGCACCACTCCAGACCAGCACCACTGGGATGAGGCCTCTGCCTCCCCAGCCGGGGCTGTCCTATCCTTGTCCCTCAGTGCATGAGGCTCAGCAGCACAAATGCCGTCATGGTGCACGGCTACCCCCAGGGCTCTGCGGGCCCATACCCAGCCCTCCACTCCCTGCAGCACCAGGACGGTGAGTGAAGCAACCGTTCAGCATCAACCACTTCCTTCCTGCCGCCTGCTGCAAACCCCGGCTGTCCAGCACCCGTGGGTGCACAGGGACGGGATGCTCATCCTCTGGCCCTGCTCAGCCTCGACCCAGTGCTGGCCAGGCCCTCTCCTCCCACACAGCCATGCTGCCCTAGGACCCTCCATTCCTCCTAGACCTGCTCATGGCCAACCCAGTCAGGAATCCCGTAGCTGGGCTCCAGCTCTCACAGCTTGAACCACTTCTCCATCGGCCCCTTCAAGGCAGCGTGAGGCTCCTTCCTTGTACCATCCGCACCCCTTTTGCAGGCCCTCATCTCCCCCCACCAGCCTGAGGCTGCACCAGGGTCACCCTCGGGTGCAGCTCCCCGATCCCATGGGTCATCCCAGGCTCCAGGGCAAACACCCCTGGCCCAAAACCCGCTCTGAGTAGTCATCACAGACCCTCCAGCCTGAGGAAATGGTGAGATGGAGGGGGACGGGGAGCACCACAGGAAAGGGGGCTCGAGCAGGTTTGGGTGAGCTGCCAGAGCTGGGCATATAGGGCAAGGAGGTGGCCAGGGAGGTTTAAGCCCCCCGAGCACAAAGGCTGTGGACATGGCCTCTGCCCAGAGAGCTGGAGGGGATAACCCAGGGATCAGCCCTCCTCCAGCATCCTCCCCTTTCCCTGGGCAGCTGCTCCTAGGCGGTGGCACGGCAGGGTCCCTGGCCGCGGTGGCATTGCCCGGTGCCGGCACAGCACGTTGGGGCAGCACGTCGCAGCCTGCGGGCAGGGCTGTGCCAACGCTGAAGCCGGCAGCGGCGACCTTCGGTGGTGGGAGAGCTGCTGCCCGGGGCCGGGGCC
>NW_009661371.1:8747904-8748286 GCF_000708025.1 Charadrius vociferus
CCCCCCCGGGCCGGCGGGGGGCCCCCGGGCGCCCCGCCGCGGCAGAGTGGCCCTGACTCTGCGCTGGAGGAGGAGGAGGAGGATGATGACCCAGCCCTGGGCTGTGACGGTGACTTGGAGGTGAACCCCTACGATGGTCTGCCCTTCTCCTCCCGCTACTACGAGCTCCTGAGGCAGCGCCGGGAGCTGCCCGTCTGGACCACCAAGTACAGCTTCATGGAGCACCTGGAAGGCAACAGCGGCATCATCCTTGTCTCTGGCCCCCCTGGCACTGGCAAGAGCACCCAGGTGAGTTGGGGGGCAGTGTCAGGGTGGCCGGCCCTGCTGGGGGCTTCGTGCAGCCAAACAGAGCCACGCTGCAGCCCGGAGCCCGGCACAGGGC
>NW_009661371.1:8749222-8751023 GCF_000708025.1 Charadrius vociferus
GGGTTCAGCATGTGGCACCGGCCCACCTGCGGGCTGCCAGATCTGGGGAATAAAGCCCTCCTGCACACCCACGCCTGGTCTGGCCCCAGGGTTGGGCTGCTTTTGGGTGCGGGCAACCTGCCTACAATCCCTGCGGGGCCCTGGGACCGCCGTGCCCTGAGCAGACCAGGGGACGTGACTCGATCCACCTGAAGCATCTGATCTTCCACACTGGTGCGCCAGCAGCCCTAAAACACGGTGTTCCCACCCAAAGTGGGAAGAGCCGATACGCCAGCCAGGGCCCTTCACCGTTGTCATGGCCGAGGGCTGTCTGCGTCCTGTGCTGCTGCCCTCACCAGTCTTTGCAGGCAGCAAGGTGGTGGAAGGGAGAGTCCAGAGTCACGCACGGAGGCACAGCCGAGCACAACTAATCCGTGGGGCAGTTGTGGGGCTGGGTGGAGGAGCAGAGCAGGCTGAACGCCTGCCTGTGGTCCCTGCCAGGCACATGGATGACCCGTGTGCTCCTGCCCAGTTGTGAGCTGGGCCCTGCAGGCAGCCCCTGGGCAGGACTCTGCCTGTCTGTGACTGCGGGTGCTGGGCAGACACAGGGGCGCAGGCGCTTGCTGTGGGGGGGCACACGGGGCGGAAGGAGTGAGCGAGGTGGGCAGGTGTGTTGGGAGTAGTTAAACAGCACATTTCTGGTTCCTAGTGTCCAAGGGACATTGGCATGGCCGAAGCACACCACCTGGCCGGGTGCTCGGGTAGCGGCTGGTCCCTGGTGCTTCCTTCCCTGTCACTCATCATGGACTTCCCTGGGGTGGTGGTGTGTGATCCCTCTGGCCCCATGCGAGGGACACTTGAGCCCCTGCCCCAGAGTTGCAGCTGCTGCGTGGTCTGGGTCTCATGGGCCAAGCCAGTGACCACCGCTCTGTGCTGAACCTCAGCGGAGACCTGCCCAGCCTTGCCTGGAGAGGAGCAGGGGTCCGGTTAGAATAGAGCAGGATGGCTCCAGTCGGAAGGGACCAGCAGCCATCATTTGGTCCAACAGCCTCAACGCTCCAGGGCTGACCAAAAGTTAAAGCACGTTATTAAGGGCATTGTGCAAATGCCTCTTAAGCCCTGGCAGGTGTTAGCTGGAGGCACCGCTCTGTCTGAGTTGGCAGCTCTGAAGGCAGCACAGCGCTTACCCTCCCGGCCCCGTTTTTCCTGGGGAGGTGAAGGCAGAGAGGACTGTTGTCCCATGTCCTTAATGCAAGAGCCGGGGCCGTGGTGTCCCATAATGAGGCAGAAAGCTGCGGGCATGGCGTGGTGAGGCTGTGGGGCATGTGTCACAGGTTGCTGGGGCTCAGAAGTGATGGTACCAGGGAGGGAAGGTCCTGGACTGTCAAGTGCTTCTGTATGGCCTCTGGCTCAGGAGGTCCTTCAGCTAGATCTCGGGAGGCTGCTGTGGGGGGACGGTCCTTCCCCCCATCTTGGGTGGCACAGCAGGTGTCGCTCCATGACAGGGAGGGGACCGTCCCAGCACTCCTGTCTGTGGCCATGCTGTCCCCAGGCCCTGACCGTCGTTCTGTCCCTGCAGATCCCGCAGTGGTGCGCCGAGTACGCCCTCTCCCTGCAGTTCGCCCACGGCCTGGTGGCCTGCACCCTGCCCCACAGCCTGGCCGCCCTCAGCCTCTCCCTACGCGTGGCGGACGAGATGGACCTGAACCTGGGCCATGAGGTTGGCTACTGCGTCCCCCACGAAGACTGCTGCACCACCGAGACCATCCTCAGGTACGGTGATGGGGGGGGCCCCCCCGCCCCGGGCTGCCCGTGTCCGCAG
>NW_009661371.1:8751429-8752126 GCF_000708025.1 Charadrius vociferus
GGTGGTGGTCACCTCGCCGGCCATGGAGGAGCGGCTCCGCGCCTTCTGCGGGGACCCCCCAGTGGTGCGGGTGCCGGGACCCGGGACCCCTCCCCAGCTGCTCTACAGGGACGCGCCAGCCCATGGCCACGTCGCAGCTGCGTGCCAGGCTGTGCTGGACATCCACCGGCGACAGGAGCCCGGCCATATCCTACTTTTCCTGGCCAGCGAGCAGGTGGGCTGTGGGCACCCCACGGCTTGGCTCCTGGGGGATTTACCATGCCACGAGGCAGGAACGGGACAGGGGGACATTTTGGGGGGGTCCCTCTCAGCTGTGTGTAGAGAGCCCTGAGGATGGCGGGGGCTGCTGCTGGGGAGTAAAGTGCGGGAGCTGGGGGTCCTCTGCGGAGGGGCCGTGGCCACCATGTGGGGGCCTGGGGTCTTCCCCCCCAGGGCACCAGGAGGCAGCCACAGCACAGCACCCTGTCCTGGGGATGGGGCCACTCCGGGCGTCCATGGGCATCACTCATGTCCCCCTGTCCTTCCCCACAGGAGATCGCCGAGTGCTGCAGGGCCATCCAGACCGAGGCCATGGCGCTGACCCCTGGCCTGGGCCCGCTGCTGGTCCTGCCCCTGCACCCCGGCGTGGGCCGGGCAGCGCAGAAGGTGTATGAGGCACCGGATGAGAGCAGCCGAGAAAGGCGGGTGATCGGCACCC
>NW_009661371.1:8752213-8753791 GCF_000708025.1 Charadrius vociferus
AGACGGGGGAGGAGGCGGTGGGGTCGCAGCAGTCTGCGTTGTCTGCTCAGCCCGGGTCCTGCCGTGATGCCCCAGGCTGGGGGACGCTGTGTGGGGCGTGGAATCTGCCCCGGGGAGGTGGCAGCGACAGCACTGCACCAGCAGGGTGGAGGGACCTTGGGAGAAGGTGGGGGCTTGTCAGTGGGTGTCCCTTCTCATGGCCTCGCCTGCAGGGCTACAACCCCCGCATCCGGGCAGAGTCCCAGGTGCTGCGGCCCATCAGCAAGAGCCAGGCAGAGTCACGCATGCAGCGAGCTGCGGGCAGCCCCCAAGGTGAGAGCCCCTGCCCTGGTGTCCCCCAAATGTGCCTCCAGTGGGAGAGGGCTCTTGTCCCACCCCACTGGGGCTCCAGGCAGCCCGTGACCCAGCACGCTTCTCTGCCTGCCTGCACTTGCTGCCGCCTCCCCGGGCTTCATCCCTCCCACCATTGTGGCTCACAGCTCCTCTCCTGCAGGGACCTGCCTGCGCCTCTACTCAGAGGCCTTCTACGAACAGCACCTGCCCCCCAGCCCCGCACCCCACGTCAGCGAGACCAGCCTCAGCCGCCTCGTGCTGCTGCTGAAGCGCCTGGACATTGCCGATATGGGCCAGTGCGACTTTCTCGACCGGCCAGGTAGTGCCCACGGGGTGCAGAGGGGCCGGGCATGGCGTGGGGGGGCCGGAGCAGAGGGGCATGATAGGGGCAGCCATACGGGAGGGAGCTGGAAGTTGGCCATGGCCATGGTTGTCACTGAAGCCCAGGTTGTCTCTGGAGAGGGGCTGGAGGGTCCCACGGGTACAGGAAGAGGATGGGCTGCCTGGTTGTGGCAGCTGGCTGACGTTCTGCCCCAGCCCCTGAGTCGCTGATGCAAGCTCTGGAGGACCTGGACTACCTGGCTGCCCTGGACGATGACGGGAACCTGTCAGAGGTGGGGATCATCATGTCGGAGTTCCCCCTGGACCCCCAGCTGGCCAAGGCACTCATCGCCTCCTGCGAGTTCGACTGTGTGGAGGAGATGGTCAGCCTGGCTGCCATGCTCACAGGTACTCACGAGGGGCTCAGAGCCGGCTGTGCTGCTGGTGCAGGGCACAGCGCAGTCCCCAGAGAGCCAGCACTGGCACCGTTGATGCTGGGGGGCATGTGGTGACCTTCCCTCTGCGTCATCCCCAGCTTCCCCCTGCTTTGTTCCCCCCTCCACCCACCTGGAGGAGGCCGCGACCATGCGCCGGCGAGCCCTGCTCCACCCGGACGGAGACCACTTCACCCTCATCAACATCTTCAACGCCTTCCAGCAGCGTGAGTGCCGGGCAGGGGCTCGACTGCCAGCGGGCTGCGCACCCCGCGGGTGTCCCACAGCTCCCTTACGTGTCCCCTGCTCCTTTCAGGAGCAAGCACTGCAGCCACCTTTGTGACCCATCCAGGCGCCCCAGCCTGGCTGTCCCAGCCCCAGCCTGGGGGCTGTGCTCTCTGCAGTGTCCCTGTCCCCGCTGCGTTGAGGGACCACAGTCTGTGGGAGGAGAAGTGCCTGGTTTTGTGGCTTTTTTGGCGCCCCGCCCCCC
>NW_009661371.1:8754619-8755120 GCF_000708025.1 Charadrius vociferus
GTGTGCGGGCACCCCCCCCAGCGCCTGCCCCCCTGGGTCCTCTACCACGAAGTTCACCATTCACAGGACAACTGCCTCCGCGTGGTCTCCGAGATCCAGCCCCAAATGTGAGGACCTCGGGGATGGGGAAGGGATGGGTTGCGCCTGGGCTGTGTCCCTGCCTGGCTCCAGAGCTGGCGCTGGCCTGCTGGCCTCCTCTCCTTCGGGCAGGTGGGGGACTGTCCCAATGTGGGGGGAGCGAGGAGGTTGCTCCGGGGCAACCCATCCAGCCCCAAATGTGAGGACCTCGGGGATGGGGAAGGGATGGGTTGCGCCTGGGCTGTGTCCCTGCCTGGCTCCAGAGCTGGCGCTGGCCTGCTGGCCTCCTCTCCTTCGGGCAGGTGGGGGACTGTCCCAATGTGGGGGGAGCGAGGAGGTTGCTCCGGGGCAACCCCTGGGGCTGGCTGCCCCTCCTTGACGCCCCCCCGCCCCATCCCCGCAGGCTGGGGGGGCTGGGCCCCC
>NW_009661371.1:8755590-8757661 GCF_000708025.1 Charadrius vociferus
AGCTCCTGGCATCTCCCCTGGGGACAGAACCTGGTTCGGGGGAGCGCTTGCCCCAGGTCTTCGGAGTCGTGCCGACCCTCTCCACCCGGGCTCCTTCACCCCGTGTTTCGCCCTGGGGCTGCTGCGGGGCTGGGGCCACTGGCCCTGCCTGTCCCGCTTCCCCCATGCCCGGGGGGGAGGAGCAGTGCCCCAGGGCCGAGGGGCCATTTGTGGTTCTCTCCTGTATAAAGTTTTGTGATCTTTGTTCCTGGCTTTGCGGCCGTGATTGCAGCTGAGGAGGGCTCGTGCCACAGAGGGGTCCAGCGAGGGTGGGCTCCGTCCCACCCCGGGGTCCTGCCTGCAGCGGGGTGAAGGCTCCCCTGTGGGGCAGCCCTACCGCCACCCCCCTGCCCACAAGCCTTCCCTCTCCCGGGGGGGAGTTTCTGAAGATGAGGCATCCCTGATCTTGCTCACCTCCCGCCTCCGGTTCTGGGTAGTGTGCTGCTGCCCCCCGTCACACCGACGCGCCGAGGGGCAGCCCTGGCCCTTGCGACGGGGCGTGAGGTGCTCCCCTCCCTCCCCGTCCTCGGGGTCCCCCTGCCTGCCTTGGGGTCCCTTCCAGCTTCCCAGCAGGTCCCACTCCTCTCGCAGCTTCCTGGCACCACAGCCAAGGGCTGAGTTTCTGCCTGGGGGGTGCCAGGGGTCCCAGTGTGGGTACTGTGCTCCAGCCCCTGCCCCAGGATGGACAGACCCCTTGGCATGGACGCAGGGCTGATCCATGCTGGCAGCTGACCCCCCTGTCTCCCTCCTTCCCTCCCACCTTCCCTTCCCACTTCCCTCCCTGCAGCCCACGCGTGGGGGCTCCACTGTTCCCGGGAAGGGACCCGGAGGCCGGAGGCTCCGCTGCCCCATCCCCACCGCAGCGCCTCGAAGGTCAGGGTGAGGGCTGGGCCTCCCCACAGCTTCCTCAGAGCCCAAACTTCCCCATCGCTTTCTAGGAACCCCAGAAAGTACATGAGCGGGAGCAGTGGGATGCAGCTCATGCCTCCCCGGGGTGGGGGGGGCTGCCCTGTAACTTCTCCCTGGGATGGGCCTGCAGGTAGTGGGGTCCAGTGGCAGTGCCCGGTGTGGGTGCAGGGGCTGTACCTCGCCAGGCTGAGCAGAGGTGGGGATGTGGCAGAGCTGGGCTGGTGCTCCTGGGGATGGCAAAGGGGAGGCTGGTGGCTGTGGCTGCCTCTGCCCCTGCGTCCCTGACCCAGCACAGCATCCCACGATGCTGTGGACCTGGGACAAGTGGCCAGGGCAGCTGCGTGGCCCTGGGAGGGGAGGGAAGGGGGAAGACAGCCAGCGCTGCCCATGCCCGGCTGGGTGCAGCACGCTGAGCCTCTGCAAGAACATCTCCTTGGGGACACACCGCAGCCAA
Organism: Charadrius vociferus; assembly: GCF_000708025.1. Lineage (NCBI taxonomy): Eukaryota > Metazoa > Chordata > Aves > Charadriiformes > Charadriidae > Charadrius > Charadrius vociferus. Next base: position 8,756,993 of record NW_009661371.1, read on the forward strand.
GCTGGGCAGGGCCAAGCAATGCACCTGCCCTTCTCTGGACCCCAAGGATGGGCTCTGCTGGACCTCAGTGGTCCCTTTCCCACATTCCGAACCCTGTTTTCCCCCCTGTGGCAGGGGGCTGTGGGTGCTCTGTGTGGCACATGGTTATGTTATGTGCAAACCATCAACTGGTCCCGGGGCTCAGGACCGTTCCGTGGGAGCTGGGAGCATCCAGAGCTCTGGCACTGTCCCAGGTCCCCAAGGGTTCCCCGAGGAGGGGGAACCATCCTCACTGCCCCGGCAATGCCCACAGTGGGGGAAGACCCGCGGGTCCCCGCAGCCCCCCAGCCTTGGAAGTACCCGCAGTGAGTCCCAGCAAGGCTGGGGCCGGGTGGGTTGGGGGCTGAGCCAACAGGTCCCGGCTCGCAGCTCCACCCAGTGCAGCTCTCTCCTCTTCTGAGAACTGTGATGCTTCTGTGGTTTGGCTTCACCTTGGGGCAGCCCCGCGGGGTCCCAGCTCAGTATATACCCAACTGCCTGCCAGCCCCCAGCCCATGCTGAGCCCACCGGAGCAGCACAAGACACGGCAGGGAGGTAAGGACAGCAGGGGAGGGCTGCCGGGGCGGGAGGCACTTGCATTGGAGCCCTGGGAGGGTTTGGGCACCACCGAGCCACATGAAGGTGCTGCTC
>NW_009661371.1:8757907-8758573 GCF_000708025.1 Charadrius vociferus
CTTCCCCCCAAAGTGTGAGTCCTGCCCTGCCACAGGGGAGCCTTGGAGGGGAGACATCCCGGTGGTGGCGGGGGGGGGACGATGACTGCAGGACCCACACTGCAGCTGGAGGGAGCAGGGAGTGCCCACATCCCTCTGATATGGGGCAACGTGAGCCCGGGTCGGGGCAGCTCTTCTAGTGGGGTGGGGGTGTTAGAGGATGGGCAGGAAAGTGATGGGGTGTGGGCAGGGTGGATGTGGGGTGAGGGAGGAGGGTGGGGACCGTGGGGAAGGATGGATGTGGTGTGTCAGGGATGAGGTGGTGTGGGGTACGGGCTGCCCATACCGTAGCCAATCTCTGACCCCAGTCTCTGCCTCTCGTCTCCAGTTCAGGTGGGGAAACTGAATGGGGATGTGGTGGTGAAATGCAACACCTCGGAGCAGCAAGTAACCTGGACACAGAACGGGGACTCGGAGCCTATGGTCGAGCTTGAGGCCGAGGGACAGACTCTCACCATCCTTGGCTTCGACCTGCCAGCCACGGGCAACTACAGCTGCTGGGCCGGCACTGTCCTGCTGGACACCACCTACGTGGTGGTCAGCGGCACCCGTACGTGGGGCTGGGCACGATGGGGCTGTCACAGCCAGACAGGGGAGCCATGGCTGAGGATGCAGGGGGGTGGCTGG
>NW_009661371.1:8758932-8759332 GCF_000708025.1 Charadrius vociferus
GCCCCCAGCCCCATGGCCACTCAGCCCTCACGCCTGCCTTCCCCCCGCAGCGATGGCTCCTTGGGGGAGTGGGTGCTGGCAGCTGACCACCATGGCCAGTTCAGTGCCAGCTTTGCAGACCCCACTTTCTGCCCCTTCGCCGAGGAGCTGCGCCCATTGCAGCTGCACGTGGAGGGGCTCTCAGACACCTCCTACTTCAACTTCTCCTTCCACTTCTACATCCGTGACATCGGTGAGTTCAGACCAGTGGCAGCGGGGTCCAAGAGGGGTCCTTGGGGCACTGGGGTCCCCGTGGGAGGGCTCAGACCCAGGGCTGGGCAGCGCTGCCCTGTGCTGAGCCCCTCTTTGCCCGCAGTGCGGCCTGACCCACCGCAGGAGCTGACCGTGCAGCGGCGGGGGG
>NW_009661371.1:8759428-8759687 GCF_000708025.1 Charadrius vociferus
GTAACTGCAGGATGCCCGTCCCCAGCCTGCCCCTGCATATGCCCCCCCCCATGTCCTCGCTCTGCTATGCCTACCCTGCCTTGTGCCCACCCTGTCCTGGCTCCAGCCCCATCTTGGACTCTTTCCTCCGCTTGGGGGGACTTGCTGGGGGCTCAGCAATGAACCCCTCCCCACCAAGCTGCTTCTCTCCTTGGGGCGGTGAATTGTCACTCCTGGCTGTCACCTCTGCTTCCATCCCCCCCCCGCCCCAGCACTGCCC
>NW_009661371.1:8763569-8763805 GCF_000708025.1 Charadrius vociferus
AGGAACGCCCGCCCCCCCCCTGCCGCAGGCTGGAGGTGCCGGGCTCAGACCCCACCACCACCTCCTGGCATGTCCACAGCTCCCCGGGGACCTCACACCACCGAGGCCACCCCTGAGACAGATGTCACCTTGTTGTCCTCAGCCCAGGGCTGCAGGTTCTGCAGGGCGTAGAGGGAGGAGTTGTGCATGCAGAGCGGGTCCTGGGGCAGCGGCTGGGCTAGGATCTTCTTGCGAGG
>NW_009661371.1:8763889-8764327 GCF_000708025.1 Charadrius vociferus
CGGCCACTGCCCCTCTGCCCCATCCCTCTCTTGGCACCACCGTGTGCCAGTGTGGCAATGCCCCATAGCCTCTGCCCCACAGCAGCGACCTGCACCCACAATCTTGCCGCTGGCACTGCTGCGCACCAGTCTGGCAATGCCCCACAGCCTCTGTCCCACAGCCCCATCCCTCTCTCAGCACCGCTGTGGACTGATGCGGTGACACCCCGCAGCTCATACTGCTGCCAGCACCGCTGTGCACCGGTGCCACAGTGCCCTGCAGCCTCCACCCACCGCCCATCCCTCCCTCGGCACCACTGTGCCTCGCCCAGCCGGGCACAGGGGATGCAGCGGGGATGGGCGTCCCATCCCACCCCAGCCCAGCTTCTCCCAGGGGATGACAACCATGAGGAGCGGTGGTGCCGGAGGGGGGCAGCAGGTCAGGGCTGGGGGGGCTGC
>NW_009661372.1:0-941 GCF_000708025.1 Charadrius vociferus
TATAAGGAACTGGCTGGATGGTCACACGGAGAGTGTTGTGGTCAATGGCACGATGTCCAAGTGGAAAACAATTATGAGTGGTGTTCCTTGGGAGTGGGTTCTGGGACTGGTACTATTTAACCTCTTTGTTGGCAATAGGGATGGTGGGTTGGGTGCACCCTCAGCAACTTTGCTGATGACACCAAGCTGTGTCGAGCAGTCAACATGCTGGAAGGAAGCAATGCCATCCAGAGGGACCTGGACAGGCTTGAGTGGTGGGCCTGTGTGAACTTCATGAAGTTCAACAAGGCCAACGTCCTGCATGTGGGTCAGGACAATCCGAAGCACAGTGAGGGAGGGCAGACACAGAGGGCAGAGAATGGATCGAGAGCAACTCTGAGGAGAGGACTTGGGTGTGATGGAAGAGAAGCTCAGCATGAGCCAGCAATGTGCTCTTACAGCCCAGAAAGCCAACTGTATCCTGGGCTGCATCAAAAGAAGCGTGGCCAGCAGGTCGAGGGATGTGTTTCTGCCCCTCTACACCACTGTCATGAGACCCCACCTGGAGTACTGCATCCAGCTCTGGAGCCCCCGAACATAAGAAGGACATGGACTTGTTGGAGCAAGTCCAGAGGAGGGCCGTGAAGATGATCAGAGGACTGGAGCAGCTCTCTTGTGAGGACAGGCTGAGAGAGTTGGGGTTGTTCAGAGTGGAGAAGAGAAGGTTCTAGGGGACCTTATAATGACCTTCCAGTATCTGAAGGGGGCCTACAGAAAAGGTGAAGAGGGACTCTTTATTCGGGACTGTAGCGATAGGATGAGAGGTAATAGTGTTAAACTGGAAGAGGGTACATTTAGATTAGATATTAGGAAGAAATTCTTTCCTGTGAGGGTGGTAAGACACTGGAAGAGGTCACCCAGAGAAATTGTGGCTGGGCCTGGGGGAGGTCAAGACCAGGTCG
>NW_009661372.1:960-27381 GCF_000708025.1 Charadrius vociferus
GGTGTAGTGGGAGGTGTCCCTGCCCATGACAGGGGGGTTGGAACTAGATGATCTTTAAGCTCCCTTCAAACCTAAACCATTCTGTGATTTGAGGGAGAGTTTCCTTGGCCAATGGAAGTTCACCCAATGCTGAAAATGCCAGTGAATTCTGTCCTCTTCCTAAAGAAAAATTTAAGAACGGATGCTTTGACATTTCATAGAATCATAGAAAAGTTGATTGGACCTCTGCCTTGTCCAGCCATGAGCTTGAAGCAGGATAGTAACCAAAACTATCAGATCAGCTGTAGCTTGATCTCACTGTATGTGGAAAACCTCCAAAGATGGGAAGTGCACAACCATTCTGCATAACCTGTTCAAATGATGGTCACTCTGCCATGAAGGATCCTACTGTGTGAGATAGTGGGAATGGGGTCTATAGGTACCTGCAGGTTTGAAAGGAAAAAGAGTTACCAGTGAAGAACAGGCGAAGGCAAGGGAACATACTTTCTGAGGGGGAAGCACGCAGAAATTTCTCAAGGACTGGCAAGCTCTGGGAGCTGTAAGTCCTGTTGAAAGAGAAACAACTGGTAAGTGTGGACACCAAAAGCCAACCAAACCTGATGAAGGTCAACATTACACACTGGTGTGAGTGGCAGGGTGCATAATTCAGACTGCAGCCATGGTGGTCAGTGACTGCTGTGCACAGACAATGACTGCAGGGCTATGTACACACTTGACAAAGAAGCAGTCCCAGCTATGCAAAAGGCAGCACAACCCTCAGCTTGTGAGTCTGCAGCTGGGTTTCGCCTCCCCACTGCTGCTCCAACAAGGCACTGTGAATGAATGTGAGTCAGCTGCATGAGGGAATAACTGAACGTGGTGCTGGAATAGTTATCTGCTACTAATAACAACAGGCTAATGAATAAAAGGTGTTTCCAAAAGTACTGGCTGTAGTCTGTGTCTGCCCCCTACTCAATGTCCTATTTGGGAAAGGGATTTCAGAACTCCTCCCTATGTTCTAAACAGCCATCTTGAACTGGGGGGACTAAAAGTGGGCAGAGTACTCCAGCTGTAACCTAACATTTCCCTTTGATATAACTGAATTGTCATTTTCTTCCAGTTACGAGTACTTATTTATTTTTTTTTTTAGACTACTGGTTTTTCAAGAGTGTTTTCTTTGCTTGAATTAGCAACACTGAAGTTGAACTAAATACTTTTCTGTTGTTATTTAAAATCCCAGTAGTGTATCACCTTACAGAATACTGTGTGAAAACACACAGTCTTGCTTAGAGAAAGTGAAATTGAAAACAAAAGCATTTCCCAGCAAAATTGCTCGGGTCCTTGACACAAGTCCTTCAATTGGCTTGAGAGCCTAAAGCATTTTCTATCTCTCCCATATGTGTTACTCACCCTTTCAGAGATTACTTTTCTTGCCTTACTGATGGCTTCCATGCACGAAAGGCTGGGAATGTTTTCTCTGATGCAATCCCATCATCTGGTGCTAGAAATATGGGGAACAGATTTAGTGAGGGATGAAGGAATGAAGCTATGATTAGAAAGATTAAATTCTAGGTTTTTTCCTGCTGGGTGGTGGCATCAGGGTGGGATGCGGCAAGGACTAAGGAAGTATTTGATGAGACCTAGCCTATGTCCTATACCTCAGTTTCTTTGTTACTGCCTGCCTTGTTCCCCCTGTAAAGTCTTCCCTAACTATTCCTGTTCCTAAAGGTAAACAATTTTATTCTTAAAAAAAATCTTTCCCTCCTTTCCACCCCTCTGCAAGCATTGAGTTTTCGGTTGGAAACGACACTATTGCAATATCTTATCTGAACTTGAAGAGCTGTTTGAGACTGCAGAGAAGAGGAGGAAAGTTTAAGAAGTCAAAACAATTTTTTCCAACATATTTCATTCTTTTCCTCTGATAATTAAAAAGGAAGACTTGTAGAAATCTTAGACAAGGCTTAAAAATGGTCTTCCTTAAAAGTGGAATAAAATCTATAAAAGATTCAGGGCATAGTTGGCAGTCTGCTGTCCTAAACCTCCCCCAAAACAGGGCTGACAGTTCTGCTTCTGTTAACGGGAATCTGTGTTGATTTCTACCTTCATTGTTTTCCAGTCCCTTGAATGGCTGCTGAAGTTTTCACTGTATACAGACTGGACCCTAATGTCTTTGGACAGTTAATATTAATTCCTTGCTCCAAAGAAACTGTAAGGGGTATCAATAAGAGTTTATTGCCTGAACAAAAGTCTTTTAATTTCCTGCACCCAGAGTTCAGAAGATACATTCGATAGGCACCTGCAGGAGGAGGAGAATTCTCAGAGGAAGTCATTGCTCTCTTAAAAGACAGTTATTTGTAGGAGGCAGTGGGTTAAGGAAGGGAGTAGCACTTCCTGCTTTAGAAGTGGAAGATAACAGTATACGTACATTTTTTTTCAAACAGTTTTGTTTTCGTCATCAGAAATGCTAAGTGGTTTTGGCTACCTTATCCTCCGCTTCTACGTACTCAGGAATATTGACACCACACGAATCCTCTGTATATCTCACAGTAACAGTGCAGCCCTTCCTGCATTTTCTTTACACTGCACAAGACCTTTTCATTGAAACCTTGTGTGCCTGATTTGCACAGCTGTTGTAATCTCTCTTTATTATATCTCTGTGGCTTTGCTCTGGGAAAGCTGGGCAGGATTGCTTTGGTTGGAGTGAATAGCTATGATATGCTGCTGAGGCTTTTCTCTTTTCTCACTTCTCTCATTTTATCCCTTCTTATGTTTCCCTCTCTTGGCATGCATGTGGGCTTGTATGCAGGCCTGCAAACAGAGCTATGGCAGTTGTGTTGATGAATGCTAACTAGGCAAAAGCTGGTGCAGCTCCAAGTAATCATTTTGCAAGTAATTCATTTGGATACTGAATACCCAGCCTGCAGTTTTTATGCGTCTACCAAAGGGATAGCTCTCTGCATTAATTTAACACTCCTTCCAGCAGAACATTATCATCCTTTTCTCCCAATTATTTTTTGTGTTTTCTTTACAATTTGTAGGACTGCAGCATTGCTGGTTCTATACCTAAAAGCAGCCTCTAGCATAATTCCTTCTAGCCACACAAGTCTGCAGGCTCGCATGCCATGTTGGCTGGGTTGTTATTCAGTAAGGGAAGTCCCGTGATCAGCACACACCCCTTCACTCACTTGTGCTTTAAGCTTCTTGCAAGTTTAAAAGCCTTCTAGGTCAGGAGGCAGGAGGTGCATGCAGTGAACAGTTTCTTAGGAAGAAGAGGAATCTCTCTTAAGGACAGAAGGGCCTTGCTGTCTGGTTTGAAGGAGTTTTCTTCTGCTTTTATGAATTAAGCCATGCTGTCCCTCTCCTCTCTCAATGGAAAACCAAAATATATGCAGAAACCTTATATCTGGATTGTTGTGGCAATTGACCTGGCTGACAGGAGGCTAAGCCGCCCCATGGAGACAATGACATGGAGCCTTTCAAGAGCCAAGGGGAGGACAAAAGGCAGTGCAGTCCAGCCCTGGACTGTTAGTAAGATGAGACAAACCCACAACTTTCCTGAACTAAAACAATGTTACTTAAATTGTTGTTTAAGTAGAAGACATGCCCATGTAAGGTCTATGATCTGGAGACCCTCATCTTGGGTTGCATCTCAACTTGAAGACAGTGGTTGGCTGGCATCAGCTTCCCAGGAGACATAGCAGATCAGGTGTGCTCCTTGGCAGCCAGTGGAAATCAATGGCCCCCAAAACAGGACGTTTCAGAGCTGGAGCCTAAAATAAATGACAGAAACTGCTGTGTACAGAAAGTTACTCTTTCTGACTCACAGGTAGTCTAATCTCCAGATTTAACTGCATAAAATGTGTCCTTGCCTCTGAAATCCGGTCAGTGACACGCATCCCTGACAAATCACTTCTCAGTGGTACTTACTGTGAGGACAATGCCAATACAGTGCAGGAAGACAGTAATTTCTGTTAAATGTTTCTCTGAAATAGATAAGGTCATGGGATCCGTGCTTCTTATAAATACCATAGCTGTCATTCACTCATATGACCATTACTATTTCTGTCCTTGTTTTACAGATGGGCATTAACGATCTCTGCAGTTTTACTTAGAAGTGTATATCCAGTGGATTGTTTCAAGAGTTAAAAAAGGCAATAAACTAGGTTGCTTATGTAACACATTGTCTGTTCATGTAATTTTAATTAACCATTGACACGCATCTAAATATTTATTAGTTTTCTAACCCTTATAAGAATGTAACTATTAGACAAACCCACACAATTGCCTGGACATAGAGAACATGTTTTCCAGAACATTTATATTAGCATTTGAAGGTTAAAGTCTAGTTTCTGTAAGGATGCAATTTCCCTGAACACTTAAACTGGCTTATTCATCAATACTTTGCAGCTGCTACACATACTAGTGGAAGTTCCTGTATTTCACCTAATTTAGCTTCAAGTTACCTGACAAATGCAATGTTACTTTCAAACATTCTTGTTGTCTTCTGTAATATTTTACACAGCAGCATCACATTTTGTTTGAGATTACCCATCACATGATGAAACAGATCTTAGAACAGCTCTTTGCCAATTTTTCCACATACTAGAGCAAGGAAATGCAAATAAGAATGAGATGAGAAGATTTGGATCATCTCCGTCTCTTGAACCAATAGAACATGACACTAAGAATTAGAGACAACTTGCATTGATCTTGTCTACATAACTGAAATTGCATATTATTTGCCTGTCCATTTTCACTTGCAAGCAAGGTTAAAGAGCACCAATCCAGTTTCTTGCATCCAGTGTTTTTCTCTAACCTTGGAACTGTTACAGTAGGAAGGAAAATAAGAAAAACAAAGAACTGTAAACTGGAATACTACAAAGTTAAGTCCTTGGTGAAAGTCACCAGTGAATAGAATTTTACCACTGATTTGGCAGTTGATCAGGACCTTACCTTATTTATATTACAGATGCATAATATAAAAATATCTTTTATGGTTACAGGTGCTATAGATTCATTCCATTATACTACCATACTTCTGCTGTATTTCTACTTGTCATTTCGTACGTTTGTAGTCCGCCAAGAGATGCTGTGCTGCCACCTGTGTCAGTAGAGCCATGACCCATGGTGCAGCGCTCAGCCTAATGCCCAAAGTGTTGCTCAGGTTATTAAGGCATGCAGCAGCCCGAACTTCACTGTACCCCATCTCCCTCCAGCTCTCTCCAAAGGATGATGTGATGTGAATTTTCTAGACAACACAGTCTCACTAAAACTGCAAAAAATTAGAGAAAAGGCAGAGAGTAAACTGGGGAAACACAGAAGAAAGAGAATTCGTTATCTTTCATTTTCTTCCTAATTTAGGAAGTTCCTTCATAAGGACAAGAAAGTATTAAGAACAGTAGGTATTCTTTCCAGAGTCTTACTGTGACTACTTCCTTTCCATCCATCCATCCATTCATCCATCCATCCACCATTTCACCCCCCATCTTCACTCATTGACTTATAAAACACTTTCCTCTAGTGCCTCTCTTCTTGTCCCTTGCCTCAGAAGCCTCAGCTATACTTGGTCTAGTTGTCATTTGTCTTTGCTTTCAAGAGATAATTACTACATTTGAAGATCCCATTAATTGCCACAAAAACATCTAGCAAGAATACCTGAACATTGTAGAAAAGAAAGAATACCTGAACATTGTAGAAAAGAAAGATGGGACAAAGAAAAAAGCCAGAGAAAACACGATCTTTTCTTTAGAGACATGAAAATATTGATAATGACTGTGATAAATGCTTTCAATCCCAACAAGTCATCTGTGGAGGAAAATCCCAGCTGATACTCAAATCTTCCATTTCCCACCTTTCCCTCCCCTTCTCTGGGTTATTTTCTTCCTTCAGCACAGTTAAAACATCCCGGTCAGCTCTCCTTTCTCAGGAGCAAACAGATCCTGGCTTATATAAGCCTCAAGCCTCTTCTATTCTTGAGAGTCTTTTTATACTTGTAGTATTGCAGTGTAAAAAGAAGTTGCCTCAGGAAAGTTCTCTTAGGCTTAAAAAAGATTATCTGATATTCTTCTGGCAAAAAATATCTTTCTTCCTCTCAGTCAAAGATGCTGAAAACAAACTAAAAGCTGCAAGAAATAGAACAGATGGTTGATCGTTAAAAAAAGACTGTCAGCTATCTTTTGGAGAGCAGGGGGCATATGATAAAGTCAGAATAGCCAAAATAATCAAACCATGTTAGGCCTTGCTAAGGAAATTCAAAAATACACACACACAAACCTCTCAGCAGAGAACTGAGCAGGAGATTTTCTTGTTGCAGAAGTACAAAAAGGACAGGGAAAGCATTCAGGGGACAGGATGCAGTGTGGAAGGGAATCAAATGTGGGACAAACGTGACATGTGTCCTTTGCTTCATTTTCCAGTAAGGAGGATGATGCTAAACTGCCAGCAGAATTATATTTAGAATTGGAAATTGCCATGTCTACACATAGAAAGCCAACATACACAGATTGAGGTGGCAGATGAAGTCCTTGGAGTATATATGGTCTGATCCATATTGTTAGGTCCAGTAGAAAGATTTTATAATTGGTTTTCCAGCTTAAAGTGATACTTTACTGCACAGCAGTAAAAATACCCATACCAAAGAAAGGTATTCAGAACAAATATGACACAATCTGTCCAACATCAGCCTTGAATCACAGAATCACAGAATGGTCAGGGTTGGAAGGGACCTCTGGAGATCATCTAGTCCAACCCCCCTACCCAAACAGGGTCACCTACAGCAGTTGCACAGGATGGCGTCCAAGCAGGCTTTGAATGTCTCCAGAGTGGGAGGCTCCACCACGTCTCTGGGCAGCCTGTGCCAGTGCTCTGCCACCCTCAAAGTAAAGAAGTCCCTCCTCATGTTTAGATGGAACTTCCTATGTTCAAGTTTGTGCCCATTACCTCTTGTCCTATCACTGGGCACCACTGAGAAAAGACTTTTCCCATCCCCCTGGCACCCTCCCTTTAAGTATTTATAAGTATCCTCCCTCAGTCTTCTTTTTTCTAGACTAAAAGGACCCAAGTGCCTCAGCCTTACAGGGCTTACAGCCCTTATACACGGCTTTTGAACAAACTTTAAAAGAAAGAGACATGAGTATACAGAGATATAAGTTGAATTAAACAAATTGGCAAAACTCTTACAAAAGGGTTGCCAAGGATGGTTTTAGTCATGCTAAATATCCCCTTTGATAACATGTATTATTTGAACAAAGGGTGAGTGATGGACTTATCTCACCTGCTTTCAATAAAACATATAATAGAATGGTATCTTATAGGGAACAGCCAGGTTAAGATGATGGAAATGTTCATTACTACAGGAATCATTAGAAAAGAAGACAAAAGAGAAATTATAATAGGCTTTACTGATAGGGCTAGGCAGGAGCTACTGGTGGAGTCCTCAGAGACTTGCACAGACTGATCTTAGGCAGTAATGACTTCAGAGCAAGGAATTGGAATGTAATAATTAAATTTACTGATAGTAGAAATTTGAGAGGTATCATCAATATACAGAAGAATCAGAATATCATACAGGTAGAACTGAACAATGTGATCAACAGAGGTAATTGAGAAGGAATACAATTTAATCATACAAAGTACCATCTCATGCATTTAAAGACCAATAGCAAGACCCACTAGTATAAACAGGGAACTCATCAACTGAAAGTGACAGAGAAAAAAAAGATTTAGTGTTTTAATCAATCACAGCATTAGTATGAGACTCAATTGTTGCTGCAGTCATGAAAAAACCAAATGTATCAGGGGAGGTATTCCCACTAAAGACAGGGAACCTATAAGTTCCTCTGCATAAAGCATCAGGAAAAGCTCATCAGGAATGCTGTGCATGCTTTGGTCACCCACATTCAAGAAAGATGAACTCAAGCTGCAGAAAGTGCCTGGCAGTGGTACTAAAATGATCAGGGGAATGATGAGCCTATCTTACATGAGGAAAGTAAACGCATTTGGCTTGTTTGACGTAACACTGCAAGGGAAGAAAAGGGGGTATAATTGCCCTCTCTGAAAAATACCAAAGAAGAGAAGAGCTATTTAAACCAAAGGATGCTGCTGGCACAAGAACAAATGAGTGTAAGCAGTCATGAATAAATATAGGTTGAAATTAGATGAAGGTTTGTGTGAGAGGAGTGAGGTTCTGGGACAGCAGTTATTGGATGGAATCAGAGGGGCAAAATCTAATTAGGTTTAAAATGGAGCTTCACACATTTCTGAAAGAGATTATGTGGTGTGTCTTCTGGCGTTAAAAATGGACCAGACTGAGAAGCTTTCTTCCATTACTGTGGTTTTTGCTGCTATTTTAGACAATAAGCACATATGGCTGATTTTACAGCCATACAACTTTTTAAGGGCCCTTCTATGTCTAATAGGAGTGCACAGCAGATTTTTATGCACTGTAGATTTCTTGGATGTGTTCATGAAGCCACAGAAAAATCTTATGCAGGAAATTAATATGGACTGCCTGTGCTGTCCATCCTAGAACCAATGTCATATTTTCACATGTTCTGCACAGTTATAGTCACAAGTTTAAGGCTTTTACCACTTTTCTTGAAAGACTGTTTCAGGGCCCAGTTGACTCTTCTTAGTAGCACTTAACAATTCCAAATTTATACGTTCCTGAGATCAGTTTGCAGTCATTACCCTATTCTTAACTTTTTCTGGAGGTGCAAAACATTTCAGCTGCTTGTCAACATTTAATCTGTACTTAGTAATTTACATTTCCCTCATATCTTATCTTGCCATCCATCATTACTACAGCTCTCACTACAGTTTTGTAATTCTGTTGTCAAAGAAATCAATGATACTCTGGCTAATAGCACTCTGAGGGTCGAAGAATGCATTTCTCTAGCATTTCACTCTAAAAAAATTATACTATTTTTTAAAAATGTAATTCTAAGACATTTGCTTTTCCCAAGTTAAATACAAACCTTGTTTCTGAGACCAACACCTGCCCCATTAATGAGCGTTTTATTCCACAATAACCCGTGTGACTTCACTGATGGAAGTCCTGATCTGATATTGCCAGCATCTTTTTCCTGAAATAGCTGGCTCTGACCTGAAAGCACCTCTTCCCTGCAGAAACTGTGCTGGAATAAGTAAAAAACCAGTCTCTGCTGACGAGAATCCTCTAAAAGAAAAAAATGAAAGAATCTTTTATATCTAATCAGTTCTTATTTTTTTATTCATTCTTTAAAAATATATGTGAGCACTGCTATATTATGAACATACCTATGTAAGAGCACTGGGGAAGGGGAAGAGAGATAGAGCAGCTCATTCTCCCTTTACATGAGCCATTGCAGAAGCCAGCACAGAGCTCACCTTGTGCCTTAAGGAATGGAGACAGTAATGGCAGGGACAGCCAAAACCCAGACACTGTCAAAAGGAAGGGTCTCAGGTGTGTCTGTGACCTGAAAACAGGTTTAGGTGCTTGTGGCTTAGGCAGTAGATATTATTGAATAAGCACATGGGGACATTTCTCCACGTTATCCTCTGAGTCTTAGAAAGCACAATACCCAACGCCTCTTTGTTTCCCTCTCTCTCCTTAGAACTGTTCAGAAGAGCTACAAAAATATTAATCTCACAATGTACCTAGGAACAGTACCCAGGAAAACCAGATAAGTTTTGTTTTACACGAGAAAAACTATGAGCTGTGACATCTGCATTTGCTATAAATAATTCAGACTTCTGTATTTATATTGTTGTTCCCAGAGCCTGAGTACATAATTACTGCAAGGAGATAAAGAAAGGACACTTTTTCAGCAAAATTTGTTGTACTTCAGGCACAAGTTAAGGAACAATAGTTCCACCTATAAGAAAATAAATTTCTGCAAGATCTGTTTGCTTTTTTCTAGCCCCAAAAGCAGCAGCGTTAATATTGTTGAAACTTCATATGCAATTATTCAACTTTATGAATTCCCTTTTCTTTTCTTTGCATTTTGCACTGAATGCCAGTGTAATTGGTGTCCACCAGAAGACAGACAAACACAATTATTGAGAGACAATGAGAGAGAGGAAAGATTTTTTTCTAGGTAATATTTTAAATTTTTTGATGACTGGACTGCAAAATGGTAAACACACAATGCTTTTGATTTATATTAACAATGAAAGCAGATCCTGCTATCCTTGTTAGCAGTGATTAATGCCATACCCCCCCTATATTCTTATTCAGCTCTGTGTGACTACTCATGGATTAAAAAACTTAATTGCGTGCAGAAAGACAGTAGAATCTGGACCTAATCAAGTTGCAAAATATAGGAAGAACAGATAAGTTTGTTGTTTCCTTTAGACACCAGTTGACTTCTACAAATTACAGAGGCTGAGTTTAACCCCCTCTTTGGGGGATTAGGAGAGCTTAAACTTTTTGCTAAATTTGTTGCTTTTCTGTTTATTGATAGCACAATGTAAGAGGTGGCTCTGACAACCAGCGAGTCTTTAATTTTTATGTAATAAGCACATAAATCTGACTACATGGCTTGCTTTTCTGGAAAACAATAGATGGGCAATGAATCAAGCTAGAAATGTTGTGACCTAATTGTTTCAAAGGCACTGTGTTAGACCTAGATTTTCAGTTAATGGAACATCTTGGGATAAGCATCTTTATGGCAATCCATTATGATTGTTCTGGTAAAGAAATAAATAATAATGGTTGATTTATGGATACATAGATCAGAAGACAATAGCCTACTGGTTACAGCTTCTGCAACATTGGTTCACATCCAACAAGCCATCCAGGAGGCTTAAATATCACTTATTTTAACTCAGATTTCTGTTGATGATTCTACCTTCCAAGATGATTCTAATACTAAAAACTTGAAGTAAGGAATTGCTCTATTGCGTACTAAGCAAAAGATAGAGGTTGGGCCTGTAGTGGTTTCATAACATTCAGTATTCATTGGAATACCAGACCTTAAAAGGTGGATACCTCCAAGTTAGGGACTCCATTCCATATTCAGAAGTCCAAGTATTAATTTAAGGTGATTTAACGCTTAATTAGGTGCCTACGTATATACTTTAAACAACTTCTAACTGTTCATTCGAAAAAATAAGGAGCTACTCTTAAAAATTCAATCATATATGTGAGTATGTTACATAGCTAATGTAACAACAATATGTACATGAATAATACAGAAAATATACCAATGAATAAAACCAGCTGTAGATATAATGAGGCTTACACAGTGATAGATGGGTGGTAGACACCATCTCTATTTTAGACTTAGTAGACAAGTTATCTTTTGCAACTGTCTGTAGTTACCCAACATGTTCCTTAACTAAACCAAAGAAAATAATTCAATTACCACATCCTTCCGGGAGACAAACTATCATTATACCTTTGGAACTTTTTTACCACATAGATCATTACTACCAACATCACATTAGTTTCTTCCAAGGAAATACATGGTAACATTGTGGAACACCCAAAATAGCATTAAAATGTAAAAGAAGATCAGAAAATCACAGGCTCAAGACTTCTTAGTCAGAGAGTGGTGTAGCAAAGGCCATTTACATGCTACAAAGCTCATTGCCACTCAGGGCAATTCCTTTGCTCTGACAGAAGTTGGCCTATGGCAGTGCTGCCACCAGCACCTCTCCCCTGTTTATCAGAAAGAGCCAAGTTTTGCTATGAAATATTCATTTCTGGTAGATCCGGCTGCTCTATCCTGTCAAGTGGATGACTGTCAGCCTCGAAGGCAGCTGTACATGTAAATTAATCACTCTGTTTTTATCAACAGCAAATGCATCTCTCTAGAGTAACTTCTTTTCTTTTTAAAGAAAAAAAACCAACAAGTCTATCACTTTTCAGCCCACGTCACTAAATGCAAAGGTGCAGCTGAACAGGCTGCAGGAGATTTGTGCTGGATATATTTTCTCATCACTTGCTATCAGAAAGGTAAGAGCAACAGGACAAAAAAGCTTACCTTTAGGAGAGAAAGTAAAGCCTGTTTGAAATTTTTTGGCACATCTTGTGATCTGATCTTACCAGCAGAGCTTCTGTTGAATCAGATTGGCTGAATACTTGCTAGTAAAGTTCCCTAATGCAAGCAAAGATACTGGCACAAAACATTTTCTCCAAAAAGCAGATCTGAACCTTTTCTTGTAAGGATCAAATTTAAAAATTCATATGGAGAAATAATGATCGCTACTGGGGGGAAAAAAATAGAACAAGCCAAAATAAGCTTTAAAGTATTCAGTTCTTCCCTAGACAGTAATGATATTATGTCAAAAGAAATACTTTTGCAAGCGAACATGCCCATTAATTTCCTTTGAAATTGAAAAACAAAACCAAAACCCGCAGCTCTTGATGATTTTGTACTGCTAGAACTGTGAAGCAGTTTGAGTTCTTACTGTAATGCAACCTGTACAATTGCCATTGGGAAGCTGCATCTTGGCTGTGTGGATACCTGTAAAACCATGCTGATTTCCGCAGATTCAAGGCAGAGGCACCTGAACCCAATAGCATAAGCTTTTTGCATCCTTCCTTTCTACCAGCAGCCTTCAGTCAACGGAAATGTGCTTTAGGGCCGTAGTCCACATGGAGATTGAATGACACTTCCCAGGCAGGGCACAGAGGAGGAACTGTCAGATCAGTTTCTTGCCAGAGCCTTCATATAATCAGTTTTTAAAAATTCCTGTCCAAAATTTAGGTAGAGAGCAGTGGTACAAGCAAGTCACCCCTGAAGGGAAAATGTTTATTTTAATATGGGAAAAGGTCATTGTTACAAGTTAATAGAAATTGTGCTGCTATGTACCAACCAGCTCTTGAACTTCTGTTCATGGCTGAGCCAGTTGTTTTGAACATTCCCCTCCCCCCGCCAGCCTCTGGACCCCTAAATATTTGCAGCGCCTTTTACACATTTCTATGGGTAAGAGATTTTTCCCTTTTCTTTTTTTTTTTTTTGTTTGTTTTGGGTTTTTTTTCCCCCTTCTTTATTTCTTTCAAACAACAAAGCAAGCTGTCCACCAGTTTTCATATGGCCCTAGACGTTGTGATCAGTGCCCACAGAATCACTGGCCACTTGCTAAACATCACTGACTTCAGCAGGTTCAATAGTAGAATTCACCTTGCCTTCATTTTTTTTCCCCTCTCTGACAAAACTATGTCAAGCCTTCCTAAGTCCTGAATCTGTGAGTAGAAATAAGTTGTCCTGTTAAGATTTAAAGACCAAAGAGAGAGAAAGATCAAAGGAACCAAACTGCTCCTGGAGTGACAAGGAGGCACACTGAGCCAGGTGCTCAGCAGCAGGTGGGAAGTCTGTTGCTTGGGCATCGGCATTTCATGTTTTTCTTTGGTACAACAAGGCAAGCAGGTACTGTCCTACCCACAAAATTGTACCATGGAACTTTTGCTACACAGAAACAAGAGCTCTTTTTTCATCGATGAGAAAGCTGGCAGGCTGCAGAAAGGTGAATTGTGCAAAACTGTGGATGTACTCTTCTTAAAGAGCACAACATTTTACACACCTTTTCCTGCCTCTGAACTTCAGATTTCTCTTAGCACAACCATCCACTGCTCAGTCTCGGGGTGGCACTGGAGGGTATTCTGGAGTCTCCTTTGTATTCACACTTGATACAGCAATTATTGTGTCTTTATCTACTGGATTTGAAATCACCATGTCAAGTATTGATTTCTAGCATCACAGCTTTAACCATTCAGTCATCCTTAATAGGTAACTCTATACCTTTCTCTGCTATCTCTCTCTATTGCTGACTGCAGTATAAACCACCATAAAACGGCTAGCACTTCTCTGTGGATTTACACAGCAGTGCTGAAGTACTGTGAAATCCCACATGCAGATTGCCATTCAGGAAGCTGAAAACTGGAAAACAGTATGGAAGGTAAGTAACTTTCAGATGTCTCAGGTAAAATAAAGAGGGTGAAGTAATTTCTAGTAATTCTTAAACTATTGAGAGGTTAAAGTTCCCAAAGAGGTAGGATGAATTTCTAAAACACACTTGACATCCTAGTAACTGCCCCTGTTACAACAAACAGAATTTTTTCACGTGCAAAGAGATGCACTAAGGCTTACTGAACATTGAAGTTCCTAAGAATGTGCTGATTCTGATATTTTCCAATAAATATAAACCAGAACTCGCAATCTAAGGATGCTGCAGGGACCTGCAGGCTGGAAGTCAGGACAGGAAGCCAGCAGGGCTGGGTGCCTGTCGGTCGTTTGGGGAAGGTTCCCTGAAGTGGGGACAGGGTGCCACATAGCAGACATCATTGCATCAACCTGCTGCCCAGCACAGGGGGCTGAGGCACCTCTAGATTCATTTGTGCTCAGTGATAAAACACTGTGGCAGTTCTTGTAGAGAAAAGCCATATCGATTCTCCCAGGCAGAACAAAGGTTCCTTCAACCCTTTTATACTCCTGCGTCTCATTTACCTTCCCTCAAGAACAATGACAGTGTATGCTGTCTTTACTTGGGTTTTAATAAAAACTTTCCTTTTCTTTCGATCTACCAGATTTTTTAGTTGGACTTATACCATAAAATGACTAAGAAAAAATATTTGAGGTTCCCAGGGGAATTTAAGACAGAGGGAAAACTGATGGGATGGAAATCTACAGGCAGGACTCTGCAAGTGTCTTACTATAGCACCACTCCTGAAATAGAGGAACTGTTAGGCTTCATCATGTATCTTCACCATCCACATAGTAACGGAGCCAGCGTAGTTGAGATTTAATCTCACTGTTTCCATGGGATCACGTGAGGACATTACAGACAGCTTTAACAACATCTGTGAAGACCTTAAACAGCCATTAATTTATTCCAATGTCCAGTCTACTACTTCTTTTTCATTACAGCAAACAGTAACAGCACACTAGTTAACAACTGGTTTCTTACCCTGGAAGGACATAGTCTGACATTTCCTTAGTGGATATCTGACAACACAGATAGAGCCATGCCTAGTGCATATCCAGATGGACAATTAAGAATAAAGAACTATTAGGGGGATGTAAAAAAGTTTTAAATGCAAATTTAAAGAATGTAAATGTCCGTAATATGTGCTAATATTCTCTTAAAGGGGATACTATTACACAACCCATCAAGAAGAGTGTGGCCAGCAGGTCGAGGGAAGTCATCCTCCCCCTCTACTCTGCCCTGGTGAGGCCGCATCTAGAGTACTGCATCCACTCCTGGGCTCCCCAGTTCAAGAAGGACAGGGAACTGCTGGAGAGGGTCCAGCAAAGGGCTACAAAGACGATTAGAGGATTGGAGCATTTCTTACAAGGAAAGGCTGAGGGACTTGGGTCTTTTTAGTCTAGAGAAAAGAAGACTGAGGAGGGATCTTATCAATGCTTATAAATCCTTAAAGGGAGGGTGCCAGGGGGATGGGAAAAGTCTTTTTTCAGTGGTGCCCAGTGATAGGACAAGAGGTAAGGGGCACAAACTTAAACATAGGAAGTTCCATGTTAACATGAGGAGGAACTTCTTTACTTTGAGGGTGGCAGAGCACTGGCACAGGCTGCCCAGAGAGGTTGTGGAGTCTCCCACTCTGGAGACATTCAAAACCTGCCTGGACGCCCTCCTGTGCAACCTGCTGTAGGCGACCCTGTTTGGGCAGGGGGGTTGGACTAGATGATCTCCAGAGGTCCCTTCCAAGCCTGACCACTTTTTGATTCTGTAACCCTCTGATTTGGTTGATTTTTTTATAAATCCCAGGATCCTCCTCTCCATTTCCTTAGTCTTGGAAGCTGCCCAGGGACTGAAGACAGGATTAATTTTGGTCCTGTACATAGTCCTATGGAAATGCTCCTTGTATTGGTCTGATTAATGCCTGACTTCAGCTGATATCTGCTGAATTCAAACATCGATAGCAGGACTCTTGTCTAATTCTCCATGGACACATTCTCTTTTATCTGGGTATATAATCTTTTATACAGGGTTCAGTTGCCACTAAATGTAATGGAAAAACTCCTGAATTATAGCAGTGTAGAAAAGCAAGAGACAAACTATTTTAAAGCATATAAGCAATCTCAACCTGAGTCTTTTCCAGTGCCCATTGAAGCTGAAGGAGCAATTTTCAGTAAGTTCTGGATCAAATCTGGTGAGGCAGGGAACAAAAGTTCCTTAAAAGCAAAAGCAGAGAATGAAAAAATCAATGACAGCCTATGTCAAGGAGTGACAGAATCAAGGAAGCTATTCATTTGAGTTGTTAAACAAACAAGCCAATACAGTCAGTGCAATGCCAGTATCTCACAGTGCAAGCCTTGCTGGTTTTGGTGTGGGGTTTTGTTGATTTTTTTTTAAATCCCAGTGATTAATGACGGCTGCTGTCAGAAGAAGGAAGCTTTAATGCAAAGCTGGGACAGTCCAACTGTAACTCAAAGCAGGTAGAAGTATGATGTATGACTGCCTTTTCACAAAGCGCAATAGAAATTATTAACTGAACCTTGTGAAATAGAGAGTAAAGTAGATAGATAGATGTAGAGTTTACATCTGCTTTTATGCACTGTGCTTTCCTTTCATTTAGTACTTCAGCAGACAATTTATATAAAAATGTTTAAGGTAAGGCCTTTTGCATATTACCACAACGTTAGTTTATAGCTATAATACGATACTGCTTACCACATTTACTGTTTTTCTAATGAGTTTTGCTTACCCCACTCTCTGGCATACTGAGACAAGTTCTGTAATTAGTACCATAAATATTTATAAAAGATTGCAGTAGACATAGTTTCATTTTGGAAGTTTGAATAAATGCTGTTTTATTCACTGTGTTTGGTTTTTCCTTGCAAATTATTTTTTTATTTTTTTTTTTTAAAAAGCCCAGCACATTTCAAGAGGTTTCCAAAGATTGATTAAACTGGTAATGACAGAAAGCTGCCAAAAAAAAGTAAATGTATTCCACTATCAGGATTTTTTTTTTTTTTTGCATTTCATATACGTGTCCAAAACAGCAGAGACAACAGTCACCAACAAACCATTTATTACAATTAATTATAAACCTTCAATTCAGTAGTAAAATAGAAAACCAACAATGGAAGCATTCATTCCTTTTCTCATTACTCTATCTCATCTACTATTTTACTGAAGAAACTGGCTTATATGAGGCAGATTCTATTCTGATTCATGGAAGTAAAATACCCCGGGAAAATTAAATCTTTCCAAAGGTACTTATGTTTTCATAATAGAAAGTAGGTCTTTGGAAATCCGATCTGTGTAAGAGCAAGGGTACCCTATGGTATGGTTATTCCATGGAAGGATTTGTTAAAATGATATAACATTTTGTGTGTGGATTCTGTCAGTGATTTCCATATTAAAATTATTCAGTTCACCAGTTTTAAAAAAGAAAGATATTTCTACTCTTGACTGCCAGCTTGGAAAACTTGATATTGATCTCTGAATGAAACTTATTTCTCTAAAACTCATCTGCATTAGTGAGAGTGATCAGTTGCCATGTCCCTCAGCCAGGGACACCCTACTTCTGGACAGGAGATGGGGTCTGCAGTAAATAGCCACGGCAATTCACTGCAGGCAAAGCCTGGTGCACAGGTGAGCACCAGCATGCCACTATGTCGGCATCGCTGCAGTGGTCTCTTGCCCACCCTTGTGAGAGGCTTGTTGGTGTCCCCCATCCCCTCCTGCCTCCAGCTCTGAGCTCCTACCAATCCTCCGTGCCACCTGCCCAGCGCAGAGCAGACCACCTGCCTGCTGCTTCTCTCCTCGTTGCTTTCTCTTCCACTTTCTTCATGCCTGGGGCACTAATCCCCAGCTCCTGAGATTCTATAAAAACATGTGGTTTACTTCTAACAGCAATGTTCTGCAGCACACATTTTTGTCTCATACCATAATACATCTCTCTGGAAAAGAAAAGAAAAGAAAAAAAAAAAAAAAAAAAGCCCTGAAATGTGAAAACGAACAAACAAGCACACTTCATGGGTATGTTTGTGGGCATGGCTGTTTGGAGGTTATTGGTCTGCTGTTACTGCAGTACAAAGTACAGTATTTAAAGCATTTTGATTTAGTTCAAACAAATATGTTAGGACATTTCTTATGGAAACTCCACATGTTCCTAGACACCACCTTCCTATTTAGACTGCATCTTAGAAGCAGGTGAGACCTCATCCTGAGGCTCACAGTAAGATTTATGTAGCCATACAGCATTTTATCCCCCAAATAATGCATGTAGACAGTCCGTTGTGCCCAAGACATTTCCGGGTAACTGAAAGATTACATCAGCCTAATCCACAAATGTTTGGAATAGTATTGTTAATGTCCCCAGTGGGGAAAAGTGTCAGATATTTTACTAAAACAGATTCAACATTTTCTGTGGGTTATTAATACATGGTTTTAACCAAGGGAAATTCTGTGACCCCTTTTAAATGAATTTGTCTTTTGTTTTCTTTTACGGAGTATTTTGAATGAACTCTTGTGCTCTCATAGAGAGCTGAACATAATCCAAGAATATTTGACCTGCTGTGTTTGGGATGGCTGCAAAGTATTTAGCTGCAAAGCAAGTTTAGCTTGAAAAACTTTCCTTTCTTTTTCCTTTCTTTTTCTTGCCTTACATGCAAAAAAATACATAGTTTTATTGTGTGTTGACAATGTACATGGTAAACTCAAGATATGGAAATAATAAAGAGCCAGTTTTCCTAGGATTAAAACGTTGGGTTTTTTTTTTTTTTTTTTTTACTTTCAGATTTAAATCAATGCAGCTCAAAGAAGCAATGTTCTGAACCAGAAAACAGGAAAGAATATTAATCAAAAGTGAAAAGGTTGCTGGAAAATGAACAGCCTCAGAAAATGTTTTTAAAGATCACTTGTCAAGCACACCATTATTTCTTTGGCCCATTTTATGCCAGATTTTTGAAGAAATGGATAGTAAATTTCAGTTCCAAAGTACACCATGTTGATGTGTATTCTAGGGCTGCTTAGCTGGTAAAAAAGAATGATTTAATGTTTGCATTATAAAGAGATCATCAATACTCCAGGTACTGGAACTGTTTTGTGATAATTTGCTGTCATGTACACCAAAGGCCTACTTGTGTCTCCTGACTGAAGAGGATGGTTCTTAGAGCTGGGTTTCTGACCCACATTTTTTTGCTAGTAGGATGTTATTATTAAGTGTCTGAGCAATAGCTGGTCTCAGAGGCTGACAACCATTTTGCCTGTGCACCCTACTGTGGTGTGACTTCAGGACCCCCAACTGGGTCCTATCCCTGGAACCCACCATCATGAGCCGCACCCTCTGCACATTCCTGAGCCATCTGAGGGGCAGCAGGTCCCACTCCTTGGACAGCAATAGCCTAAAGGGAAGTTTTAAGCTACAGAATGTGTGTGAAAGTGCCATTTTCTAGAAAAAGGAACTGGTCTTGCACTTCGTATACATGTTGTTTCACTGAAAACAAGATTTTGACTGACAAGGGTCATGACCCTTGTATTTATACCTAAAGGTGGGTTTAATTAACAACAGAAGTAACACGTTTGCAGTTTTTTAGAAACAGATTCATAAACAAAAATTAGTGAAACATATTTAGGCTTAAGCAAAATTTAGGGCAAAGGAAGCATCACTGCATCCACAATATTTTAAGCTGATGAGCCATCTTATGGTTAACCAGCACAACTAGAATATCTCTGACCTCTGGCAGAAGAACAAATGAAGGCCTCCTGATGGTTAGATCCTAGTGCATAACAGCCCCACTTGTACTTTTTTGCCTCACAGAGGCATGTCTTCCTAGACACATAATAGTCAGTGCTTTGATTGGCTACTAATTTGCTGTCAGAGGGGCTTATTCTATCTTCACACTATCTATCTTCACACCAAAAGACATTTCTGCAAGAAGTATTTAATCATTTACTACTGCAAAGAAGCAACAATAGTGCATTGAGTCCAGAAAAAAAATATCTAATATTCGATATCACATCTTGACAAATCTGTTTTCCTTTTGCACATCTATAGACCTCATAAGTTACTTAAAGAGTCATTGATAATATTTACTTCTCTCATGTGTACTTGTTAATTTGTTACAGTCTTATAGGATTAATGATTTAAAAGAGTAGCTTGCAGGATCCATTGACTGTTATTCAGAAAGGTAGTAAGTATAGAAAAAGGGAAAACCGGACAAATATTTCCTAAGACTGTGTCAGGTGACAATTCCTGAAAACTCAGATTTTGTACAGCTGTTCTTATTAACTTTCCTATGTGGAATTCTGATTGTTAAATGATACATCAAATTATGCACCAAAAATAAAATAAAACTCTAAGTTATTCTCACAAAATTAATTGTGGGTGCTTAGTATTCTGAATTTGAGTTAATCTCATTTAGAAAGAAACATCACATATATTTTTGTTTAACTACATGACCATAATTCTTCCCATCAAAATCCTTGCATAAATGTTTGCAAATTAACTTGTGTTTCATTTTTTTCCTCACGGTCCACAAAATCTGCTTGTGGTTTACTGCTCCAGTGAATTAAAATTATGTAACAGTATCTCAAGGAAAGGGAAAATTGCAGGAAAAAGATATGTTACTAACTGATAGGTATGGACAAGTATTTTACAGCTTTTGGACATTTTTTCAAAACATCTAGAAAACGAAAGAAATATTCAAAGTAGAGAAGACATGCTCAAAAAAAATCCACTTCGTATTTTTTCCCTGAAGCAAAGTAAGGGTAATTCTGACATTATTCATAGATGGTTCTTTGTAACTTTTTTTTTTAAATACACTGTAAATACTGTAATTTGCCTTACTATCATTGTGTTGACATCAAAATGATCACCTTTGCAAACTTATATCCTTGCTTTAGAAGCATCCATCCGTTATTTTATGAAGGCCCCTTTCCTTCAAATGAGTCATGTTTAACTTTACTACTATTACCAGGGTATTTACTAGGGTTATTTGGCGCTTGTAAATCATGTACTCAAACTTTTTCTGGACTGAGGTGTTCTTTGCAAAGTAATACCCTTCTCGTCTCAACAACCTGTTCACTGAGATGTGGAATGTGAAATTCAGCCCAGCTCTCATCTTCCTTATCCTGTTTGGCATTCCTACCATCCGTGGCTATGCATCTTCCACCAGTTGACAACTTCTTTGGGGAAGCACACAATGTGTGCCTTGAACTCTGCTGTACCTTTTCCTGCAGCTCAGCCAAGTCCCTGCTTGGGCTATCTGGACAGTGGATTGATTGTCTGCACATGGAGTGATGGCAGGCTGCACTCTCAAGTTACACACTGTATTTAATGACACTCAAAGACGTTTTAATGACTTTTCCATTCGCCAGCTGCAATACAACCTGTCTTGCTGACACTCAGTAGCACCTACAGTCACTTGCTTTTCTACGCCTTTTGCCTCAGATTTTATATTTTTGGCATACGTGTATCAACAGGTGTAAGTGGAAGTGGTGCTGGTGATTTCGCACTGGCACAGAACAAAACCTTCCTGCAGAAGTGGCAACCCCTTGGCAGGACCAGGTGAGCCATCCAAACCAGTTCTTCCTTCGTATTTCATATATTTCTCAGAAAAATACAATGCCAACCTGTTTCTGTCATCCCAGACCAGGACTGACATACATTAGACAACAAGAATTTATGCATGGAGTATGGATTGCATAATTAGCTAAATATGTTTATCTGTAATATTGAAGCGTTTCACCTGGCCTTTGTAGATGCACTCTGCTATCCAACATTCAGCTGAGGTGAGTTAAATTTCCAGGACAAGACAATAAACTTGGTCAATGTATAAGAGAGTGACCCCTTCTCTGCAGGACCCCACACCCGTCCTATTTGAAGGCAAGCAGACTGCCAAATTTCAGTGGATGAGTTGGCAGGCTGGGAGAACCTATCCACATCCTTCCCTGGGGCTCCGTACACAGAAGGACTAGGAAAGGGGGGGCACATTCTCCTTCCAGATATCACATTTCTTCAGTTTAATTCCCAGCTCTATAAAATGTATCTACAGGCTCCCATGTGTTTTGCCAAAGATATGTCTGTGTAGTATTTTGGTCTTTTTCCACCAAGCCTTTATGTCTGTCTGCTTACAAGGATTAGTTATGCACTGAATGGTTTGGGCTGCTTCCAGATTGTGGCGAGCACTGCATGTCCAGTTACAATGCAAGCCGTTTATTAAACTGTCAAAATTGGCTAAGCACCAAATGCTGACTCAAATGCTGGATATTTTAGCAAGGTGTTTATAAGTTCTTGGTGTTGAGAACAGAGAGAAAAAGGGGTCTTTGAGAACGTGAATATGGTGAAAGATGCAGGTAACTAATACCAAGGCAGTAACAGGCATGACCTCAATCACTAACAAAAAATCACATGGAACATTGTAAATAGCAGCACTAGACAAATTGAGAGAAACCTCACTGAAAATATCTGTGGTTTTGTAAATGTTTGTCAGAGGCAAGCTCACTTTGTTTTATGGCTAGTCAGGGATCTGAGTTACAACTTTCAGCTTTATAACTACATTCTTATCATGAACAATATTGCTCATTTCCATACCCTTGAATTTCAAAATTCTAAAGTGTCCAGAATCTGTTCTGAATGAAGAATAAGGGCATTGTTAGGTAAGCTACTAGACCATAACCTCTCTACATGGATGTCTAAAAGCCTGGTAAAGGTCTTTGTCCTTGGAAAATCTAGACTGAATAATTGAACTGGTAGAATAAAACACCAGCAGTTTATTCAGCAAATTATATATGTGGCTTATAACATTCATCAGGAAATTCATGTAACCCAAACACTTGGTGTGTATGAGGTAGAGTTTTGAAACTTGTACACTTTGCTGCAGGAATACTGTTCATTTTACTTCTCCTCAGTAATCTCTTGTCACCTTAAAATCGTTAGGCTACAGGATCAATTTTATTTGTTGTAAAATAAACTCAGTATCTTATAACTTTGGAAGCATATATCAGAATAAATTGCTTTTAAATTTCTCAATGGTATACGTAACATCAACATTTTGGACAACCCACCAGCCTGCAGTCAATCTGTGAACATGGTAACTGCAATGGATGTTTCCCATTTTGGTTACAAACTGAGGACACTTATATCTGGTGAAGAGAACTTAACCAACAAATTTTTTTGGTAAAGGTTTCTTCACACTTGACATGTCAGAAGAACAGAGAAATAGGAGCAGGGGAAGAATTTGTACTTTTTTTTTAACATTCTGATAAGCATGTGTCTCAATAAAGCAATATATGTCTGCTGTGAGGGAATTTGCAATCGGCAGCTAATTGCTGCCGAAAGAGCATAATTTAGTTGTGTTTCTTTTTAATTTGCATGATATGCAAACTTAGGTCTTTGCATTTCTTCTTTTTGCAAGACTGTAGACAAATTAATGTCCAAAAAAGCCATAGAAGGAAGCTTAAATGCCAGGTGAAGCAGAAGTTCTTTATTCTACTGGTAGTTTTCCTCCAATTCTGTAGCTCAACTGTAAAGTCCTTTTTTTTATTTGAACTTTATTCAGATTAAATAAAAAGGGCAAATGCATTTACCGATAAGCTAGTATGAGCAAAAGCTTGTAGCCATGCTAGAAAGGTAAAATATCATGGTGGAGACCAAATCCTTTTCTTAGGACAACGGCCTAACTGTCAGTGTTACCTGTTGGAGGAACAACTGTATGTAACAAAAATGAGGGATGCCTTGGTGTTACTAGACATGTAATATAAAAACTCCAGAGGATGATGACAGGAGCTTAGATGTGGGTTTTTCTTAAGTTACTAAAGTCAAAATTTAAGACAGAGGGGGATAATGAAAGCACAATCTTGCTTTCATTATATCAATCTTCCTTCTCAGTAACTTAAACAGTACAAGAATGACTCACAGAAGGAAAAAATGGAGTAAAAAACTACAACTACACCCCCTCATCCCCCAATGAAGACAGTGTAAAAATGTCATATGGACATTGTTCCTGAAGCACATGAAGTTTCAGAAGAGTGAAAGATAAATAATACATAAACAAAACCAAAGCATCACTGTACTGGTTGGCTCTGCAGCTTTTGCGCGAAAACTGTAACAATGAAGTTTTTTTGCTATATTTTTTTCCAGCGTGGTTGAACTAGAGAAATCTGAGCAAGCTTTTATGTATTAAGTGATCCTGTACATCTGTTTGGTTAGTTTTTCTAAATAGCAGATGTGGTTCATAAACATTAATAGAGACTGCAGCAGACAACAAAGATGGAAAAATAATGTTGAATTCTGAATTCAGTCCAGCATACTTGAAGAACTACACAGAATGAAGTATATCAATGCTAGTGCGAAATCATAGCAAGGCCAAACTTTTTCCCAGAAATGTCCGTATAAATATGGTTCAAGCCATATTTTTAAGGAAGGATACACTCTTCTCCTTCTGCCCTTCAGACCTCCTCTTGTCAGCCGGGTGTAAAGCAGACATACAGATTATGCATGGGTTCTTTGGCAAAGCCACTCAGTTCTCAAACAAAATTTGTACAGTTTTCTTGGTAAGTTAAAATGGAAGCCACTGAAATGGTACCAATACCCTTACAACAAATTCATCATTAACAGGAAAATGTGGAGCTTTTAGTGCCAAGAAGAATGTTTACCACTGTGATTATCATTACTGAAAACTCTGAAGAAAGCCTATAACAGTAAGTACTTCTCTCAGTATTTCCAGGGATAGGTTATAATGACTTAATACTGTTCTGTTAAGACACCACGACTCTAAGTGCTTTCCTAACTCAGTTCAAATATATAATTTATGTTGAAGTTAAGTAAGTTACAGTTTTGTGCTGAGGTGTTTTGTTGTTAAATATATCATTACTTCTGTAGCTAAAGCTAGAGTTAAAACAGCCAGAATGCTGAGTTTATTTCTCTGCAACAACAGGGCTTTGTTGGTTTTTTTTTCGAAATATTGCGCAAACAGACATTAAACTTGTCCTGTTCAAATGCTTTCTGTATTAGATATATTTCTGCTCTCCACTTCTGCCCTCTGCATTAATAGGATTCTTGAAAGCTCTAAGTGCTAAAATGTTTGCAATACTACATTTCAAATTGTAATTGAGGGGAAACAATGTTGTATTTTGAACGACACTGTGAGCTTTGCAAAAGTAATGAAAATGAATTTTTTTAAAAAAACTAATGTCCTTTCAGACCATCAGTTAAATAACGCATTTTATCTCTTGGTCCCAGCTGGGAAACATTGTGAAATTCAGCACTTTAATTTCCCTTTCTTGATTTTTCATTCTTTTCTTGGTCTGTTTTGCAATGGGCGGCATAGGGATGCAAAACTTCCCAGTGCTTTTGTGTTACTGCAATGTCACACACAGTGGCAACACAGTCCAATGGTACTTGACTATGCATGCTTTTTCATTCGGTTACAGACTAGCCACCACAAGTCTCATAGCTAATCTTTGGGTAACAGTAGATAATAGGTGCCAGAAATCTGCCTGTGCTAGCTGCAGTTTCGTCAGTAGTCCTCAAGGCATTTTACTAGAGACATTCCCATTAGGTTGCTCTTGGCAGGTCCTTTTTCTGACATCTCAGAGAGCCCTGAGATGTTGTCACCCTTAGAGTATCTCTGGTGTGTGATCAGCATTGCTTTATTCACTCTGGAAGGTGTCTGAGGTAGCAGACAAAGGTTCTGGCTACAAAATGGCTGGACAAACTTCCTCTCCTCTTAAGCTGTCAGAGGAGTCCAAACTACTGCTCTCCTATTCTGCTGTCTTCCATTTCTGGGTGATGCCAGCCGAAATACTTGGGATTTTCTATACCACATGGCTGGAAAAAGGAATGACACAGTCGGGACAGTTGGTTGTCCCCAGGTGCTGAAAAAGCAGCTAAGCAGCAATGCTCTCAAGAACAAATAAGAGTAAACGAGTGTAATGAGTAAATTTGTGGTCATTTAGTAGATCATAGAATTATAGAAGGGTTTGGGTTGGAAGGGACCTTTGAAGACCTTCTAGTCCAACCCGCTTGCTGTGGACAGGAATGTCTTTCACAAGATCAGGTTGCTGAAAGCCCCATCCAACCTGACCTTGAACACCTCCAGAGATGGAGCATCCACAGCTTCTCTGGCCAATCTGTTCCAGTGCCTCACCACCTTCAAAGTTAAAAAAAAATAAATAAATTCTTTATATCTAATGTAAACCTATCCTGTTCTAGTTTAAAACCATTACCGCTTGTCCTGTGACTACAGGCCATGGTAGTATCCACCTTTGTTATAAGCCCCCTTTAAGCATTGAAAAGCCACAGTAAAACGTACCCAGAACCTTCCCTTCTCCAGGCTGAACAACCCCAACTCTCTCAACCTTTTTTGTTCCTAGGAGAGGTGTTCTTGCCCTCCGATTTTTTAGTGGGGTGATTTCATAGAAGATTGTACTCATGAGAGCTGTACAGCCATGCTTTTTTGTAGTACAGGAGCACAAACTGCAGCTGGAGCCTGTGTTCATGTGGGTGTATAATCAGCAGCTGTGGCTTTCGTTTCACTCTTTTTT
>NW_009661372.1:27395-61363 GCF_000708025.1 Charadrius vociferus
GGAACTGCTCCTGGAAGTGCTTCCATCTATATCTGCATGTGGAGTTGCAACCTTTGTCAAGGTCATTTGGGTCATTGTTATTCCCCTGTGAATTTATTATTGTGTGTTTGGGAATGCTTAATTCTATACACTTCACAAAAAAGTGGGAAATCTCTCATAAATATTCCAATCTTTGTATTCTACCATGGAGTACTGGTGCAATAAATTCAGAAGTATAATAGACTGTATAACTCACGTTCCCATTTTTCCATGATATTCCAAACTGTTCCCATGTGAAGAGCTGGGTTTCGCTCATTTGCTCTACACCATTTTGCACTACCTAGGACACTGTTCTTTCTGATTAATAGCAAAAAAATTCTAAGATGGCTGGCACACTAAGGACAAAAAATGACATCATCTAAAAATTGACTAGATATTTAGAGATATTTAGATGAATGAGAGGTGTATCTAGAGGTACAACAAGGACTAAAAGCCATCAAACGAAGTATTCATGAACTGTTTTGACTGTTCATGCTTCAAGGCATGTTAATTGTACTTTGTTGAAGCTATCCAATAATAAGTATCCAGTAATCTCTTATGGCATGTTATTATCAAGTGACACATTTTAACAAATAATAAAAAAATATTGTCTCTTCCTAGAAATGTCACCATGCCTAAAGAAAAAATATAAGTATAAAATATTGGGAAAAACTATTGGGAATGCAACATTTTTCATTGCCATTTCCTGTTAAATTTTGGCCTGACAAAACTGGTAACAACCAGTGCTGCACGTTACTGAAGCACATTAGCAACCAAGAGGATCACTGGCTTAATCCAGAGGTGTAATTTCTGTGTTCTGGGCAC
This sequence comes from Charadrius vociferus, assembly GCF_000708025.1. Classification (NCBI taxonomy): domain Eukaryota; kingdom Metazoa; phylum Chordata; class Aves; order Charadriiformes; family Charadriidae; genus Charadrius; species Charadrius vociferus. Next base: position 28,239 of record NW_009661372.1, read on the forward strand.
ACAACACATGAATGGTGCCTCATGGAGTTTTACATAGACACAGTACAAGTACTATAGTAAATTAAAATAAATCTAGAGAAGAATACTGTAGAATACTCACAGATATCATGTTTTTGTGAACATATTTAAAATATGAACATGGATAGTAATGCCAACAATTCTTATTTCAAATGCTTCTTACTCATACCAAAGCTTCAATTCTGGTGAGGAAAAAAAGTATAACACTTCACACTAGCAACCCTGATCAACTGAATTTTGTACACAGAGAAAGAAAAAGAAATGAGCAAGGAGAATAGTCTCTTAGGCTCAAGATTCTAATATCATGCAGCTTAAAAAAGAAAAGAAAAAAAGATAAAAAAAAAAAAAAGCTAACAAGATACCCAGGCACCTAAGCAGAAGAAAGTAATTGACACTAGTACTGCATATTACCTTAACAGAACATTATTCCAATGGTGTGTTCAACTATAGATCTTTTAAAGGAATCGGGATTACCTTGATGAGTCACTTCGTGCTTTTCTGATTTTTGTATCAGTATTTTGCAATATTGATCCTTCTGAAAATAAGACTCTGCTAACCCTGTGGCAGAGTACAATAGCAGAGGTATTTGCGCTGAGTGGTATGTAACAGACGGGAAAGTATCATTTAAGTGGGAATACACCAGATAATGCCTACAAGAGGTCATACTCTACATCTGTATAAGAGCTGTGGCATTGCACTGGGTGATGGGGTAGAAGAGGATGTTTTGGACGAGCCCTTCTCAGGGAAAACTCTGAATCCAGATTCCCTGAAAAGGCTGGTAGAGTTTTCTTAGCCTTCAGAAATCTCAGAATGGTAAATGAAAGATCAAGATGCTTTGTGTCCTTTGGTTGACTGAAGCCTTGTAAAAGGAAGGGTTTTCCTGCCCTGAACCCTTGAACTGAGGTCAGTTGAAAAAGAATAGGCTCTCACAGGATGGTTTGTGGGAAGCCAAGGAGATAGGCACATCATAGCCTGGTCTAGTAGAGGCACTGCTTCTGGCAGAGGTGACAGAGGCACCATAAACCAATCTCTGTGAGCTAGAATACATTTAAACATGTCAGAGGCATCAATTACCTTCATTTTGGAGAACTGAAACCTGTCTCTCCAGATGACAGCTCAGTTATTTGGCACTCTCATCAGGCAATCACTGGCGGCTGTCGAGATTCCACTCTTTCATTATTGAACAGAGAAAGAGAAGAATTCTGCTAAGCTTCTGGGAACAGATCGCAGGCTGCATTACACATACAGACCTGCACGCACATGCAGGAACTAAAAATTTTGCACTTGTAAAATAAACATCAGTACAACACTCAACATACGTACACTCTAGATGTGTGTGTGGGGGTTATTTGAAACAATGTAAAAAATTAGCAAGGAAATTTTGCAATACTACTGCTGATTGTTGAAAGAAGTTATGAAAAAGCAAGGTCTCTGACAACTGTTGGAAGCCGGCGGGAAGAAGACACTGTAGAGATGAAAGTCAAGCCAAGTAATTATTCACCTAAGAATTTAACCTTTCACAGCTAAGTTTGAAATTTTAACAACAAATATTTTACTGTATTTAAATGCAGATAAAAGAACCCTTATATTAATGGTTTGAAGAAATGCTTACTTGCAGAACCAAAGCCAAGAAATATTAAAATTAACCTTTTAATTTCCTTTTGCTTGTAAGCAGGATGTCAGGGAATGGTACAAGGTATCTAGTCCTCCCTGATTTCAAAGTTCTTTGTTTTTTAAAGGATGAATAGACAACCTATATATGGAGAAATGCAAGCCTTGCATGAGAAATCCCGATTTCCATAATTAGTTCAATAAAAACTGCATAGTTTTAATTGTCCTTATAATATGGGTTGATTTGAAAGAAAAATCTTATTCTAGATGATGCACTTAAGCAAGTACTTAAATTTAAGTGGGACTTCAGTACATTCTGATCTCCAGAAGAGCATAAGTACATACTTCTGTAGTCTTCTGAATGAGGTGATTTCTCAATGGTGATCTCCCTCCTCTCCTTCCTTGATTCTGCCTGGTATTTAGCTGTATGATTTCGGTATTGTCAATTATGCCCATTCCAGTAGACAAAATAAAGCACGGCTCACTTTCTGGCCTGGAGGACTAGGGTCTAGTATTACTCATTTCTGTATACTTGAGTTCTTTTTCTTTCCAGAAAATTAGGCTGGCCAAATCTAATTGCCTGTTGAGACCACCCCATACCCCAGGCTCTCTCTCAAACTGTGCAGAGACACTGGCTAAGCAAGTACTAGACAGCTAGAAGAAAGTCACAAAACGATGTGTGCTAGTGGTTAAATAGCATGCCCTAGTCCTGTAAAATATACTGTGCTATGCCCAGGACAGAGGCAGCATTAGATTCTACCTTTGTGACCCATTAGAAAATTAATGCTGCTAAAGATCAGCCTCACAGCTCCCCTGCTCCAGTTTCCCCTACATTCACAAATTTTCTATGCTTATGGTAATGACAATCTACTGAAAGAGAAATTTTGATTGAAAATAAGGCTTGCTTTCATGTGAGAGGCAAAAAAGCCGACCCTTATTCACAGTTTCTGTTTGGATTGCTAGAATCAAAACAGAATTTCAGTATATTTGTGTATGTTTTCTCCCCACACCTTTTCCCCATACCTTTTTCATCTGTCTCCCTGCACTGCCAGTAAAATGTGGTCCCCGAAGAGAAAGGATGTCACTGAAGGCAGCTGGGCTGCATGTTGAAAGAGCCATCCCTAGTGCATTGCCTGTTGGGACAAGCAAAATGCCACTCAGACTATGCTTTTATTTATTACAGTATTTATGGATGAATACAGGCAAACTTTTAAAGAGTCTTTAGTCTGCATGAAACAGCCTTAAACACACTAGTCCCTATCTAATAGCAACCCATAAATACAAATCCAGTAGCCTAACTTACCTGTGAAGTTAAATTAATTAGTCTGAAAAAAATTGTCAACTGCCTCACTTCTGGCAAAATAAGCTCTCAGCACTCTACCCCCACATGAAGAACAGAGAATAAAATGCTATTTCTGGGCAGCAGTTTCCAAGGTTGTTTAATATTCAGTGAGGATCTTCTTAAAGTTAGCTCACATTTTAAGAATTTCACAGCACATCTGTGCATCACTGCATGTTTTTAAGGGTTTTCTTGGACACCATAATGGTTCTTTCTTAAAGACTCTTACTTGAGGAATTAAATTCAAGGCATTAATTGTTCCTCCTCTACAAACAATCTCCAAAGATGCATTTCTAATTAAAGGGTATTGCAACTTATGCAACTGTTTTACATTGTACATTTTCACTACATATGTTTGCTAAGAACTGCTACTGAGAGTGGCATTCACGAATAAGATATTTTAGTTTGATGCTCCTTTTTTTCCTTCAACCTTTCATTGAGATAATATTATTTAGTGTTAGGAAATATAACACTTTTACATCACGTCTTTATGAAAGAACTTAGAACTGCCAGGATATTGTTGTGACAATGAAACCAATGGTAAAACTTTCAGTGTCTTCCATGAGAAGATGGTTAAGCCAACACTGTGAAAATACCAACCCTCATTTTTTACTGAAATAAGGTCTTTCTAAAAGATATGAAATCACACATGAGCCTACCCTATTTCTATAATAATCCTGTAGCAAAGTAATGGACAACAGCACACAAACTAAATTGTCCCCACACTAATTATCATGGCACATTTCAGCCTGGAGGGAGTTTGTCTGATTTATAAACCTTTGGAAAAGGGGTATGAATATATAATTGAAATGTGACAGACTCCTAATTATAGAAGTAACCATATCAGTCAAATATTCTCAACACAATAGCACATATAACTAACTTTGACAAAGCAATGGTGTTGTGAATTAATGTTGCTGACAATTCATATCCAGCTTACCGGGAATTCAAGATATTCTGTGGTTTTTCTTGTCTGTGCCCCTCTTAGGGTCCAAGAAGATGATGTAATGAGGAATGGCAGTCATAACTAAGATCTTCCCTCATCAAGGCAGTCCTCCTTATCATCATAATCATTGAACATCTATTCATGCAGACTTCTATTTAATAAGAAAATCTTATAATAAAAGTAAAACTCGGTTCATGTCTTCCAAGGGCAAAGGCTTTCTTTCTCTGAGAAAGTCAAGACAATCTTATAGGAGTGACCTCAGTATGTACCTGCGAAATAATGCAGTTAGAGCAACTCAGATAGTGGACAGTTCCTGACAGTATGCAACATTTCTCAGAAAATACCTGTATTGCAAACAAGCACACAATAAACACACAAACGCATCCAAGCTGACTGCCCACACTTTCAGTTAAAAGGCTTTTAACAGACTTTTGTGTAACCCAGCACATTCCTGCCTGATGGCATCTATTTTCTTAGATGAAGGAATCTGGGACCTGTATGAACATGAAGAATCTAGAAGGATTGGAGGAATGAAAGTACAGGAATGGGAACACAGCATGGCGGCGCAAGTTGTGACAATGGTCCCACACTGAGCATGGGAACTAGTGTGTCCCCCTTCTACTTGGGGCACTCAGTGCTCTCACGGCAATACAAACTCTCAGAGTTACTAGATGAGATTTGACATCCCAACTCTATACTTCTTGTGGGGATTGAGAATGCTGCATTATCTGTTATAACGAGTAACAATACTAAAGAGGTACTTGTACTGCACCCGTTTCATTATGCCACTTGACCACAGGCCTACCTGACCACAGATCCATGAGTAGATCACCGAAGGAGCTTATTCTGGGGCTCCACAGATGTGGGATATTATTTAGTCTCCAACATAGAGGCTAACCTCTCCCCACCACTTAAACCAGCTAGAGGGAGGGAAGCTGAAGCCACTGTCAAGTGAAGGCAAATGTGGATAGACAGCCTCCAGGCTCCTACTAGGTGGGTGGTGGTGTTTCTGACTTCCCTGTCTTGGTGCACTTGGCCCCAGGAGAATAAGTGCAGCTGATATTGGAACTGATATCCTTCCTCCCAGTGGACCCCACAAGCAGCAGGGGCAGGACACAAAGCCATAGTGCCAATTCAACATACGCGCTGGGAAGTGAAGAGAGAGAGGATGTCCTAGATCAGGTGGGATTCTTTTGTGGATGGCTTGGAAATTGTACATGGCAAATGATACACAGTAAGGGCACATCTGGCTTGAGCTACAGTATCAGTAAGCAAGCAGGATGGAAGCTATCAGTATAAAAACGGAGATGAGGCACACTCGTACTGAAATTAAGTCAGGGCTTCTCAGTTGGCTGAAACACAGGTACCAATGCTTTTGCTCTGCTAGTGTATTTGTAGATCTATTCAATGTGTTTGGTATCTCCTTCCTCTCCAACTTTACTTAACATTTTACCACTGACTTGAATAGCTGCAACACTGCATTGTAGATGTGTAGTTAGATAAACTCTAAAGTAATTAATCAATGAATTGAAAGCCAGAATCCCTAGGGACAAAAAAAAAGAACTCTGAGCATCAATGACAATGTTTGAAACCTTCACCTTAGGAGTAAGAGGAGGTGGTTCTTTGGTAGTACTGTCATTGCAGCTCATCCCATGCTGTTATTATTGCCTTTAAGACTTTACATCAACAGGATCCTCCCCCTAAAGGCAGTCAGAGACAATGAGATAAAGTGTGCACACTTTTATCACAGTGCAATGTTTAATTCAGATGATGGATCGCAGTATGCTACTGAGGTTGAAAAAGAAAAGAGAATGCTACTTAGGTGACACCATCCTGTATGAACCCACCAGCTTCACATAAGCTTTACTCCTTGCACCCTTCCCAGGCTTCTGCATTCACTTCACTGTACAACCCTGCTGAGGACCAAGCTCTCAATTTATAATTGCACCACCTCTGTTTCCTGCCCGGTTGTGGCAAAATGGGATAGTCCAGCTCTAGAGTTAGTCTGCCATCACTCACCCACCAGTCGTACCAGAGATACAGCTTTTTCACTGATCTTGGTCGAAATGAAACATTACATAGCCTAAGCACGAGCAGCCAATATCCCTGCCTTGTTTCCAAATCCTCACAGGAAAGTAGCACTGAGAGCTCTTTGTGACAAACTGCACATAAGCAGGACTAAAGGCTGCAGCAGAATAATTGGAAATAGTTGAAAAGTAGTAACCTAGTGCTGTCCCACTCACACAAGGTAAGTGGGGGAATAGGTAAGATGGAAAGAAATTCTGAACATTTTGTGTGTGGCCATCCTGAAAGTAGTTTGAAGTTGACATTATTTTGACTCAAAAACAGTGTTCATTTTGTTTTTCTTTTTAAAAGGAAAAATATTACTTTCTTTTTCCTCAAGCAGCCTAGTAAAACCAGCAATTCAGTTTCAGTTCAAAAATCTCTTGGCATACTGCCAAATTATTGCAGCACTCTATTATCCCTAATCACTAATCACTATAAGGTTAAATAAAATATATCAGGCACACTAAAAAGGTAGTTGCTTTTTTTTGTTTAAAAAAAATAATCTTTTTCGGTAAGTATATAAAATTCTCATTGTACTACTTAACTACACTGTGCATGACCATTTTAAATCTTCCTTTAACAGCAATGATCAGCAGTTTGATTGAGAGTACTTACTTTTGTATCTAACTGTATGAAAAAAATCAAGATGACAAAACAAGATGAGGTATACCTATTTGAGGTATTTTCAGCAATTTTGACCAGAAATTGTTTTACGATTTTGTAAAATGAAGATCTCTTCCTAAACTTTAAATGTTCCTCTAAGAAAATGAAGACACGTCAAAATTTAGAAAAAAAAAATACATCTGTTCCTGTGAATGAGGGCCTGAGTGTCAGCGTTTGTAAGACTGAGGGCATCTTGGTTTGGCATTCACTGAAACATAAGCTGTGCCCTATTAACGTAATGGGATTCCACAGTGATGAAGTCTTTGACAACTCATTCCAGCAAAGAACTAAGTACATGATTTTTCCATGTAGAATGTTTGTAATTGGATTTCTATGTTGTAAAAATACCCACATTTCCTGGAATTATTTTAAATGCAGGCTGAAACATATATTAACTTGAATTCAGAGAGATGGCTACAACCAGATAAATAGGATTAACTGTTGCCTAGTTCAATAAAGCAGGAAATATGCAAAACATAAATCCTTACTTGAAAGATAAAAGACTACACAAGGTGATATTGGTAATAGCTTTACCAGAATGCTGTGGTGGGGTTGACGTATAATATGTGGCTAATACATTGTTGGATAAATTTTTAGGTTGATATTTGAGTATAGAGAAATGAGTGATTTATGAACAGTTATTTACTTAGACAATATTTGTTTGTTGAAATTCAAATATATTCACCACAGTAGGCTTGGTTACACCTTATTCAGCAAAGATCCCATCCCTTTTACAGAGAGAAAGACCAGGCCCACAGAAAACAGAATCTGTTCTGCATGTTATTATGCACATGATTAATTTTACATACCTGAGTAGTATCAGCAAACTTACCACACTGTTTGGATGATGACATGTTAGCACAGTGTGAAACACTGGTGGTACTCAGCAGTGGTGATTTTTGATTAAAATTGCATTTCATAACTCTTATTTACTGGAGTGGTCCTACTTCGGTCTTATGAAACCCATGGCATACCACACCTTTCTGTTTCCATTTAGATAAAGTGTATTAATCCCAGAGAGTAGGAACCAGAACAGACAGTGATAATTTTAGTGTTCTTAAAATTAACTAACTTGAAGGCCTGATTTTGCCAAAGACCCTCATGTTCAAGAGCAGTAACACTGACATCACAGCCAGATATACAAATGCAACTCCATCTTTCCCCACCTGCAGGCTGAAATGAACGTTCACCAGTGACTCTCAACACTTACTGTTCCTTGCGTCTAATTTGTATGATAAGCATTTATTATTGTGAACTTCAATTTCACATTTATTTTTTAACAGAGTAATTACATGTACAGTTTAACTGTAATATTTATTTTTATGTTATACAATATCGTAAAAATGTTATACATAGCACCATCTGTTGGCTAAGATAGCTATAACGCATGAAAAATAGTTTATGCAGATTAGAAAGAAATGAGTATACCAACAAGGAAACAGAAAAAGGACCATAAAAAAATTAGATGACTAAACTGCATACTAAAATGGTCTTACATGCACCGTTTTCTGTAAGTTAGGGAATATATTTCCAAAGCACACTTTTACGGCTGCTGAAATCAAGAAATGTTGACATTTTGGGAGGGGGGAAAGATGGGTATGAAAAAACTATTAAAACCTAGCTTAATGTAAATTGATAGTCATAAAGAGAAAGTGATAAATGAAGTCACCTGCATCATCGTTGCTCATCGTGTGCTCTAGTGTCATGCTTCTCTGGATCCTTAGTGCTCTCAAATGGCAATACAAAAATAATTAATAGAAAAATGATGGTGTTTTCTGCTGTCACACATCTACCTAGAGAATTTCTGAGGCAGAATTGTGTACTTCTCCCACTTACCCATAGTGGCAGCCTGTAAAGTAGACTGCTCCATGAGGTGCTGTCCATTTTTGAGGTTCAAGTTTTGAGGGGGGCTGTGGTGTGTGTGTGCATGTGGGTGGGCATGTAAGCAGTCTTCTCCACTAGTGTGTCTGTATGTATTCAAAAGTCAGCCACAGCTGCAATCTGACAATCTTCATGGTGTCTCCTCAGTGTAAGAAGCACTGTGAGGAAGAAGTGTTAGCACTTGTATCAGTGCCACCTTTCCCTTGCCTTGGACAGCCTGATGCCTGCCACAGCTAGCTTGTGTGCTGGCCTGGATGGGAAGTTGGGCTGGGTCTGGGCCAGCATTTCTGCACATGGATAGTCAAATGTCCATCCAACTGTGTCCTACTGGTCCTGGAAACCACTACTGAAAGCAATATGCATATCGGTACATCAAGGTTGCAGGAAGGTGTCTGTCATCCCCTTGCGTAGTGTATGTAGCTGTACACAGAGAAGCTTGCTGAGCAACCAAAAAATGTGGTCACTTTTGTCCAGCAGTTGAGGGAGACAGACCAGCAGTTGTATTTAAAAAAAAATCTTAAAAACTGGTAAGAACACTCTTTTGCCGGTCCAACGCAGGTAGTGAGAAGAGCGCATAAACTTTTTATTGTCCAAACAAGAAATTGTAATACTCTGTTTCCCTGTGTTTAGACCAATGGAACTTGGGATAAAGAAATCAAGCGTGTTCTGACACAGAGATTAATGAGACAACTGAATTAGAGCTTACATGTAACAGCTCTCTCTTTATACAAAAACAGGTAATAGAAGAAATACTTATGAGTTAAGAAAGAAGAGCTGCATCTCTGTCAGGAATATCCATTTTTAAGTCTTCTGATATCAGATCAAAAAGGCTGCAGCTGTCTTGCACAAAGCATTGATCTGATACAACACCACCCTGCAAGTTCAAATTTGGTCAAAACATTTTGACATGTTAATTTCATGCAGGCAGGCTCCCTTGTGCCTGATGAGTTTCATACCTTTTTTTTGTCTAATTGAACAGAAATGCAGTCATGCATTCGATCTGGATCAGTTCAGAAGTGCTAGATGACCAAGTATTGTGGAGATGAGGCTCTAACGACCTGTGATACCTTAGCTTCAAGTAGGTTCTGCAACTAACGGTGCATCTCACTGCAGGTTTGCTATCCCTGTGATAAGAAGGAATCTAACAGTCTTTCAAGACCTGACATATATTTTACTGCCTCTGGCTGCCCTTCTACAGGAGCAGAGGAAGTTATAACTCCTTCCACCTGCCACTATGAAGGAGACACATTCACACAGCTCATCATTCATGGAGCACAAGCCTAAGCACCCCTAGCCCTCTGTAAAAAGTCTAGGTGCAATAGCAATATAGCAATAAATACAACTTACGATGATGTATAAGACACCAATGTTTCTAATAGTTGGTTTTTTTTTTCTCTAAAAGCTACCAGAAAGGGTAAGGATCAAACGAATCTCAGGAGTACTGCGTTCACTGGACAAGGCCACAAGACAGATATCTTAATATGGTCATTGTTGTAAAGAAAGAGCATTTACTAAAGCAGGTTCAATACATTCTTTTTTGTCCACTCTCGAAATCTGGAAAATTAGTGAAGATGTTTCTGATAGCAGTTATGAGACTAATGTTTGTTTTTTTGCAAAGCTCATACAGGACCTGATAAAGTTCTGGGGTTTACACTTTTTTTTTGGTAATAAAGGCTACAAAATACAATTGAAAAACCCACCAAGGTTATTCTGCTGGGAATGGGTTCTTCACTGATAATAGAAACAGCAGGAAGAAAAGCTACAACACACTGAAATTTACCTTTGATTTTATAATAATACCATTCACATTTGTCAATAGATTAAAAAGTTACAGTGCATATCTATAGCATATCACGGAAATCGATCAATATGTGCCAGGGAACAGTTATAGCCCAAAATAACCTGTAATTCCCCCACATTAGTTAACACACTGCAGACAAAACCATCATCCTTCACTCTCCTGCTTTCTATATTCCACTCCGCTCACCCACTAGAACAAATAGATTTCTGTATTTATCTTCCCCAGCAAAATGCATGGAAAACTGAATCATTTAGGTTAGCATCTCCTGGTACAAATGAAATCAAGAACTATTTTGCCTTCCTAAATGCTCAACATTGGAGAATAAGCACAGGTGAACCAGGGAGAAGATCTCTAGTAATCTTTCTCAGTGTATATGTGGTTGATAATTTGACCTGTCATTTCATTGACATGAATTTGAGGACACAAAATCTTCCCTGTGGATCCATATGAGGCCTAACTTGCAGTCTTTCCTCCTCTTGGTCAGAGAACAATATAGCCACTAGTGCATCTTGATTTTTCTGCTTCGAACAAAGGTAGGGTGTGTTTTGAGTCAATGGCAGGTAAGCTGACTTTACTTATTATTTCTTTTATGTAGTTTGTATGTTAATTCATTTTTAATCCATCTCTATACACATGAAGGACAAGACAGGAATCAGGAACAACAAGTATCTGTCAATAAAAAATTAGGCTGGACCAACCTGGGACAGTGGTGAACACAAGATACCTTGACTTTAGTAAGGCTTCCGACACTGTTTCCTGTAGCATTTTCATCTGGTAGCACCAGCATACTCTAATGCTAGTAATTAATAGTTCAATATCTGGTGGCTAGTAACAGGAAAAGGGCTTGTGCAGCCTGGTGGAGAGGAGCTAAGGATGGTCTAATAACCTACAACTACGCTGGAGTATTTAAAAAAATTACAGAGTCAAACTTCTCAGTAAGGGCAAACACCATAACAAAGGGCAAATTGCAGCTTGGGAGGTTCAGATTGAACATCAGGAAAAACCTTTTCCCTGGGAAGGATACTGCAGCACTGGTCACCCAGAGACACTGTGAAGTCTCCACCTTATTCAAGACTTAACAAGATGGAAGCAGAGTGTTGGTGATAGTCCTGTTTTGAGCAGGAGGTTGGACTTCCAACCAGTGTTTCTGTGGTCTCACATCAGTTACAAAATTGGCATGATCATATAGCAGCAGTGCTGAGCCTTTAAAACTGACCCAAACACACTGATGAAATTCTGTAATGTTATAATTTATCTGCTGACACACTGGGGTCATTATTATGTTGTTCTGAATAGGAGTAAAAGAAAAACAAAACAGAATATGCTTTTTTTTTTTTTTTTCCCCTTGCATTTCCAAACACTTAGATCCAGAATCAGACCTATATTGGAGGAAGATGTGAACATGATAAAATTAGGAGCTCATCAACACTGGGCAGATGCACTGGAAAGTGGGCAGCTTTAGTAGTTTATGGTCTGTCCAAGTAAATCAAGGACAGTCTGTCCAGATTCAATGCACAATACAATGAACAGTAATAGATGTAATAGGTTAAATAAACCATCTTGTATGTCTTCTTGCTTCCTTATCTCCCTTACAAGAATTGCTGTCATCCAAATCAAAGACCACTATCTGACAGCAGTAACCGTGATTGCTTTCAAATCCCCACTATTGTTTGCACTATGCTCCACCCACCACACCACCATTTACAGACCCTGACCTGGAGAGTGGATCTAAATTGAGCAAACTGCTATTGTTTAGCAAGGTGAAAAATCCATTACTAGTTTCTTTTGCTGCTGTGCAGGGCAGTTCTGCTCCGTTTTCACTGTGCAATGCAGTGTGATTAAAAAGCTGTAGCCTGCAGAAAGCTTTCATGCAGTAACTGAGTTTGATGCATTTGTGCTGCTCTGGCAGCAGTGAAGAACAGTGAGCAGAAAAAGTGGAAGAGGTGGGAGAACAGCTGAGCCACACTGTGTACTATACATTTCCCTCTGCTACTCTCTGTCTGTCCCAAAACTGGAGTTCTTGGTGTCGTGGTTTAGGCCAAATTGGCTACTGGGGACCTGGAGGACCCCAGATAGGACTGACAGATGCTCTCCTCTATCTCTCTTCAAAGAGAGAGGCAGAGGAGGGAAGAAGAGACTTATGAGTTTAGAAGGAACTAAACTACTTTAATGAAATATTAATAATAAAATAAAAAAGAAATAATGAAATATATACAAAACCATATCAAGCTCCCAAGATCATATTCACAACACCGGCTGGCACTGAGGCAGTCCCAGGCTGGACTCAGTGACAGACGGGAACCGGATTCCAGATCTGCATTCAGGATCAAGATCAAAGGTAGATGAACAGACAGAGTCCTCCTCAGACGTCGTCCATTGAAGATAGAGAGAGCTGACCCTTTGCTCCCTCAGCTTTTATACTGAGCATGAGGCAGATGGGATGGAATACTGTTCAAGCAATAAGTATAAGCAGGAGCCTCTCTGCGTACTATGGCTGGGCATCAGCTATAAACAGAGGTCTTATCACTCTGAGAGAGTGAACATTGTCTGCACAATATGCTGTTAATTTCAGTTGTTAGAAGAGGCCTAGCTAAAAAGTGAAGTTACTGAACAAAATTGGTTCTGTTTTACCTCAAACCAGGACACTTGGCCATTCATCCATACCTAAGAGGAGCAACAGTTTTGCTGCTGCTCTCTTTAAAAGCAGCATATTTGTAAGTGGAGACAGGCCCCCTTTTATGAGGCTTATGTTGCTGCTCCTTTGCTCAGGTGAATAAAATACAGCAACTGCTATGAGCATTTGGAGGACAGGAGGATGGCCTTAGAAGCAGATAAGGACACAACAAATTTTTTTCAGATGTCATTCACATATGTTGCACTGTCTCAGATTTTCTTTCCACTTACAGTTTCAGAGATGATTTCAAATGTGAAGGTAGGGGAGGATCACTCCAAGCAAAGCCTGAGACTGCAGCCTTTGAGGGCAATATGAGTGGAGAGAAGAGGCTGCTCCCCTGCTTGGCTAATGGTGAAGGTAGGAAGAACACAATGCTGTCCTGCCTAGATGCATGAGTGGGATGTTCCCAGCCAGCCAATTGCTTACTGACACCATGAAAACAGTAGACTTTGAAGGGGAATGTGTAAGTACAGGTACTCATTAGGCACAGCTAGACTTCCTGTTTGCTTCCTATCACTACTCCTTGAAAGACAGCAAGCAACAGCTTGGTTTCAAAAGCACTACAGAGACTTATAAATGGGAAAAGAGCAAGAGAAAGTGCCCATAGACACCTGATTAGGTAAAGTTACATAGTCAACCACATAGTGTTACTACAACAGTAGAAGACTGGAAAATAAGTTCTCATACTCCCATGACCTGTGAAGCTTTTAACAGTGCCAAGCCAAAGTTCAAGTGCCATGCTATACAACCTGAGGACATGATCTCTGCAGGATCTGTAGCAGCAGCATTTGAGTTCAGGCCAGTCCTGTACCTTGTTTTGCTTTTCCCACCTGATGGACCAACCAACTTTCTCTAAACCTGAAATGGTTTTCAAGCCATCACAGCACTCCTGTGACCTGAGTAGCATGCTGGTGTAAACACATTAGGTGAGGAGCTTGTTTGTGAAGGCAGAACAGTTAGTGCAGTGAAGTTAATTAACACTACTGAAAAAGAAGTAGGTCTCTTCCCTTCACAGCAGCACATATACATAAATGAGTACAAGCACAGGTCAGAGGAGAGGATACAATGGTGGACATGAGCCACTCAACTGCCCCTGCTCCTTGCTTGGAGATGTGCTGACAACAGCTTCTCGTTTCCACTGACTGGGAGTTCCATGCTGAGGTTTTTGCTCTGTGAGGCAGCCAGATGGAAGAAGTAAGGGAGTACCTTACAGCAAAAGTGATTCCCTGTAGCACATCAACTTTTGCTTTTAATTATTTGCATCTATTGTTTTACGTAGAAGGCTGAAATGCATGGGACGTTGTGTTATGTATCTTGTCTAACTAAAAATAAATGGGAACTAGATAGCAAATTCACTTAGGAATACCTTCCATTTGTTCCACTAGGTGTGTCAATGTGTGTATGATTTATACTTTACTTCCTAAGCCAAAAACCATGAGTTTTCTCTGAACATCTGGCTGGCATCTGCGAAATCTGCAGTATGCATCATTAATCAGAATATCATTGTGAGGTTTGGTAATGACAGATAGATAGGGTAAGTTCACTATATTAATGTAATAATGCTCACTGAGATACTGCAAAGCTACAGCTTTCACTGTGTACTTGAAAAAATAATTGCTTTAATAACAGCCTAGAGTAAAGAGCGGTATTTGTACTTAACAAAATCATCTAATGAACATCTGTCTTCAGTCCTACTAGCTTGCTTTGTACAAAGTAGGTATCATATTCTTCATTTCCTGTGCTAAGCTATTGCTTGCTATTAATGCCCTAGTAACTTATATTTATGTGGATGTATGATACATGTAAATGTGTGTATATGTGTGTGTGTGTATGATACATGTACATGTGCATAATATATGTGTGTATATATATATAAAGAGTGATATGTGGATATTTGGATGTACGGATATATCAACCTAAACCATTCTATGATTCTATGATCCCTTTCTATATATACACCTTGCTCTAGCTAAGCCTAAGAAAAGATTTATATTTAAAGTCTACGTATCTATATATACCTATCATGTTAGCTGCAACTTATATATGATTAATTCTGAGTTCATTTATGTACATATGTATACAAACACACTATAACCAAGTATTTTCCTTTCTTCCCCCTCCTCCCATGTCTTTGTTAACAAACTAGATCCACTACATGGATCTTTTGACTGCAGCAGGATCAGGACAATGAATCTACCATCTAATTTTCCTGATAGGTCTGATTTGGTTCTTTGAAAGACCCTCTTTTCCAAAATATACATTGTTCTATTTAGTAACCAGTGATCAAATGTAATTTGTGCTTAAATTTCCACTGGAAACAATGATGAGCTGAATGCAGTGCTCATCTACTATTAACACCATCTACAGATTCTTACGAGCTTTTTCTGTTATGTGACTGTATCAGAAGACATGGCCACTTCTTCACATATATATATATAATTGCAACAATTTCTAGTTCTACAGCAGGTGAACAAATACACCTTGGGTGAAATCAGAGGACATAGCTAGAGGGTATTGGCAATGTTCATTCTTCCATTTTCTTCCATTTAACAGAACTGTGGGAAATGTGTTTTAGGCATACTTCAAATAAGTGACAGGGTAAACTATGCTTGAAACATAATTAGCAAATTTCCCACTTTTCACGCAGCAGAACACCTGGTTTAAATATTTCTTCCTCTTACCTTACCAAGGTTTTAAAAATCAATTTCTTCCACAATTAATTTCTCTATTTTAAACATAAAAGCTCTCCTTCTCACACATAGGCATGCCTATTATTGGTTAAGACTTCATCCAGAAACACTAGGGAATTAGAGGTAAATTGGAGATGGAGTTGTATTTTGCATTGATTTTGTTGTTGTTTTTTAATGTCAAGAAAAATCGATTGGGTTATAATTGGCTCTAACAGGCATTCACACAGGACGGAGCTTTCTCTCTTTGCCTG
This sequence comes from Charadrius vociferus, assembly GCF_000708025.1. Lineage (NCBI taxonomy): Eukaryota > Metazoa > Chordata > Aves > Charadriiformes > Charadriidae > Charadrius > Charadrius vociferus. Next base: position 44,180 of record NW_009661372.1, read on the forward strand.
AAACCAAGTAGCTCTCAGACAAAAGTATATCTTCTCAATATTTGAAAACATCTGGGACGGTCTAATCTACACCATAGCTTGCAGTCCTTGGTGAGGAGCAAATAGTTGGTGGTTGAAAGATAAATAAAAAAGTGACTTCATGTGCTTATTTTTTATGCCCAGAATTATTCCCCATATTTGACCCATTCATGTTTTCTAAATGAGTGTTTTCTCAAAAAGGTTGTTTAGTACCCAAGCTGATTAGTTCAGGGACCACAGGGGTAGAGGAGACTACTCACTGTTGCTCCAAACATCATAGTGTTCTTTCCTTTACTTCCACAAGAGAATCTAAAGGACAGAGAATACCTTCCTTCATGAAACTGCTAGTCCTTCACTACAGGTGAACACAAACATCTCCAGTGCTATTTAGGAATCTGAGAATGCCATCCCTTCAATGGGGCTAATGAAGAGACTGCAAAAACCTCCTGACAGGGTCATTATATTTCTGTTACTGAAAGGTAGAACTGCAGTGACTGAGTGATCATTACACCATTTTAACAGAAATGCCAGAAAGTAATGCTAGGTACGAGCTATCAAAAGCAGAGAAAAGATACAACAACACAATCACCAGTTAAAAAAAATGACTATTGTTAGCCTAGAGTATCCCGTACAACATACTCTGAGTAAAAAGTTGTTCCAATAGAGAGGTTTTAGTCTGGATGATCCCAAAGAAAAGGAGTTTTCTGTTTGCTGTCTCTCTCTTCTCACTATCCTTCAGGCACTAACCCAAAAATACCGTAGAAAAAAATCCATTATGATATTGTAAGTATGGCTCATAACTGCCTTAAAAGAGAAGGAAGTTAATTTTTGTTTCTGGACATTTGCTTATTTATGTTCCAGCATGTAAACAAGCTAATCTGAAGTGTATGGCTAAACTATTACTACACGTAAAGCCCTGTGCTGTTGTTTGGCTAAATGTAAGTAGGCTGAATATCTGTGGTGATGCATAATCATTTATTAGGAGTTTATAACTTTCTATTCCTTTATCTCTAGGTGTCAGTTACATGCCTCAGCTGCCAAATTAATTTCAGATGTTCTTCTGAAGGCTTGCTCTGGTTTTCTGGTGATTTATACTGACAATTGTATTAGAGTATTGGACTTAGAAATGCCTGTTCTCTTGGACAAGGAATCAAGGAGGCAATGGAATGAGGTTAGTGGCTGATTTCAATAAACCAGAGATTTTTACAAAGAGCTATATAACTCTATGCCAAGAAATCCTTTCTCAATAAACTAAACATTGGTCCTTATAGCCTTTCATATCCTCACATTAAATTCCTCTTGTTCTGTATTTTCTTTGTGAGCTAGTGGTAAAATACACGTGCTCTCTACAATAAACTACTATTTTGATAGGTAAATGTTAAAGATATTGCATTGGCAATAGTCGTCCCAAAATTATTATGTTTAAAATTTGATCATGTAATACAATGGCAAACCCAGAATCTGCTGGCTGGGCAGAATTTTTTACAAAGACAGAAATCTAGCATGGAAGGTTCTTGGTGTACAAGACATGTCAACGTTTGAGGGTAATTTCTGAAATAAAAAATCATAATTATTAGTCCTAATTAATACTAGCACCTTGGAGGTAGTCCATCCCCAAATCCAAACCAAAATGTAAAGTGCTATAATAAATTAAATAATAGGCACTATAATCATACTAAAGACTGCCAACAGAAGATTGTCCTGATTGTCTCAAAAATATGGAGCAATGGAAACAGAGGATTATTGCAATGTTTTGAACTCATCTGTGTCATTTCCTAATCTCCAGGCTGTCACACACTAAAGCCTTACCTGCCTTAATTAGCCGAATAATTAATTACCATCTATCATCAGCAAGAGCAATAAAAAGTAACATTCTAATTTTGGAGAAGACTAACTGGGACAGGACACCAGAGGCTGAGCTCCTGATACACTCAATCACTTCCAATGTTATGTCATGAGGTTATAACACCAAAATGAACACTGGGTAAATGTGTGTCCATGCTTATTTCTCTAATTTTGCAACAGCTGCTCTAAATACGTGGTTAGGAATCACCAGTCACAATCCATTGTACAAAATCAGCTAACCTGGTATACTGGTGTCATATTTATTTAACCTTTTCCCTGCCCTCAGCTAGAAATCCTTGTAGCTTTTGCACTTATGCAAGTCAGTTATGGGGTTTAAGGAAATGTTTGGTGCTTGTGGCAATTCAGAGTGTACTGTGGGATCTATAGGGATTCTCTTTGCCTTTGAAGCACCAGCTAACAACTTATCCAGCAATTTGCCTGACTTTCTCGTCAAAAGACCAAGCAAGACTCCTTTTTTAACTCTCTTGAAAACATTCTGAGATGGATTTTGCAGAGGTCTGAATCCTTAAGTGATACAATCCAGGTTAACATGGATTTCTTTGTGCAATGCCACAAAACACTTTACTTACGAAGTGCAACCATCTGCCACTTCTGCAGTTGCAATCAATTTAGTCTGTTTATATTTTGAAGTGCAAAAATAAAAACAAATACTGAAATTTGAAAGTTCTAAGTTTGTTTAAGTGTTCCTGAGGGCAAAGTCTGAGCAGAAAAGAAATAGAAATATTGAGTAATAGAGGAAGCAAAAAGTGAATAGTTAAGAATTCGTGTGTACAAATTTAGAGTATGATATGTATTGGTTAATGTATCAGATAATAAATATAATGGTGATAATAAATATATCAGTTGTGAGGGGTGGGATGAAGAGTAAAGCTCAGAGGAAAGTGTCCCTGGCTGCTGAAGATCACAGAATGGGGCAGAGAAGTAACCTCTCTGGAAAAGGGTTAATGAGCGTGCATGTGAATGGCTGCCTACGCCCTACCCTAAGAGTCTCATGGAAAAAACCCACCATAATTTATAGACTGTAACACAGTTTAGGAGACTTTTTTTGGTTGGAACACCTTCTTTTTTTGGACTGAAACCATAATTTATGGCTTTAAATTAAGACTGCCAGGAAATCATCAAAACTCCTGAATCAATTTTTATGAAGAAGGATCTTATAATGCCTCATTGGGATGCCTCAAGCTAACATTTCTTTTATGAAACTCTTTGCTTATCCCCTGCTGCCTTTTTCCCTTTCTCACCCACATATTCCAATCAAATTTAGTTAAGGTCTGACATGGTCCAAACCATTGTTTCTCTTCCCAAAGCAAAATGCTGGTAGCATGGAAATAAAATTGGACAGTCTGACCTAAGGTTCTTGACATGAAAGCAACAGGACCTTGCAAGGGGAAAGTTTTGACAATCAGATACCCATTGTGGCAGAGATGGGTAGAGGGTAGCTGGGGGTGCCTGCTTACGCCAGATCCCCAGGACCCTGCTTCTTCCCCAGTCAGTGGTGCCTATCTAGTAGCAGCAGCTGGGGGACAGGCGCTGGGGGACAGGCGCCAGCAGCCCCTTCCTCACCCAGTATTGCACACAGCTCTAGGAGACCCAGATTTTCTTGAGAATGACAGTCTGTGTCTCTGAGAGGAGTTCTAGGAGTCAACCATGTATCTCTCACCTCTGGAGGGGAAAGGGCCTGAGACGAACCACTCACCCATGTCTTCATGGCTCCATTGGTCCTAAAACTCAAATCTATGTTTTTCTTGGAGAAAATACGAAAGCTTGTGATTCAGACTTTGCAGACTGAGCGCAAAAATATGGCATTTTCTAGTTCTGGAAGGTTGATCTTTCAGCATAATGTTCTTTAATATATTTTGGCCTGCAACTGAAGTATTTATGCTGCATTTTGCACTGCTGTCACTCAAACACTGTTGTGAATGCTCAGTCTAAGTTTGGTTCCAAAACAAAAGTGTTGTATGACCTTGTTAACCTAGTTTCTGTTCAGAATTAATATCAGTGTGATGACTTGAATTATCTCCCCAGATAATCACAATATGGCATGCAATTTTGAATGTCATGTTTGTCTGACTCATGGGAAATGGAAATAAAAAATTGCCTGGAGCATTATGATTGCAAATACATTACCTCTTTGGCAGTGGTCACTTTATATTACATTATCACAATGTTATTAAAGACATATCATAACTGATTAAGCATTTTCATAGAATTCCACATTCTTTGCCAAATTCTGCTATTTAAAATGGGCATTTTACATAAGATTGCTGACAGACCTTTTTCTGGGGTGAGGATAGCAGAGAAAACTAGTTGTGTAAACAAACTTCAATCACTCATTAGGCAAGAAAGTAATCATGAAATTAATTATGAAATCACAACTGTTTATATCCTTTTGATTAAAAGCAAATATAATTTCTAATAAGAATTCTACTATACCTTGACACCTCATTCAATTGTGAAATTACTTTGATTTAAACAGTTGTAAATATTAAATTCATAACTTGAAAATAGACAGATAAGAATTTATACTAAATAAGTGAAATTCAGTTGAAAGATTTCAGGATATATTTAAATGATTTAAAAGTGAAAATATTAGTGTATCATTCTGATAGCTTTGTTAGTTCTTGTTCAAATTTTAGCTTAGCATATAAGAAATTCAGTTTTTCCATCATATACTTACAAGATGTTGAATCAGCATGCATTATTTCTGAGCATAGGTAGCTAATCTTGCTGTCAAATACCATAATACAATTGCCTAGCCTTTTATGTGAAATTAAATTATAAACTTTTGATGCATTTGAATCATAAAAATACTATTTGTTTTGTGGTGATCACTGACGTTGCTCTGAAATCTTGCTAGGTTTACTAGAAAATGATATAGTACTGTCAGTGTAAGTCTGCACAGTTATTAAAATCTTTGTGAAATTAGTAAGCCCTGCATTTGTATTTCTAAATTTATCACCAAAATCTGTCGAAGGAATATATACCTGTTATTACATACCTGTTGACTATATGACTATTCTGAGAGTATAGGCAGTTTCCACAAAGCATGTCACAGGCAAGACTATAATCATAAACACATAGGGCTGCAAGGAATGTGAAAACAATAACCAGACTACCTGGAGTATGATCCAGTTCTATGTGCATCACTCACTGCACAGATTTCTTTAACTTGTTTTTAAAATTTCTCAGTTGAAAAGATTCACAACTTCTGGGTATCCTGTAACTGTTTCCCCTCTCTAAGAGCTGGATATTTGTTACTACGCAAACTCAGTCTGTTTTGTAAATTAAGCCTATATCTTCTGTCTTTCCCCACAGAAAACAACTGAGCATTCCACCTTTGGGATACTTCTTTCTGTAATGGAATATTATCACAATACACTACATCTTGGACTTCTCTGTTAGTTGTTAGTCTAAATAAATGATAAAGAACATTTATCCACCTTTCCTCAAAGGATGTCTTTCTTAAACCTCCACCATTCTTACTTCTCTTGTCTGGACTCTCTCCAGCCTGTTTGTCTCTTTCATACATCACAATGCTCCAAACAGAACGAGATCTCAAACTGAGGCCTCAAAGCATCAAGTACAGCAGAGAATTTACTTATTATGTCCTCTATACAAATTGTTAGTGCACCACGGAAATTTGGCGGGGAGGGCAGAGGTGTGTAAACGTCACCACACCAATGAAATTTCAGTGTGCTATTCCCTCAAGATCCTTTTCTGAAGCAATGTTAAATATTCATCAACTTCCCAATATGGATTTCCACTTCCAATTACAGAATTTTATCTCAGTGATTTCAGACTCACTCTGATCTCTACTAGTGTATCCCTTCAGCTTTATTTCTGAATTGAAGATCATAGAATAAATGAGGTTGGAAGGTGCCTCTGGAGGACATTTATGCTGGTCTTTAGCTCAAAGCACAGCTACTGCTGATGTGGGAGCAGGTTGCTCCGCACCTTCAGTGGTCAAAGTCACCAAGGCTTCCACAGCCTCTCTTTGGACAGAGAAGGTTTTTCTTTTTCTCCAGTTGTGATTTGCCTTGCAAATACATATAGAGCCAAGGTGAAAGTCATTGACTGGTGTAAATTGTCAGCGCTTCAATGATTTCAATGAAGTCATGATACTTTGTGCTCGCAGTGGAGGGACCACAGGCTTTTCAATACATTGTGGAAACCCAGACTTTTGTGTCTTGATACTGAAATATTTGTTTGCAATTGTATGCCTGTGGATAGATCAAGTATTCCAACCCTATTTTAGTCATAGCATTTTTTTGTGTAAAGTCGTACTTAGTGCAGTAAGGAGAAATCTAATACCTGTTACACAGAGGTTGGATCTGTTGGTCATTTCAGTGCTTAAAAAGAACTGGATAAAAAAAAAAAAAAAGAAAAAAAGAAAGAAAATACTGAAGAAAAAATAAATACTGCTGAGCTCTGTGAAAGCATGTTGATTGACAGCACCGGAACACGGATCCGTCTGGCAACTTTAAACAACGAATCTGGCAACTTAAGGCCTGTAACTCTGCTGCTCTTAACAAAACACAGTAATATTCCTTAGTAGTTCTGAACAAGACACCTACAAGCCCAGAGCCAAGCCTTATAAATCTACCTGCAAATTCAGCTGTCAATCTGAGGTCAGCGGAAAGAGCTTTCTAACCGCTGAGGAACTAGAAAGTGTTATGGGTAAACCCAAATGACAAGAGAACTTTAATGTTAATGAAGAGTTCCTTATTCAACTTTTTTTGAGTTAAAATTTCTTACTGATTTTTAGTTCCATATCTGCTTTGCTTCCAGTGTTTCATGACTATATAAAAATAAATACACTTAAAAGGGATTTACATGGAAATCCAGCTTTAGAGCTAGTATTAGATAGTGGTCAGATTAACTACTGATGGAAAATGGAGCCTCCATCCCGAGCCTTTTCCTTCTGCTTTACCATAAATAATCTTAGCAAGACCTTTCTTCCTCAAATGCCATGGCCATAAACTCCATGCTGACCAACAGAACATGCCTTAACACAGTTTTTTCCAGCAATGCAACTAGTTCTAAAAGCAATGATCACTCAGATGATACAGTATGTTTAGTCTTTCATTGTACATTTTGAGTTACTTAGAGACTTTCCTTGCCATAAGAAAAATAGGCAGAAATATTTGGAATTGTGACACACTCTCAAGTCTGTATCACATCTTCAAAAACTGTAGTTTTATGTTTCCTTTATTACAGAATCACAGAATCACAGAATTTTCAGAGTTGGAAGGGACCTCTAGAGATCATCCAGTCCAACTCCCCTGCTAAAGCAGGATTGCCCAGAGCGCATTACTCAGGACTGCATCCAGGCGGGTTTTGAAAATCTCCAGAAAAGGAGACTCCACAACCTCCCTGGGCAGCCTGTGCCAGTGCTCTGTTGCCCTAACTGTAAAGAAGTTTTTTCGTGTGTTGGAATGGAACTTCCTATGTTCCAACTTGCACCCATTGCCTCTCATCCTGGCAATGTTCCTCTTATTGTAAGAGGAATTTATGGTAATCGTGAAGTAGAACCCTTAATTCACTTGTTAAATTAAGAGTAAATTAAACAGCAAAAATAATGTTAAGATCCTAAAATGATTTTGTAAATTATTAATTATGACTGACTTTGCCGTTTCCTAGGAGCTGATGGTTTCCAGAAAGATTGCTCATAGTTTTTTAAATAACAAAATGCATTTGTCTTCCAGAGTTTGAACAATTTCATTCATTATTCCTTCTGAAGTTGAACAGGTGCCAGAGATGTAACACTATATCTGAAATGTTAGTTAAGACAGTTCTTATTATTTTGTTGGGTTTTTTTTTCTTGAATTGATACCGCTATAATGCTTATCGAGACAGTTAAGTCATAGCAAATCTTACCATTATTAAAAAAGGGGAAAAAAAGACTTTTTGAAAAAAAGAGACATTTACTGTGGGCCTAAGGCATATTTAGCTGAAGTACAACCAGTATAACTCAAGAATGAAAGTATTTAATGTATTTTTAAAGGAGTGGAATTTTTTGCTTTATAACTATTTCTTTCTAGTCATTCTATTAGGAAACCAAATGTTATCATCACCAAAAAAAGACAGTCATATCCCAAAATGCACTAATAAATAGTTTTATTGTCATATAATGTGGTGAATTAAGACCAAATGTAATCATAGGCAAAAAAATGTCTACATTTCAGTTATACATAAATCTATCCAAGATACAGTCTGAATTTTAAACATAAATTTCCAAAAGAATATTTCCTTACTTGATTTATTACATGCATATGCACACCCTATTAGTAGCTTTGGAGAACTAAAGACAAAGAAGTGGCCAGTACCCAAGCCTGAGTGGTGGGCCTGTGCGAACCTCATTAAGTCCAACAAGGCCAAGTGCAAGGTCCTGAGTGGGGACCAGGGCAATCCCATGCACAAATAAGCCTGGATGGAGAATGGGTTGAAAGCAGCCCTGAGGAGAGGGACTTGGGGGTGTTAGTTGATGAGAAGCTCAACATGAGCCGGCAATGTGTGGTTGAATCCCAGAAAGCCAATCTCATCGCGGGCTGCATCAAAAGAAGTGTGGCCAGCAGGTTGAGGGAGGCAATTCTACCCCTATACTCTGTTCTTGTGAGACCCTGTCTGGAGTACTGCATCCAGCTCTGGGGCCCACAACATAAGAAGGACACGGACCTGTTGGAGCGAGTCCAGAGGAGGGCCACAAAGACGATTGGAGGGTTGGAGCAGCTCCCTTGTGACGAAAGGTTGAGAGAGATGGGGTTGTTCAGCCTGGAGAAGAGAAGGCTCTGGGGAAACCTTATAGCAGCTTTCCAGCATCTGAAGGGCACCTGGAAGAAAGCTGGAAAGGGACTTTTTACAAGGACATGTAGCGATAGAATGAGGGGTAATGGCTTCAAACTGGAAGAGGGGAGATTTAGATTAGATATTAGGAAGAAATCTTTCACTCTGAGGGCGGTAAGGGACTGGAAGCAGTTGCCCAGGGAAATTGTGGAGGCCCCACCCTGGAAGTGTTCAAGGCCAGGTTGGATAGGGCTTTGAGCAACCTCGTCTAGTGGGAGGTGTTCCTGCCCATGGCAGGGGAGTTGGAACTAGATGATGTTTAGGGTCCCTTCCAACCTAAACCATTCTATGTTTCTATGATTCTATACCAGTTCAGGGCAAGCTCAACAGAAATGACAGCACCTAATCTACCACAGTATAGTAAGTAGTTGTTAATAGCACTCCAGATAAAAAAAATAAAACTCTCCCTATTCATTTACTGAATATAAGCTTACTGCCTAGTCTCAGGTGAGGACCTTATTTTAACAAGTAGGCTTGGTAGAGGGACAAGAGTTAATTCACCTCCAGTCTGGGAAATGCACTGCCTACCATACCCTTTAAAAAGCCCCATAGCAACGTAGAGGGGATTACCGCTGGTGATTAAGCAGTTGGAAACAAGGAAACTTAATATCTAATAAGAAAACACTTGATTATGAATGGGTATTGCTGTAAGGAAGTTGATCTATGAGAAGAACTTTTCAGCTTATGAGTCTCATTTTAGCCTGGAAACAAAACGATTGTCCTTTTCAGCTGCTGTTTGTAGAGCACGTCTCCACCAAACTGGGACAGAACCCTGAAGCTTTCTTCATTGTGTCCTATGTGCCATAATGCTACCAAATGGTTGCTGTTTTTTTCAAAACTTCATTCAAATTTTGCATCACTTTTTAGTTGTCATTTTACCTTGAGGTAACTTAAAAAAAAATAACAGCTAGGAAAAAGAAGCTGGATGCCCTTTTATAGAGTGAGCCACAGACATACTCTTTCTGTTTTCAAAAACAGAAGAAAAATCTGCCCTTGGATCTTTCCTAGTACACGCGCTAATGTGTTTGCTGACTCCTTTGCTACTATTCCCATCTAGCACACATCATTTCCTCCCATTGTCCACCTGAATAACCATGGCTATATCCAGAGAGATTGCTAGTCTGCTGCCTCTTTTCAAGCCTGCCCCTCTCTGCACTAAGGTTATAGGTTTCCTGGTTCCATCCCATGGTCTCATAAAAGACACAACCTTGACTGCAGCCCTTGTCCCTCTTATAAGTTATTACCTCATCCTGAGTACAGCCCTTTAATTGTGATCTTGTCATGAAATCACACCTGTGAGCACTCCAAAATGATGTACAGAAGTGTTTGAATGTTTCTTTTTTTTTTTTTTTAAAGACAAGAACATTCATATAATCTGTGTCTGTATAGAACAGTCTGTAGCATTTTCGCTCCAAAATATTCTTTTGATACTGATCTACCCTGTCACTGGTGGTAGAGCATTACACAAGTGTGTCATAATTCCACATACGAATCCCTCTGTCACTGCACTGGCTGTAACCCAAGTGTCAGCAGAGAGTAAAGCCTGTGCAAATTTTTAGTGTGCAAATTTGGAAAGTTTGCACTAGGACAAGTGATTCTAGCTATGTCCCTTCCAACCTAAACCATTCTATAATTCTGTGATTCTGTGATTCTCTGGACACCTGCCCTTTAGATATTTATAAGCATTGATGAGATCACCTCTCAGTCTTCTTTTCTCCAGTCTAAACAGACCCAGGTCTTTCAGCCTTTCCTCATAAGAGAGATGCTCCAGACCCCTGATCATCTTCATAGCCCTCTGATGACTCTCCCCAGCAGATCCCTGTCTTTCTTAAACTGGGGAGCCCAGAACTGGACACAGTACACCAGATGTGGCCTCACCAGGGCAGAGTAGAGGGGGAGGATAACCTCCCTTGACCTGCTGGCCATGCTCTTTTTAATGCACCCCAGGATACCGTTGCCCTACCTGGCCACAAGGGCACATTGCTGGCTCATGGTCAGCTTGTTGTGCACCACAACTCCCACGTCCTTCTCTGCAGAGCTGCTTTCCAGCATGTCAACCCCTAACCTGTACTGGTGCATGTGGTTATTCCTCCCTAGGTGAAGGACCCTACACTTGCCCTTGTTGAACTTCATCAGGTTCCCCTCTGCCCAACTCTCCAGCCTGTCCGAGTCTCACTGAATGGTGGTGCAACCTTCCGGTGTATCAGCCACTCTTCCCAGTTTTGTGTCATCAGCAAACTTGCTGAGGGTACACTCTGTCCCCTCATCCAGATCATTGATGAATGATATGTTGAACAAGACTGGATCCAGTACTGATCCCTGGGGAACACCACTAGCTACAGGTCTCCAACTAGACTCTGAACTGCTGATCACAACCCTCTGAGCTCTGCCATTCAGCCAGTTCTCAGTCCACCTCACTATCCACTCATCTAACGCACACTTCCTACACTTACCTATAAGGATGTTATGGGAGACAGTGTCAAAAGCCTTGTTAAAGTTGATGTAGACAACATCCACTGCTCTCCCCTCATCTACCCAGTGTTTCATGCCATCACAGAAAGCTATCAGATTAGTCAAACACGGGCCAGACCTTCTCTTTTTCAGAATTAGTTTGTGAATAAAAAGCAGTTTGGGGTCTCTGGTAAATTTTAGTCATTTACTACTACTCAGACAGCAAACTTCTCCAAGACAGAAATGTAACTGCTAAGTACAATGTGGATCAATATTATCAATTACCTATAATTTCAAAAGCTTGAAATTAAAATCTTCTCAGCAAGAATAAATTCTACTTTCTCAATCTTTTGTTATAGCATGAATCAAAGGAGGTGTGATGATATGACAGATAACTGCATTCTTGGTGATAAGTACTGTATACATCTCTTTGTTTGTTTATTTTATGTTAGACCTTTTCTTTTAAATATTCTCCAATAAATATTCCTGACTGTTTTCCTTATTGCAGCTGACAGTCTGATATTTTTTACTACAGCATTTTCCTATGCTTTCCTTGAAATCTATTTCCTTATTGGCTTATTACCATGCTTTATTATTTATTTCAGATTTTGTGGTCTTTACTCTAGAATTTACTGATGCATTTGAATCTGCAGTGAACTCCATTTGCACTCTATTAGGCAGGTACCTAAATGACTCCAGTCATTCTGAATCTGATTACATTTTACATTGTCCTTTATTATTTAATGAGACTTCCAGTTCAGTATCATCAAAAGCCTTGCCTGTGACATTAGCTGCTGGAGCTTTGCTCTGTTCTGCCTTTTCTGAGCAAATTGCTCAGACTAAAAGTGTTGTCATCTTCAAGAAACTCCCGCCTTCCCAGAAATACTCTCCAGAAAAAAAAAAAGAAACAAAAAGCAAGTAGAATCCAACTCTAAACAAATGGAAACTGAGAGGAGAAAAGTTTGCCTGATCCAAGTTTTGATTGCCAGAAATGTCATACATTGCAAAACCTCCCAAAGCATTACAAAGGGGAATGTGTCCTGGAAATGAGCAAACTGAACTCTGATAAAGTGGAACCAGGTCAGGTATTTCTGAAAAACACTGTAAGTGTATTCTGCTTTGTGCAGATGTGGTAGAAGACCTAGGATTGAGCAGCAAAGAACTCTTCACTGTTATGGAGATTTGAAGCCACTTTCTCATTCCTTTGGTGGCACTTGTTGTTCTTATTCTCACAGCTACTGTCTTCAACTAAAATTTTAAGTGACAATTGCTAGGTAAGAGAGAGAGAGAGACAGAAAGAGAGGAAAAGATTTGTAGAACTAGGTGCTTTAATCCTCAGATAACAAACGAATTTATGTGAAATTCAAATTCTAGCTAACTATCAAATATTTATGCAAATTAAAACATTATTACATTTCAAGGTAAAACTCTTCCTATGTTACTCAGATAATTCACAGTTTTGCAGTTACCCCTTGGCACAGCTGCAAACAAACCTTGTCTTAGCAAGATTTGGCTAGCTGTCAAGGTGGAATGTGCGAAAATAGCAACAACAGCAAAGCCAAAGTTAATAGACATATGTTATCTTGTCGTTGTCCGTCAGCCCTGCAGACCAGCATTAGAATGTTGTACATTAGCAAATACAGTCAGGGAACTAAATGCATGTAGAATGAATGAACAATTTACTGAATATCTAAATTGCCAAGACATTGTCTATTTTATTTCTCTCACAATGATTGACAAACAAAAGTTTCCTGACCCCATCCTCCAACTTCCTCCCCAGGTAAACCTGAGCTACTGGAAAGAACCAGAAGTCATCAGAATTGGTGTGAGAGAGTCCTTTCTCTTTCTGCCAAAGGCAGCAGGATCCCACCTGTATAAACAATGAGTGTATTCATTGGATTGTAGCAACTTTTTCTAAGAAAGTTTTTTGTTGTAAAATTTCAGAGATAAATACACTTTTTGACTTTTTGGTGAGATTTCAGTAGAGTTACTGTAGGTTTTTTTCTATAATATTTCCTGACTAGAAAATGAGAAATCCTGGAGGTGAGAGTATTTGCACCTTTATGGAGAGAGTTCAGGGGAAAGGAGTTATGTTGGCTTCATGTCCTCATGGCCTTGAATTTTTCAGGGAACCAGAATTGCCTCAGCTGTACAAACCAACCCAAAATATGGTAGCCTCCCTCTTACTTCCTCAGTACTTTTTTAGTTGCTGAATTCATCTGTATGTGAATTGCAATATTTTTCTGATACTTTCTGTTTTCATCACAAATGTACTCATAAATTGAAAGTTCGGTGCTACTGCATATGTTATGACAAAGTTAATGGTTTCTTAGAGATGGTATTGTTCCAATTTTGTAGGTGATCCTGGTTCAAGTTTCTGGCTTCAGGAGATTTAAGCCGGGTAAATTGAAACTACCAAAAAGTTCCTGGTCTGGGGAACATTTTTGGAACTTGGTTTTCTTTTTCTTTCTCATTTTCCTCACTCATAAATGGTCAGATGGCTAAGTGTCAAATGACTTAAGTGAGGAATATTAATTAAGAAAATTAAACAGCTACTCACATCCTATGGCCCCTAGTGGAATTTAGTACTGTAATTTAAGTATACATTTTTTTCCATAAATATGCAGGAAATTATGGGTATTATCATTATTATTCACACTTCTAAAAGAAGAATATACATGGCTCCAGGCAAAACGTCATTCTTTTTAACCTCTTTGACACTAGTTTATTTTGGTGAGTACAGAAGCCCCCAGCCCCTTCTGAGAGTGGATAGATTGGGCTGACTTGTTGAAGTGTAGGCACGGTTGTTATTACATTTCTTGTATTTCCTTAAGTCTGTCATGTAATTGCATGCATAATTATACTGCATATTTTAACGTTGAAACTGTTCCTAATATATCATTGACTTTATCCACTTAAATTTTGAGAAAACTAAAATTGTATAGGTTATATTTAATAATGTATATTTGAAAAAATCATTTAACACAGAAACTATAATGTGATGTTTGAAAATTAATTTTGACTACTTCAGAAAACTTAAATACCATTTTCTAAACTTTTACATCAAAAGCGCACAACATCATAGCCTATGAGTCCGTATGGAGTGCTCCCTTCCTTTCATTCTCTTCTAGTAAGTAGTGGCATTTAGCCAATAGGAATATCTCTGTCTGTATCATCTTAACAGGCTAAAAAAATATAATCACGGCCTACTCACACCTCCGTGTCTGTTTTGAACCAGAGGCGACCTGTGAGGAAAAGACACCCAGATATAAACAAACCCATCTCTTACTTAATCTATCTGTTACCTGATGAGTAACATCCCTCTCTCTTTCTGGTATATAATACGCAAAGTAATTTTTATATTTATACAGATTATATTTATCCATTGAATTTCAGGTTTTGAGGTTGTATTTTGGAAGAAATTCACACTCATCTTACCTAGAATGGATCATGGAGTTGAAAGACTACTTTCAAAACATTTTGAAAATGCAAAGACATTTTTGGGCTTCATAAAAGAGATTTTTCATCTGCTTTTTCTTATTTTGCATGGGGGGAGATAAACACAAATGCAAAAAAGTTCTCAAAAAGAGAATCTGTAAAAAAAAAAAAAATTTCAAATCTAAGCAGTTGGCAACAGTATGGCTCAAAAAAGACTCACACAAATATGAGACTGCTGGTGGTGGTAGTTCTTTGGACAAAATTGCTGACAATTTCTGTCAATTATTCTGGCTTCATTTTTCAGCCTTTAATCTTACACAGTTGTGTTTGGAAGGAGCCTAAGACAGCCAGGTCTCTCAGCCAGCTCCTGAGAAAACACCATTGCGATGGCTGATTCAGGGGAAAGGAAAGCAGGTATCAGGGGCTACCTCACCCCTGTCTTGGAGGAATTCTGCCCATTTCAACTATGAAAGCAGAAGCCAGTCTCACCAGCCAAACAGACCAGCACACACATATCACCTGGGCTTGCTCAGGAACCCGGGCGTTGCTAGTGGGGCAGCTCTGTGGTCTCCTTTCCTCTGGTGAGCACCCTCCACCTGGTAGAGAAGAGTGGGTCCCCCTGGGTCTCCCCAGGCCCAGACACTTGCAGGGGGGCTTATCCAGCTGCAGAGAGGAGCCACAGCTTGGGTAGAGTGTTTGGGAGGCTGCCCCTCCTGCCGCACCACTGGTAGCTAACCTGGAGACTCAGGACTCAGCAAAGGTGTATGTGGTCCCACAGGATGAAAAGGGCTTTGAACCTATATTTCTCCCAGCTGCAGAATATGTATTGGGTATTTGAGAAAGGCGGTGGAGTCATGCAATTACAAGTCAGACTTCCCAACGCTTTTAGGAAACAGCAGCAATATTATTTTTCATTTCCTTTTCAGTCCCGTTGCGTTATTCTGATTTTTTCTAGTCTTGTGGTCACCATGCACAGTGACCATAATAAAGTGGAATGGGATAAATCTCACATGTTAAATACACAATTAAGCTACACAGCCAGTCCTGTACCTTTTTGCTGTTTTACCGTACTTGAACTTTTCCCAAACGTTCACTCTGAAAAAAAACAGAACCCTCTGTTTTTCCAGGGAGAACATTCAAAGCCTTGGAACAGGCACAATTAAATTTCATGCAAACTATCCCCTAGCTTTTTGCTGCGGGTAGCTGCAAAACAATGACAACAGACCCTGGGACAAGAGCACAGGGAGAGATAGGAACCTTAGGATTCCACTTAGGGGCCTATTCTGCTTGAGCACACTAGAAAATCTCACATAGTGCCCATATAGATGACTTTAAAATAGTTTTAAAACTTTGGCCTTAATTTATGCTATTAAAACTTGAATAGGGGTCTCAGTTTAGTGCTATTTAAAATAAGTTCCAAGCCAAAAAAAAGAAAAAAAAGAAAGAAATGGCTAAATGGCTAAAAAGTATTTCAGAGTTATTCCATAAAATGTCTTGATATCTGCCTTCTTGTGAACAGGATCACACTGAAAAAATCAACTGCACTTTCAAGTATCCGGATGAAAATTTGTGCTGAACAATATCATGAATGAAGATATTGTCTATGATATATCTTGATGGTGAACCTGTTATCAAGCTTTCTCTCATTTTAATTTCGTTTTATTGACATGCTTATGTGACTTCAGTAGGATTTTTTTTTCTTTTTTTCCCTTGTAACTATGGCTTCTTAGAAAAAGTGAATGTCAATATCCCATTTCAGTAGGCACTTAGAGATCTTACCATTTATATAAACTTGTCCTCCCAGAAAATGGATCAGCTTTTATTGGTACATTTGGCCATATTATAGGTTTTTTAACTTAAATTTAGGAGGGATAGACAAAGTCATTGTCAATGGCTCAGCTTATTTTATAGAGATGATCCCACAGGACTAGCAGAACACTGCTTTCCCTTGGTACCACGCTTTCATAGTTTGTCAGCCTTTATTTTCAATAGTTCTGCAACGTCTTAAGGAGATCCATACTCGAAGGGAACTTCAGCTTTGATTTCATTAGTATCCTGAAGTCACCCATTATCTTTATAGCCGATGCACTTACAGTTAAATCGATTGCATCAGATCATAGCTCAAATAACTGCCAGTGGACTGAGACTTAAATCAGACAATGCTGTAACATTCATCAATGCTATTTGTTTAAGGGAAAATCTCCTACAAGAACATTTTTCACATCCTTGGATGAACAAGGAGCTCCTGGACATGACCAAAAGCAAAAAGGAGGCCTACAGTGAGTGGAAACAGGGGCAGGTAGATGGGAGAAATACAGAGGAATCGTTCAAGCAGCCAGGGATCAGGTTAGACAGGCTAAAGCCCAGATAGAACTAAATCTGGCCAGGGACATTAAGGCAAACAAAAAATCCTTCTTTAAGTATGCCAGTGAGAAAAGAAAGACTAGGGAAGAGGTGGCCATTCTCCGGAAGCAAACACAAGAACTGGTTACCTGGGACAGAGAAAGAGCTGAGGTACTCAATGACTTTTTTTGCCTCAGTCTTCACTGGCAAGGACTGCAGCCACAC
>NW_009661372.1:61887-140808 GCF_000708025.1 Charadrius vociferus
TTAGGTTGGAAGGGACCTTAAAGATCATCTAATTCCAACCCCCCTGCCATAGGCAGGGACACCTCCCACTAGACCAGGTTGCTCAAAGCTCCATCCAACCTGGTCTTGAACACTTCCAGACATCCACAACTTCTCTGAGTAACAGACCACAAGATTGGTTTTGTTGCTAGGTCCTAAATAAAGAAACAGGAATGTCAGCAAGTTAAGTAACAGCTTTACATGAAACAATAGAGTCATAGCAGTGATTGTTAAAAAATGGACAGGTTGATTGCCCTGAGGAGAAGGACCTGGGTGTGCTGATTGACAAGAAGCTCAACATGAGCCAGCAATATGTGATCGCAGCCCAGAAGGCGAACCGTATCCTGGGCTGCGTCAGAAGAAGAGTGGCCAGCAGGTCAAAGGGGGAGATTCTGCCCCTCTACTCCACTCTTGGGAGCCCCCACCTGGAGTACTGCATCCAGCTCTGGAGTCCTCAACATAAGAAAGACATGGAGAGGAGGGCCATGAGGATGATGCAAGGGCTGGAGCACCTCTCCTCTGAAGAGAGGCTGAGAGAGTTGGGGCTGTTCAGCCTGGAGAAGAGAAGGCTCCGGGGAGATCTTATTGCAGCCTTCCAGTACCTAAAGGGGGCCTACAGGAGAGCTGGGGAAGGACTTTTTACTAGGGCATGTAGCGATAGGACAAGGGTGAATGGCTTTAAACTGGAAGAAGGCAGGTTTAGATTAAACAGTAGGAAGAAGTTTTTCACTTTGAGGATGGTAAGGCACTGGAACAGGTTTCCCAGAGAAGTTGTTGAGGCCCAATCCTTGGAGGTGTTTAAGGCCAGGTTGGATGTGGCCTTGGGCAACCTGGTCTAGTGGGAGGTGTCCCTGTCTGTAGCAGGGTATTGGAACTCGATGATCTTCAGGGTCCCTTCCAACCTAAACCATTCTATGATTCTATGATTTGTGGGTTGGGTTTTGGTGTTTTGCTTTGTTTTGGTTTTGGGTTTTTTTTGTTTTTTGTTCAGTACAGGTTTGAACTTCTCTATAGCAAATTACAGTATAAGATTGCTATGCTGTCAGTGTTAGCTGTTTATTATGCATTCTTTTGAAACAGTGAATGGATTCTCACAGCCCCCTGCTCTTGACTTTTGATTAAAGCATATGTCAGTCATTTGCAGCAGAGTTTAACAATGGAGGAGTCTTACAAAAACCTCAACTGCTTTTGAGTGGTCTAGCTGTATTTCTTGGTCAAAGTGGTTTGCCATATGCACATGGTAAAAAAGAACATGCACATTCTTCCTATGTGCAGCCACTCTTATTCATACACTGGAGCTTAGACGCCACGAATGTACCATGCTCAGTGTCACGGGCCTGAGATCATGGGAACTGTTAAGCTGATGTTGACTCCTCAACCCCCAACTCCATCCCCACCCTCCTTTTTTTAATGTTGTATGCTGTGGGCCATCGGAGATGCTTGGCTAGTGTTTTGAAGCTGCATCTTTACCATGTGAGCTGTGAGCTAGTAACAGACAGGGACTACTAAACAGTGTCAGAGAGCTCATCCTGCTGTAGAACATGACTCTATGTGAGACTGCCATAGCTGTGCATCTTGTCCCACTTAATTTGTAATCACAGAAATAAGAAATTGCTTCTCATTAAAATTTTAAGGGAAACAATAAAATCACATAAAGAAAAAAAATCCCCACATATATAATGAAATCTCACTGCTGGAGCTGAGTAACATATCACAGAAGTCAACTCTTTCTTTACTCTTAGAAGTAGTCTGTTTCACACAGTGTACGAAGTTAAAATAGGCTTGTAATGCATTCATCAATCTGCTTTTACCCATTTTGAAGTTTATGAAAATAGTGTTGCCAATCTGTAACTTTCCAACAATGCCACACTTTTCCAGAATGTTTTCTCAAATCCCACTGCACCCTACCTGTTTCTTCTGGAAAGAAAAAAAAAAAAAAAATTAAGAATAAAACGTGAACTTCTCCCTTGCAAAAATGAAAGTAAGTGAATTGACACACTTTCCAGTTTACTCAAGCTGTGGCATTCTACTTACTGTAGGCAAGTGAAACTAAGGAACTGTCTCAGATATTATTTTCCTTTCAAAAGGTGCCCTAAACTTACTTCTTGAAAAGATAGTAATGTATTTCTTGCCAAAACATTTCCATAATAGCAACTCATAAAATCAATTCACAAAAAGGAACAAATATTTATTTCCAGAAATGGAAAAAGATGATGTCAATGTGGCCCAAGACTAACATAAGTTTATGTTTCAGTTTTGACTCAAAAGTAAGGACCACTTGTTTTCTCTCATATTGTTAATTGCATATAAAAAAATGTTACCTGAGATTCTGAAGCTGAAATTTCATATCTAAAAACTTCGTGCATATTTGTTTGGAGGGTGGTGATTTTTTTCATGTTAAAATCAGCTGTGGCTGATAAATATAACTGGCAGCCAATACGTACTTTCTTTTAGTGCAGTAACAAAAGATCTGATGAGAAAAAGTTACGGAATAAAACAATAAAGGAAGAATGTTGAGAATCTTAAGAATGTCACCATTTTCTTTGGTTTAATAGAGCTTGTAGTTCGAATGTTGAAGCAGCAGCTCTTTTCATATATTTTTCCTTTGTCTCAGTGCAGAGATCTACAAGAAGGTGGGGGAAAACTATGATGTGCACACATACTAACTGATGAATAATATTTTCTTGCCAGAAATACCTTTCCACTATACCAATCTATTTTTTGGTTTTTGGGGTTGTGTGAAAAGGAATTGTTCTTGTGTTTATGGTCTTCTTAGTGATTAATAACCCTGGCCCAGTGGTCATTTAGGCACTTTAGTTAGCAGCAATGGCAGATATCCAGATTTAGGAATTTAATTTATCTATATGAACAAGGTTTATATAAATTCTCCAAAAACCTTTCCACTCTCTTGGAAATATAAGATGGTGGGAAGAGAGGATAAACATCTGCTACATTTAAAAACAGCTTGTGGGCTATGCCATCAATGAAACCAGCCCCGCAGTTAATCAGCTCTGCCCTCACCAACAGATGTCACTGCAAGCAAAAGGAATTAATTTGTGAGGTTATTGGGCTCAAGGAGTGACAAAACTCTCTGAAATCCAAATGTGAAAGAGCCTCTCTTCCAGAGCATATGTTCATGTCTCAGTTCCTCTGCCACAAGCTGAGAATTAGCAGCAGGCAGATTGGTAAAAATAACAAAAAAAAAAAAAAAAAAAGCTGAGTTCAAACTTAAAGCCATGTGAAACAACTGAAACACATCAAAGCAAAATGCAGTACTCTGCTTTTAATTTTATGAATGATTTAACTGAGAAAACAAAATCTGTTCATTCATTGTGTATATTTCCCCAAGGCACATTCAGGAAAGTAGACATTCCCAGTCACCTGATTCTGTGGGTAAAGATGGGAAAAAGAAAGTGTTTGTGTAGCAGTTACTAAACACTTCTATAATTTTTTCTGATTACAAATACACATATGCCAGGACACACAAAAACAGCACTAAAAATATTAAAGCTGCAAAGTAAAGGCATTAAAAGTTAAAGACTCTCACAGTTAAGATTATTGACATGCCATCTTCATTTCCCATTTTTGTATGCATTCTCTGGTATAACCTTTAATTGCACAATCATGTGCCTGTTTTGTGTTTCTGAAAGCAGCCTTAGAATAGAAAGAAATGCAAATTAGAAAAAAAAAAAAAAAAAGACAGAATTCTATCATGAAGAAAAATTTTGTCTCCTATGTCAGTAGACTGAAATCCTTTAGATCAGATGCAAGTCATAACCTTCTCTTATTTGTATTAGCACCAGTACTGGCAGCTGTCTAGATCCCAGGAGGCCCGATACACATATTCCATACCTACTTGAGAGCAGGGCAGGAATAAAGAAGTCTGTGGATTTTGGGACATTACTTAAAGCTTTGAGGGTAGAAAGAAACCTCTTGTCCTAGCAGGAATTCTTCCCTGGCTCCTCACAGCTGGTTACCCTGGTGCTGCCCTTGCCTTCCTGCAATGCCTCCTCCCAGGTCTCCTGTTTCTTCCTCATTCTGCCTTCATGTTGTTCCCACTTGTTGAGCTTGTTTTCTCTCTCTGCTCCGATTTGTGGTCTCCCACTTCACTCTCTCACTTGTTAGGAAGGAGGACAGTGAAGATTTTTTTTTTTTTTTTCCCCTGCTCACAATTAATCTGTCTTGGCTGCCAGTTGGAAGAATTGCAAGGTTGTCTTGCTAAGCCCCCAGTGCCTTACTCCAGCAGAGCTTTGCTGCAGCAGGCAAATTTAGCTGCCAACCTCTAATAAACCTCTGTTGAGCACTTGCAATTTGAGGTTTGCTACTTGCAAAGCCTTGCAACTCAGCTGACATTTAGCTTCCCCCTCGCCCCTACCCCAGAGAAAAGCAACTACAAAATATCAGCCTTTGCTTGAAAACATGAGAACGCTACAGATTTTTCATGAAAGCAACATGGTAATTAAGGTTCATAGGAAAAACAGCTTTTCATCTCTCTCATCTGATCTGAGATTTTCTTGCCAGTGGTGCAAGCTTTCAGAAGAGGGAGATATCCATTATGGAATACCTCAGCCCATGTTTAGTAAAAATATGGTGTTATATGGCATATAAAAAAATCTCACTACACGTGCTAAATCGAATATGCCTGAAAGGTCATTTTTAAAATTAGGAACCAAAATGTGGCTAGTGAACAGCTGGCTTTCAAAAACCAAAAAGCTTCATTAGTTCCCACTGGCTTTCAAAAACCAAAAAGCTTCATTAGTTCCCACTGACTTAGTGAGACTTTTCAAAATTCTTTATACTTTTGAAAATATGATCACCACCCACAAATCATTAAACCTACATTTAACTCAGATAGGACCCTTTGGGTTTAACGGGACTACACACTGAATAGTGCGTGAAGTCCTGTGTCAGGTCTTGAGACCATTTATTCAAAAACTTGACCCATCTACGTCAAGCCCTCACATATGTGTCTTTTCATACACACTTTCTGCTTTGTTCGGGTTACAGTAAAAGCTCGCTTTCTTAAAAACAGCTGCTTTGTATCTTGTGATATGACAAACTAATTCAATGGGAGGAGGCAATCTCAGTTACTCAGAAACTACATATTTCCCAGATTGGAAGTCTGTGGGCTTTGACAGGAAGCTGGATGATTATTTGCTTCTTTGATTTTTTTGTTTCTTTACTTCTCTTTCTTTCTCACTCTTTCCCATTGTATTTTTCCTCCCAGAGGACAGCTAAAAGCCAGTATGAAACAAGACAGTGCTTAGCCTCTGCTTTCTCCTTTTGTTGTCCAAGATACATAGAAAAAATTGTCAAGATTTCGGTTAGACCTCAGAAATACATATAGTTACCGTTTAGCAAGCCATTATTTCCTTATATCAGAAAACATAAAGTGGTAGTTCAGTAAAATAAAGCCAACTTGTTATTATAGCCAACATAAAGAAATAATTTAGATGAAGGTCTATACCCTTTTTCAAAGAATGGGAGTTTCTGTCTTTTAAAGAAAGGTCTCTCCTCCCCCATGTACAGTGTGAGGAAATGCAACAGAAGTAGTAGATTGAAATCAGCAATACAAACAAGCTTGCAGTTTTCCTAGAATTCAAAGGAAATGATCATACATCAAAGATTCCAGCCACTTTGAAAGGTCCATAAAAATATATAAGCAATCAGCCACCAGCAGAGCTGTAGTCAAATATCTTTGTTCTCCCATGGAGGTGGGGAAATGCTGTATTTGTTTCAACATATTTGCTTTCCATCTAACATGGGAAATCTGGCTGTACTCCACAGAGGCCAACATTTTCAAAGGTTCAGGGGCTGACAGCAGTTTGGGTGGCTACACATCTTTTGCCTTTAGTTTCTGGGGTGGACTGGATTTTTGCCCCCTTGTGCTGAGCACATTTTTAGTGTGCCATGTTGACAGTGGAAACTCCCTTCCATCACTTAATGAGAGTCCAGGCTTTCCAGAGTCAAAAACCCCTTCCTACATCTCTTCAGATCCTGTGCAAGTTCAGGTGAGGGAAGAAGCGTATTGCCCCAACTAGGCACTAAACCTCAGTGCATTGAGAAAGATACTATGCACTGTAGGGAATATCTAGACCTATAATTTACAGGTAGGATGGAAATGGCTGCCCTCGCTCAGGGTATGAAGTAGTATCAGTAAACCTAACGCAAACGAATTAACAGGCAGAGTGAAAGTGAAGTGATAAAAGGTAAGCTCCATATCCTACATTATCATTGAAGCTCAAAACTTTTACTTCCAACCTTCATTTTAAGCAACGCCTCTGAAGCTAGATAGGACAGCCCATTAAAGTTATGGCTTGGAAAGTCTGGGAGCTAACCAAGAAAACCAGTGTTCATTTTAATGTCTCACATTTAACAGCAGTCAATTTTTATCTCATCCGGAGCACATGTTAGGCAAGCACATGTTGACTTTGAATGTTGCTTTACGTACTATTATTACATATCAGATTATACATGTTATTGGCTGCACATTTGGGGCAAATTACATACATGCTACATGCTAGTTTTTAAAAATAAAGGAATCTGAACTGGCTAGAAAGGTCAGTTATTTCTTACCAAACAACTGCCTTCCCATAATCTAGATGAAACTTTCTTCCATCTTCATCACTAGGAAATGGGTATAAAATCATCTAGCCTCACACTGTTTAATATCTAAATCACATTTACAACATTCTGATGACTGAAATTATCACATCTGCTAGTTTTTTATGAAATATCATTTCACAGCAACATTTCAGTTTCCAATAATAAAAAAAAAGAGCAAAGAAAAGCAATACAGGATATATTAATCTCTATTCATATGAGAAACAGTTGACTTTTCTGACCTCCATGAATGGAAAGATTTGCAAATGTCCAGTTTCCTTATGCGAATTCACCATATCTAGTAACACCAGCTGTTTGTGTCACTGTTTACACATACAATATGCAGTGAAGGGTCCTTCCAAAAAAAAGTCAATAGCCATTATCATTGTTATTTACCATCATCATAATCCATCATCTGCTGTTGTTTCACACCACATTTTCCATGCCAAGTGTGGGTGTGCATTACTGTGTTGATGAATAGCTGAAAATTGCCGTGACAGGATTGCTGAGTTTCTGCTGGGTGGCACAGTAAAAACTGAATGACTCTTTACAGCAAGATGCATACATATATGCTACAAAGCTCAGCTCTCAGTTGAGAGTTTCCCAATTCTGACATGTTCTTATTGTAAGACACCAGTAGACTTAGCCTTTACACATAGCAAAAGAGAAGTTTATACTACAAATAACATTTTGAAATAGTATAGCAACATCTTTCTGTGAGAGGCATGAACATATCTTTACGCTTTTGTTTGTTGATTATGGTAACAGACAGTAAGCCAGGAAAATAAATGTACAAGAAAGAACCTATTGACTGGTTAAGGAAGAAAAAAATTCAGAACACTCTTTAGCCTTATCTTAACCCTTCTTTTGCATGGTTGCTGCAAATGTCGTGAAATCGTTTTACCAGCGCATGTATGTAAACAGTGTGTTGCCAACCTCTTATCCTATATGGACAATATTTCAGACACTTGCTATCTCCACAGCTGGATGGGATAGATGTATGTGTGAAGGGATAGCCGTATTAATGTTTTGCTACTATCTTAGTCCATTATCTGTTTTTATTTCGTAAAATATTGAAGCTGATTTTCAGCATATGTAGTCAAAATAGTATTGAAAAACTCTTCAGGGAAACCTGCAGCCCTGGAGTTGCCTAGGCTATCCTGAAAATGCTTGCTCAATTCTTAGTCATTAATAGTTTCACCTTTAGGCATCCTGCTTTTTCCCTGGCCTCAACAATGAAACACCTAGTCTTGCTTGAGCCCACTAATGAGAAGGCTAGGTACTTGCATACAGCTGATTTATCTAGTGCACAGATGTGGACAAGTGGAAAATGATAAACCAAGAAGCTAGTCTAACTTGAAAACACTCCTCTTGCAGAGAAGAAGTTGATTTTTAAAGAATACATGCCTTGGCACAGTAGGGCTGTGTGTTCTGCAAATGTTGTAGCTAAGTGGTAGGACAGTACATCTCAAAAACAGAGAGGTTGTTACACCTTCTTTGCATCTTAAGCAGGTTCATACTCAACATCCTGCACCAGACAGCCAGCTGAGAGCTGAGCTGCACCCTCAACCTGGGACATGTGCATCAGGTAGCCAAAGTCCTTGTCTGCTGGGTGGAAGGACTGCAGGAGAGCAGCATGCAGGGCAGTAAATCTGCTGGATGTGGTGAGCATTGGATTGCACCTCTTGCATTTTCTATTGTTACCCTTCCCTTTGCTAGTTCCCTGTTTGCGCTGTAGAGGTTTTCCCTCGTATGTCTGAAGCTCCTAACTTTTCCCATGCATTATGTAGGGCTTTGGCACATAACACTGAGTTATAGAGAAAAATCTGAGGAACACGGTTTCTACGATGTTGGTAGGACTCCATCTGTAAGGAATAAAGGGGTCAGGTCCCAGTTTGTGTGAATGCAGACTCTGGCAAAGGAAGACATGCCTTAAAGCATATGAACAAGCTCATTTTAAGTGAATGTGAATTGAAAAACAGTAACTGTGTTCCATACACGTGCTTGAAGTTGCAAACTGGCTTAAATGCTTTCCTGATTAGGGACATAAATCACATCCTGGTTCATAAATGGAAAGGTGCAGTGAGATTCCCGCCTCACCGGGAAAAAAAAAATATCTAAAATTTCCAAGAAATATATTATAGCCAAAAAACATATATTCTACCTAACTTGCTATAGTGTATTATTAATGAGGATACAAATTGTTTTTCACAGAATACTAAGAAGAAAAATAACACGTGGAGCAAATGTGTAAAGGCAAAGTATTCACTTTTCAGTATGCTCCCATTGCAGTACGTGTAACATTTCTTTAATATGTAGAGTCGGTCACATTCATGAGTTTGGGTCTGCCTTCTGGGAAATACTAACTTTTCCCCAAAAAATTGTGCCTGTGACTGTATGTCCACAGAATAGTATGAGTCCATAATATGTGTTTTAACCAAGAATTTGGGGAATTTAGAGTTGATCGTCATTTTTCCCATTGTAAATGGTGTAAGTAATAACTGACAGAGTAATTATAAAGAATAAAATGCAGTTCAATATCTATGATAATCTAATCTATGGCAATTATCTGTTCACAGTAAAGCAGGTACAGTGCAGCCCAAATAAATATTTTTAATGCCTTTTGAATGAAGAGGGAAAATTTTTCTGCTAGTAAATATATACTGTTCACATAAGTTATACTAACATGCTGAGATAAGAAAATAACTTTTCATTTGTTATTTTTAGGTACTGAATGCATTTGTGCTGAAATATAAAACCATAGCATGTGCCGCTGGGAGTCTTATGTATCCCTGACTCTCATCTTCTTCATCAAGATTTCCAAATTTGAAATTATAATGAAGTTTCAGTTAGCGGGCATATGAAATGGGAATAATAAATAGGATAATTAATTGAACCATAACTGTAAGTATAAAACCAGTATACTTAAACCAGATCTGAACTTAGGTATGTGTTATAATCTGCCATTCATTTCCACAAAGGTCCTAAGTCTCCAACTCTTGTCTCCCTACTTGGACTCAGATTGTCTTCCTCAGACCAAGGTGACTATATGCAGATCCTGCATGGCCAGATTTCTTTGAAAAAAACCCCACAAACTGAGATAAAGAAAATTATAAAGTCCCAAAGACTTTGTCTAGCTGGTATCTGAGAAGACATAGAGTCTGTACTAACCGGGGCACTCTGTGGGTCCTCTGTTGTGCAGACACTGACTTACTGGAGAGCGGGTAGGCTTTTATCATATTCTATGATTCTGTGATTCTACTGACAAAAGTCTTGTCTGAAGAGGTATCTACTAGCTGAAATGTGCATCCCCTTGTGTTGTAATTTGGATCAAATGTCTTACAAACATGTTCTGGTTTCAGAAGAAAGTTATCTAACAAGCAAGAAGTCTGACATTTAAAGTCTTAAAGAAGAATAAAAAAATGAAACATTTATTGCACAATGATGTCCTACAAAACTGTGGTAATGCAAACTCTGAAGACAAAAATACATTCTGGTTATCCACAAAGTGGTATTCTCTATCTTAATTTCACTCAAATTTGGTTTCTAGAACTTTACTGTTCATGCTTGCCCATGTAGCTCTTGGACAAGGGAAAACATAGAAGGGTCTGCAATGTCTCAGACTGAAGCTAATTGGAAGGCTATATGTGAAAAGGTTAAATACTTTTTCTTGTCAAAACTGACTGTTAGCTTAATATAATGAACTATCTCCTTAATGGCTGTAAATCCATCAGCCTGACTGGGGCTACCGTGTTTATTTTATCTGAAGGGCTGAGTTTAATGCAGTCATGGAAGAAGAAAGTGCGATGTCTACTAAGATGTTTACTACTTTTGTTCTCAGGTCAGCAAATCAAATTCGTAACATTTCCTTTACAGTATGCTTAATTGCTGCTTTTGCAGGTTACACTGTGCACTGAGTTTACTTATCTACATTTTCAAACAAAGCTGGTAAGATGAATGGGAAAGGGAACAAAGGGCCATTCTAAAAGGAAAACTGCACTGGTTAGGTATTCACACATGCATGTTTGGATGCAATTCTTGAACATATAAGCATTCTTTCTTTTTTCAGCTGAACAGCTTTTTTTTTTTTTATGGAAGGACAGAGAAAGGGAATTAGAAAAGACAGGCAACTGGAAAAATGGAGGTAAAGATCATTTCCCTTGGAAGAGGCAGCATGGAAACTGCAATTACCAACTATTCATATAAGTGAACTTCCCCTGAATGTTTTCATTCATTCCTTCTGCTAAGCCCATTTGAAAGAAATATTATTTTCCCTTTCACATTGAAATTATTTAACTCCAGTACCATTCTGTTACGTTTTCTGAAGCCTTTTATGCATTTTATTTCTAACTTGCATACCAATGTTACTGCCTTCTTCATGGGTTATTTTCGGCTATCTTTACAAAATTGAGGGGTTTTTTTACTGCTTTATTGCTCATTAAAGTGAATATAACAGGATTCTTGGTGACTGGTGAACATTTTGCTTCTTTCAGGGAAAATGGAGGTTGCAAGAAATACTTTATCTGCAAAACATGAAAAAATAAAGAAGAAAAAGATCAAAACAAAGAATAAACGACAGTCCAGGGACTGGCACATTCACATGAAATGTGGAAAATATAGCTTCAATGACCTGCTTTCCTGTTAGAAGAAGATGCACTAGATGGGTCCTCCACTAACACCTTTCTCTCTGTGTTGGACCTGATGAACATTGCTTGGTTATTTTTACATAGAACTACACCAGTTAAGAGGACTGGGCTGACATGAAGTTCTCTTGCAGTATTTACACTCTGACCTTATGTAGATGAATTAGACCCTTAGTTTACTACATGGTTACCAGTTTTGTCTTTCTGATATTAAACAACAGCAATCAAATCCTGTTATTTTCTAAAAAAAATTATTCCCATCTAGCTTGAATTAAAATATACTATATTGCATTTTTTTTCATGCAAATGGTGAAAACAATGGATTTATACTCTATGCATGCTAATAGATAAACATTACACGTGTACAGTATTTGCACAGAAATAACACCTACTCAAAGCTTTCAAGTGATACTGGGAAGAATGAAAGATTTCTCTGGTTTTTGAGAATCTAAATTTGTTCAAAAATGAATATGGGAATCAATTCAGAAATGGTGTCCTATGTAGATAACACACAGTGAAAAGCTTGTACTATTAGAAAAGCCCATAAGTGTGAGTGAGAACTGATGGAACAAAGTCCACACACTGCCAGTCATGGTAATTGTGTTACCTGAATTTTGTCTCTCATGAAAACAGAGCTGAACACCAGCTCTCTTGGAATTGAACACCAACTTTCTTTTCTTTTATTTTTGTAATAAGTACAATAAATTAAATGACAGAAAGAAAATATATCATATGAGAATAACATGCATTATTTGATTATATGGTAGTTCTATAGTAAAAACTTGTTGATCACATCAAACTATGCAAATACATTAAAAGCACTAAAAGAATCTCTACAATATGTATTTTATCTGTTTATCTGTATAAATCATGTTACTTGCAACTTTTATGTCTCTTCACTGGCAATGAGTTACTGAACTCACCCAGGTTTTTTGAATTACATGATAGTTTCCCTTGGTATAAGTTTTTGGACGCCTCTGACTCTCGTGGCCTTCTATTTCTACAAACTATTCTAGCAGCAACAGAGCTTCAGAAAAGCAGAAGGAAAGACTAGATGAAGACAGTGAGAAACTGAGTACAGAGGCTTGTGATTTTATTTATTTTTTCCCCTGAAAAGCATACAATTCCTGTCTGTCAGCCCGACAGCTCAGCACTGCTCAGGGCACAATCTCTGTGAGAAAGCTCTGAGGCTTTAAACCTTCAGTTGCAGCTGTCACAAGCTGATGTACAAAAAAGTGATTATTAATGCCTGGAACTGAAAGTCACTGCATCTAACTAACCTAATAGGTCATTCATTCTATGAACTGTGTCATTTAATTTCAACAGAGGTCTTTTTTTCCATGCAGGCAGTAATACTGCACACACTATACGAGTGGACAAACAGGACTGTTGGTAAGTGTATCTTTAAAAAGAAATCGCAATATTGTTTAGTCTGCTGAAAAAAAGATTTGGATCACTTGAGTAACTGACCTGGAAATGGATAGGAAATGTCAATCAATCAGACAGTGGCAGATGATGGGCCTGATAAGGAGGATTTTGAAATAATAATACATGTTAAATGCAGAAGAATCTATTGACCCAGAAAGAAAAAGAAAAGTTATTTCTCCAAATGCCTTCTATTCCCATTCCAATCTGAAACTGTGCTGGGAGAACAAAAAAGGTGCCCGTTTGCCTTGCTATGAGTATAAAAAGAGAAGACAGCATGTAGAAGAGAAAAATGCTACAAATGGAGAAAAGCATCTACTAAAGTCGCCTTGTTTAGGAACAAAAAGTATGTTGCGCTTTCATGTCTTTACCTAGAAGGTCTCAAATTATTTTTTGTAGAACATCATTCTTGGAAACCATCACTCCACTCAAGCAGGGAAGCATCAGCCGTTTTACAGGTGGAGACTTGAAAAACAGAGCTTAGATGGGAAATGTGTAATGGAGCTATCAGGCGGGCTCAGTCATTTCAGTTCTGTCTTTTATGTCTTACTTAATCACTCTTCA
Organism: Charadrius vociferus; assembly: GCF_000708025.1. Taxonomy (NCBI): domain Eukaryota; kingdom Metazoa; phylum Chordata; class Aves; order Charadriiformes; family Charadriidae; genus Charadrius; species Charadrius vociferus. Next base: position 75,141 of record NW_009661372.1, read on the forward strand.
TCTGAAATTTTACTACAAAGTAAAAAAATAAAATATTCTTTGAGGGATAAATTCAGTCAGAACAGAGACTTTTTTTTTTTTTTCCATTTGGAAGTCAAGAAGCTATCCTAGGAGCTTCTTCATTGATCTTAGCCAGGTATGTTGATAGGAAGCTGGAAATACCAGTGCTGTTCTCATCCAGAAGGTCTATGTCAGGTCTAGTGAACCAATGTGTCATGCATTTTAATGTCCCCTAGCATAATACCTTTTTATCATCGTTGCTGTTGTAACGCATGTGTGAGTTCAACATCTTCCACAATTTCTATTGTTTTTTGTAGTTCCTTCCAGCCTTTTTGGAACTCAAATTGTTTATCTTTCTTCGTGTTCCAGTTTCTGACTCAGATCTCTAGGCTTTTTCTCTCTTCTCATCTTATTCAGCCAGTCTACTTGAATTTTGTGAACTGGAGACACCTTTGTTAGAGAAAGCTTTTGTACATGCACTGAATGCCAAAAGTAAAGTCGTTTTGACAGACACAGTAAAACACAAATTCTGATTCTGAAACACCCAGATTAAAGTGAAAGGGTTTTCTGGGATCACATAAAGCCAAAGAGGAAAGCAATATGTAGCTGAGTATGAAAAGAGAGCAGGGCTGGGGACTTCTCAGTTTGAGAAAGTGTGGAGTTAATGGAGAGGATAAAGTATTTCTCTCAACTGATTCAATTTTAAATAATCTCATGGTCACTGGAGATAAAATACTGATTTTGGAACTATTTATCTTTTATTTCACCAGTCTCTGTCAGGCACAGCTGTATGGATGAAGTGTGCACCCTAAGAGATAATAGATTAAAATACGAAGGAATAAAGCATTTTCAGTTCCTGATCAACTTATTAATACTGAAGACAAAAATAACCCCTTTTATTAAGATAGCAGTTTAATCAACATTATTAGACTAATTTTTCCTGTTGAGTAGTTTTTGTGTTTGGTTTTGTTGTTGTACTTTACAAATATTTAGCCTCAGGTGGTGTTAGCTCGGTATAAAATTCTAGGAACAGGTAAATGACATAAATTACAATGAGGTAAATGTTATGCAATGACAGTACTGTTGTTTTACCGCGGTTTTTATCATAAGCCACTGTACCAACATAACTATATGATTTTTTTCTTCAGCTCAACCTTCGTGGACTGTTGCTGGTCTTTAGCATCAGCTTAATCTTTCACTATAGGAAGCAGTCAATCATCATAAATACAGCCAAGAGTACATAAGAGAAAGAAAGCAAAAATCTGGGATTTGGATTCTTGCCAAGGTGAGACTATGTGTACCATTCAAGTGGAGATTTTACAGGAAGGTAAGAAATTGTCTTTAGATGTGTAAGAATGAGAATTTCCTTTTCAGTTCTTTCACAGTTTTTGACTCTATATGACTGAAATTCCACCAGTCCTTCTGTCCTCAGAAGATTAGAAAAATAGGCCTGCAAGTCTGGTGAAATTTGTTTTTGAAGTGTTAACTCTGTTCTCACTGTTTCCATGAACAAAAATAAGTCTGTGAAGAGACATAACTTTAGTTAATTGTGAAAAGTGTCAATGCATTTCTGTTCCAGCTTCTTAGGTGCCTTTTCTGAGTGCACAGTATTCATTTAACACCTTCCCTCAGAGCCAAGCATTGCATCAATATGGTCTTGCAAAGTACAACATGACAAGTTGCTTCAATGCACACGAAAGATCTTCATATCAAAATGTTGAAATAAAATCCAGTAGAAACTTCTATCAGTGTTTTCTAACAATATTCTCCTTAGACTTCAAGACTTGAATCTTGTGACTAATTTCATTTTACAGGGCAGAAGTGGTGCACACTCCTGTCTCTGAGAACACTTTTCCTTTTGAGTTTGAAGCTGAACTCCATAATACAGCTGACGGGCTGGGAAGCAGCACTGCAGAGAAGGACCTCGGGTTCTAGTGGACAACAACCTGTCCATGAGCCAGCAATGCTCCCTCACAATGAGGAAGGCCAACAGCTTCCTGGCCTGCTTTAGGCAGAGCATTGCCACCAGGTCCAGGCAGGTGATCTATCTTCTCTAACCAGCATCTGAAGTGCTGAGTACACTTCTGGGCTCCCCAGTACAAAGAAAGACATGGACTTACTGAAGCAAGCCCTGCATGGGGCCGCAAAGATGATGAAGGGACTGGAGCATCTTTCTCATAAGGAGAGGCAAAGAGAGCTGGGACTCTTCATCCTGGAGAGAACACTCAGGAGAATCCTATGCATATGTATAAATGGCTGATGGGAGGGAATGAAGAAGAGGGAGCCAGGCTCTTCTCGGCAGTGCCCACTGACAGGGCAGTGGGTGCAGTTAAAACACGTGAAACTCCAGCTGAACACAGGAAAAGACTTTTATACTGTGTGGGTGGTCAAACAGCAGCCCAGGTTGCCCAGAGCGGTTGTGGAGTCTCCATTCTTGGAGATACTCAAAACTCAGGCAAACACAGTCCTGCACAACGTGCTCTAGCTTACCCTGCTTCAGCAGTGGAAGGGTTGGACTAGAACATGTCATGAGGTCTCTTTTAGCCTCAATGATTCTGTGATTCCATATTAGTGGAGCAAATTATTACGGAATTTAAAGTGACATGTGAGAGATGTTAGAAGCCCTTAAGAGAGGATTTACTTAGCAGTCTTAGGTGACCACTATATCAGCAAAATGTTTCAACTACACTTTCATCACTAATATCCACCTTTTGATCCTTCTTTTCATCTCCCTATTTTGCTCTAAAAATCGTTTTGTCTTTTTTTTTTTTCCCCCCATAGAATGAAGTGGAAGCAAGACATAACATATTTTTAAAACCCAAGTTTGCAAAAGCTATCTACTTTATTTGTCTTTCTTTGTTGACTTATTTTCTTTGTCGGTTTCTCCTCTCACAATGATTAAAGTAATTTCAAGAGAAGATGTCTGATGACTGTATAAGTCAATTTTTTTTCCCCTGGACATGAAATAATACATTCTTCTCATTATACGGTCTTTTTCTTATTTTTGTCTGAATTGAGAGCAGAAACAGGTTAAGCAGCTGTTGTTTCTTTCCTTTTGCTAGCAGTGTCCTCTACCATTCTCTCCCAAAACCTCAAAGCTCTCCCATATATTTCTATTTTAGTAAATTCAGCCAAAGCAAAGTTTTCTCTCTCCCTCCTCCCCTGACCCTCCAAGAACAAATAGAAGGAGAGATCTTCCACCATCTGGTTCAAAATTGTGTAGCTTAATTCGCTTCAGCTTCATGAAGACGATACATAGAACTGACTGGCATAGATGTTGTCGTGCCTGTTTTTATGTTACATACCTAAGGTCGACACAACAAAAAATAAACAACATACAATGGCCTGATTTACCTTTAACTTAGTCACTCTATAACTGACACTGCTGAAAAGAAGTTAGAATTTATCCAAGATGTCCATGTGCACCCGTTCAAATATATAAGACTTGTGTCAAGATAAACTTTTGATTTCGTGTATGTTAGCTTTCAACGTTTCAGTGTGATTTTATCCTCACTAAACAGCTCTAGATCTCACATTTTATGGTATGTTTCCTTGTTTGCTTCTGAGCAAAACCAGCTATGCTGAGGCATTCCTTTTTTGTTTCTTTTTCCCTGATGGTGAGGTGCTTTTGAAGGTAATATCTGCTAGCATGATCCCGCCCTTCAGTTCTGGCCTTTCTATCCTTCCTGCCCACCCAGAACAGAAATCCCTCTCCTTTATGTGACTTGCTCTTCCAGGAAGGCTGATTGCAAGGATAGGAATATTTGCCAGCTGCTTCATACTCACTGAGCCAAAGCACAAGTCTAAAGCTGATTTGAAAGCTACAGCCAGAAGGAACAAATCTGAGTGGGGTGGCTTCAGATTTTGTGCACATTCTGAAGGGAACAGAAAAAGCAGTAAAATTAAGGAAAACAAACCATTTTACCCTCTCTTCCACAGTTTCTTAAAATTGATCATTTCTGGAGGAAAACGATGTAATGAAATATTTATTTCTTATAACAGAAATTCAGGTCCTCATTGGATACCTGCACTTGGATTCATTTTAATTTTGAGAGAAGATGGACATAAAAATTCTTTCTATACTTTCTTCAGCTTCTGCCAATAAATATAATTTCCCATTGGTCCAGTGTAGCTGTAATCTTAGCATCTGCAAAACATTTGGCATTGTCATACACATAACAAAAAAACACCCAACTTCATATTCTAGTAAATTATGCAGAACTTAGCAAGGTAAAACAATGCCACGTCTGTTTTGATTCTAATAAATTCCATCTTAAGGGTGTTAAATCCATAGTGTCCTGTCTGAGTTGGCCATGCCACATCTGGAAACACTCTTTTCATTCTCTGTCTCTCTCTGTCTACTGCTTCTAACTGACCACCACCAAGGTAAATAAGAAAATTCACCTTCCTGCCTCCCTCTTTTGGAGTCATGGGTGGAATCTTATCAGCTCCTACTATTTACAACATGAGGCATCAAATGGTGAAATAAGACAAATTAACATTTGCTGAATAATTGTTTATCATTTAAGGATGTTTATGAGATCATAACAACAGCCTACAGTGCACCTACACTTACCTATTTGTTAGAGGATTTAAATGTTTTACTTTGTAGTGAAGGGAAAGACCTACATCCTGTGCTCCTTTCCAGCCCCGCAGCCCTAATCTGGAGCTTGCTGACGTCACTGAAAGGATTCCCAGAGGCTTTAGCAGACCTGGATTCCAGCTCACATGACACAGAGCTTGCTTGACTTTGCTGTGCAGTGCATGGATAAAATTTTATACACAAATATTATTGTACAGCCAAAGCTGTAAACATCACCTCATTTCTGTTTTCAATGCTTGGAACACATGGGTCCTCAAAAAGAAAATACCTTTTCATCCTTCCTATTTCTTCTTTTGCTCAAAATGAGAATTGCAGAAAAGGTAGGATATCACTTTGCCTGCCTCAGGTCATCCATTTAATACTCCACCAAAGCAAAGAACATCTCCCTTTCCATTATCAGTTCAAATGATAGTGTAAAACATAAAGTGAGCATTGTTTATTACTTGGCAGCAAGTCTAAATGTTACGTCTTTCCATTGTTGACGTTATGCTGAAAGAGTTTCTTCTACACCAGCAACTAAAATTCACTGAATTTGTTTTAGTTAACGAAAAGCTCATCTCTGTTTCTACCTTTTTTTCCAAATGTGAAAAATGTAAAGGGGCAGATGAGTTTTCATGAATTAGCTGCAACCTGCTTACTTTTGCAGCCCAAAAGGATAATAACAACCCTCTCATGTAGCAAAGTTTTGCCTACATTTTCTTAGTGAATTCACTGAGGAAGGGTAGAAGGAAAAAACCTTGGTAAATGATGAGCTGAACAGTCAGTCTCCTGGTAAAAATGCTTCCCAGAGTTACCAAACAATTCCCTTTTTTTTCAAAAACACAAAATAATCTTCTAAAACAACTTTTGGAACATTTTTCTTGGATTATTAAAGCTAAATTAAAAATAGCTTGCAGACAACCTCTTGTTTTTTAAACAGAGCCTTCACAGATCCTCTATTTAATGTTTTCTTACCTTACTGAATCTGTCTCTACACTACAAAAAAACTACTAAATGCTGTAAATATGCTAGCACACTTATGTGTAAAATCTTACCTGCTGCCCATTCATTAATTTTCCCCCTCCTTTAATGAGCATAATATTCTAGCCCTATTCATTTAGAAAAAAATTAAATCCTTTCCATCTTTTGCTCATCTTTGCCTCTTTTCCCCACCTCTTACTTTTGTTTTCATTTCTAAAAGTACTCCAGATGTTTTAGCTTTGTTTTTAATTTTGCCAGCTGGCTCATGCTGGTAAATGTAATTATTAAATGAAGCAGACAGGGGGGCTAGGAATGATGGAATTGGACTTCAGAAAATTCTTTCAGTATAGGTAGCTAGTTATGAGCTTTGATTCCCTCCTTTCACATATGTTCAAGTTCTACTCATATTTGATCTTACTCTAAATGATGATGGTCTCCACCAAGCAATATGCCCAAGTTACCTTCTGCTCTTCAGCTGAAAATTTTGATGCCTGCAGCTTACTGCAAGGAAAAAAGAAAACTAATAGACGAGTGCAATTGTCTGAACTTATAAATAATGGTTTAATATCTGACCAAAACAAAACTGGATTAAATCTTTCCTTCTCTGGGTCCTTGTTTAGCCCAGATCCAAAAAAAATCACATCTCTTTTCTGATGGTGAATTTGTTGATACTGAAGTATCTGTGTCAATGCTATCAATAGCATCAAAACTATTTTGTCTGTGTGTGTGGCAAGCGACTCACTATTACAGTTTTGTATTTTTTTGTAACAAACATATTTGACAAAAAAAAAAAAAAGAAAATAGAAAAATGCAGACGCTTCTCAATTTTTCATTTTTGTGAAAAAAAAATAAATCTTATGCCCTGGAATTGTACAATGAGTGAAGAAACCAAACAGTTTCATTCTAGTCAACAGAAAAGAATGGAGATGAAACAAGATCTCCATCTGGGCTCATGTAGTGGGAGACATAAACTCATTCTGAATTTGGGGCGGGGGCAGGGGAGACACCCAACACAAAGTTGATGGCAAATATTTGGAACACTCAATTCTTATTAAAAGTTTCAAACTAGATATTTTGGAGCTATTCAGTCCATGCAGAAATTATATGTTCAGTTGTCACAGTTTCTTAGTACTCTCAAACAGCCCAACATTCATATAAATGTCATTGAAAATTTACAAAAAGAGTAATAATTATGTACTCTTAAATAAATCATAACTACTGAAAATAGATGACTTAGTCCTTCTTAGATTTGATGACAGTTAAGACTACTACTCAAGAGAATCTGTTTGAAATTAGAACTCTGTGCTTATGGTCTTTTGATGTGATTATTATTTCTGTTTCTGCACTTTCAGGTGATGCAACCATACAAAGTCTGCTGCTCACAAGCCACCAGATTTTGATTAAACAGAAAGTATAGGCAGTTTGCATGTTATGGAGGAACCCATAACACTATTTCAGTTGAAAAACCCAGACTTTGAGGTTAGTAAAAATGTTTAAATGCCCTAGGAAATGTTTTTTAAAACTCCACTTACCTCTCTGCCTGGGTTGTAACATTAAGTTTACAAGATCAGTAACCTGCCACCTGAATTAATAGCAGCAGAGTGAAGAGGGTTATAAATTTGTTTTGCAAGTTTTAGAGGTTTTTTCCTCCTTTCTGAATAGGTGTCAGATGATGGCAACATATTGATTATTTTCAAGCTTGTATATGCTTTAAAAATCAAATGCCAAGTTTGTATGCAATTCAGGTTGAGAATCTTGTAAGTCAGAAACCTGCAATTTTTTTCCAGTTGCAGAGTAATGCTTTTTCCTTAAATCACCACCCTTAACAACAGCAGCTACAAGTCTACTTAGAGCCAGGTGGTCCTTGGTGTCACACTCAGCCTTTCTGCCATGCTTGGGTCTTCAGCCGACGCTGCATATATTAATATCATGTGACATGGAACAGAAATGTTCAATTTAATCTCGCACTCTAATTTGAAAAAAAATATATCTGTTAAGTCTGCTAACTGGAGAGAGTTTATTTAACATTGCTCTTCATTATCTTGCAGAATCTGTCGTATTTCCAAGCCTGTGAGATGCTTGATCAGGTCACACATGTAAGGCAACATCACGCTAAACGAGGTAAGATTGTGAGCCTCCTGAAAGGGGCTGATATACCCTGTCAACACAGTGATTTCCAGTTGATTTGAATATAATTTTATAGAGGTCCATGAAGATGTTAATTTCTGTTAGCATTGAGAAGTCTAATCCAGCAAAAAATAAAAATAAAAGTCACACTCGTCCTTCCCTGTCCTAAATGTACTTGGTTGTACTGAAAGAGAATAGAAGTGGTAATGCACTGCCACAATTATGAAAAGCATTAGTAACTTAAAAATACATGCAGCTACTGCAGCTATTATAGTATTTGTGAACACAAGAAGAACTCTGCCTGTTCTATATTCAGCATTCTGTCTGCAAAATAAAGAAACAGTAAATGAACATACTCATGGATAAAGTTGCTTGCATGTTCCTTCTGTTATTTCAGTGCCAACATGTCTATAGCTGCTTTTTACATTAATTTGCCTAGTGGTCTTTACTTCCCAGAAACGTGTTTCATCTGACCTGCAAGCCAAGTTTCCTTTATGATTCAGGGAGTAATAATATAGAGGCTTAATGCCCTGTAGAGGACAAGAACAAATCAACACTTTCTCACTGTTATTCTTCCTAGGGGTTTCTTTTATGGAAAAAAAAGTTAATAGAATTCTTTCCTTACTATGGTATGAAATCTATAAGAAAATTCTAAAACTAATTAATATACAACCTACCATTTAAAGATCATCAGAGAGGTACTTTTCACTAAACTACAACAAAGACATTTCTCAGCCCAGTATGATCAAATTATTAAATGTGAAAAATGTAGCACAATTTAATTTGATCTGTGCCATTTAAATTATTATTTTCACTACTCATCAAAATTGCTGATACTACAACAAGAGACTGCCTCATTTTTTTAATGAATCAGTCATGGTAAAATTTTCTTTAGAATGTTTAAGCAATTAATTGACACATTTATTAAATGTTCTGTGGGCTAAAAAGAGAAGCCAACAAATGAGAATGGCTTGAATGGAGAAAAACAGTAAGAAATACTCTTCTGCCAAGCACTTTTTCCTCTGCAGTAAGCCCTTATAAGAGGACCTTGCCAGAATAAATATTTTCCCCACATGAGGAATAGATTGAGTAATGATGTTGCTGAATCAGAATTGTGCTGGGCTCAATGCTCCAAAACAGAAATCCTTCCCTTGACATTTTATGTTTATCACAGGCTCGGAATTTTGTTGAATTCATGCCCTCCATGTTCAACCCCCCAGTTCATAGCTTTCATTGAATGAAACAGCTGCCAATACCACTTACCCTTGAAGATGCTCAATGTTTCAGGTTTATTGAAAATCCTTTTTTGTGATGTTTTGCATGGGCTATTCCAAGCATTTATCTTAGCACTTCAAAGTCTAATCAGGAAAAAAGAAGGTAATATTTGGCCTTCCTGCTTTTCAATGTGCTTGACTATAAAGCTTTAAATAGTGCTCACAGCATGCAAAGAGACTTGAATCAGGTCTTTATACTTCATTCAAATAAGGTCCTTCGAAATTGTGCTTATTTTGCAAAATGGATACAGGCTGTGATCAATGAAGCCAAACTCTAGCATTCTGTCACTTCCAGTTTTAAAAGTCCAGCAGACTTTGCAAAAAAACCACCCCAAAACTGACTAGATTAATAATATAGAGCCATAATGATATTTTTGGAGTAATTATGAGGCTGATGATCAGTTTAATGGGCAATTGCTAAATTTGACTGCCTGTGAATGGTACTGCCTCTGTGCATTTAAGCTTTACAAATGATTTGCTGTTGTTATTGGAGGGACCAAAGGTATTCGCAATGCCCTTCATATTCCCTGTTCTCTCCCGGCAACATATGGATTTGGTGGCTTCTGATGCATTGGGGTTTTTTTGTTCAGAAGATTTACGGTGATTTTAGAGTGCTGAGAAGGGTTTTATGGGCTTGTGGTCCTTGAAGAGGAAACTTCTGGTATATAGACCCTTTCCTATTTATGGAAATTATTCTATACATGCTCCAAAGTGTTTCTTAATGCTGTTATCAGCATAGCTTGCCATATTTGTTCTTCAGATTAAATGACTAATAACTGTATCAGGTAAAGTAATATGCAAGAAGATAAGCACTTGGGACTTTGCTTATCATGTGAACTAAACTTTTCACATCCAGCCAAATTTTTTTTATTTTTTCATTTAGAGCGGCACAGAAAATGTGATAACTGGGACCTGCAAGGGATGACAATTTTGTAAATTATTCTGAAGCAGATCAGTAGAATTATAGAACCATGGAACCACAGAATGGTTTAGGTTGGAAGGGACCCTAAAGATCATCTAGTTCCACCCTCCCTGCCATGGGCAGGAACACCTCCCACTAGACCAGGTTGCTCAAAACCCCATCCAGCCTGGCCTTGAACACTTCCAGGGATGGGGCCTCCACAACTTCCCTGGGCAACCTCTTCCAGCGCCTTACCACCCTCAGAGTGAAAAATTTCTTCCTAATATCTAACCTAAATCTCCTCTTTTCCAGTATGAAGCCATTACCCCTCATTCTATCACTACATGTCCTTGTAAAAAGTCCCTCTCCAGCTTTCTTTTAAGTGCCTGTCAGACGCTGGAAAGCTGCTATAAGATCTCCCCGGAGCCTTCTCTTCTCCAGGCTGAACAACCCCAGCTCTCTCAGCCTTTCCTCGCAAGAGAGCTGCTCCAGCCCTCCAATCATCTTTGTGGCCCTCCTCTGGACTCGCTCCAACAGGTCTGTGTCCTTCTTATGTTGTGGGCTCCAGAGCTGGATGTAATATTCTGGGTGTGGAATATTGCATCAATAGTGGTTATTGTCTTCAGTAGTGATTACTGTCTCACTCATGGTCCCATAATCACCAAGGTGATTACATAAGGGTCTCTCTCACGCATGTCAATGACTAAGTTACCCATCTTTTCAGAAAGCAGGAGCCGTGATGAGAAGCTTCTAGAAGCTAAAGTTAATGAAGAATGATATTGTGACTTGGCATATACCTAATATACCTGATCTCTGTTCTGGCTAACTAGCCTTCAGATAAAAGTAACATGAAAGGACATGTGTCTTTTTGCTCCATTTTCTTCCAGGGACCATGAAGCCCAGAGAGGTAGAACAGAGCAGGTGGTAACTGTGGCTGTTCCTGGGCCACAACATGAAGGATAGCCGGGAGAAGGAAAGGCAGAGATTTAGTGTTAGAACAGGAGACCAGTAAATAACAAAATTCCATAGGCAAGGAGACAGAAATGTAATTCAAAAATGGTGTCTGACACACTCTGCCTCCAGGGTCTAATCTCAGTGCAGAGTAAGCATCACTCTTACTCAGCAATGCTCCAAAAATTGACAGACTCTCCCAAATGTTTACTTAAAACTAATAAAGTATAATGTTCTTAATTTCTTCTTATGTTTTCCTTAATGTTTTTTTAATGTGCAACATTACTGATAATAAACTGGAAGAATTCTGCTCATTTCATTAAAGAAAATACATTCTGCTTTTTCTTTTCTAACACATTGTTTTTGTCTGGTTTCCAAGTTTATAAGCAAACTCTTTGAATCTGTCTGTGCCATGTCAACTTTGGAATGATTTGAAATAACCTGTCAGCTGAACAATTGCAACCAATTTTAAACACTTCAGGGGTTCATAGGTTTCTGTGCTCCTCGGATGTTGCACAAAACTATTTATGCCAGCACTTAGTGATAATAAGATGCTTGGCTCTGCAACTCTGTTTCAGTGGAGATCTCATTTTCTGTAAAAGCCATCTTGGTAGCCTCTGACCACGACCCTGGTCAAGTACATTATGTAGCGTGCTAATATTTCCATTATTATTATCATATTATATCTTCAGATAACCTTTATATTTGTTTATAAGTGTATATACACTTGCAAGTCCTGCTTAAATCAGCAGCAAATTACCAAAAAAATCTGTTTGTACCTACTGAAAACTTTGTGTCTGTATTAATATTTTATTTAATGACATTTCTAAATCACTTGTTCTATCTAAGAAAACACAGATAGTTGCACAAAAAAAAAAAAAAAAAAAAAAAAAAAAAAAAAAAAAAAAAAAAAAAAAAAAGGATTCATTCTTGCCACAAAATAGTGGAAATGAATGTACAAAAGAGAAGAAAACCATGCACATTTAGAATTGCGTAATTATTGCAACATTTTCATATATTGATACATAAGCACCGTTGTAGGAACCACGTTGTCTGTTAACAGTTGCGACTGGAAAAGTCACAAAAGTGAATGATAAAATTACAAGCTCTGTAGTTGCAGCACGATTTTCATTTGACCTCTTGCTAACAGTGCTTAGGGAGGCAGAGTATTTACTACAGACTCGTATTCCACAAACAGTTCTTGGACGTGTCAAACTCAGCTAAAATGAACTCCTTCTTTCTGATTCTTATATGATGTTAAACCACATTTCAGCTCCAGTGCTCTCTTTAACAAGCTGCTTCTTGCAGCTCTTGTTCTCCTGAGCAATGATTACTTGCCTTTGGTAGGGAAGATCTGGGAAATCTCCCGTTAAAGGCTGCACTGAGACAGATCCTCAGCTTGCATAAATCAGACTAATTCCACCGAGGCAGTGAAGCTACACGGGTTTACACACCTGCAAAATCCTGCCCTGTAAATCTGTAGTGCCTGACATTTCAAGGACCTCTGTACTCAATCTCTAGGACTTATCTAGTGCTGGAAGTTGAGAGCTTTGCTGGAGTAAAGCCAGACTGCTCCTTAGGAGCAAGAACCCACATATATTTCCAATTAATCCATGACTCCTGTCTCTATTCAGAATGTTAAAATAAAATAAATAGTGCAGTAAAATGTGTCTAACTCTCTGAAATCTCTGCGGTTGTTAAAAGAATAAGCTAGTGCTGAACTTGCTCCATCGTTGCACTGGTTGTACATTTTATATTGATTATGTATTACTGATGTTTAATTTTAAAAGCTTATTTTTATTTTAGTCTTAAGTTGTTGAAGGAAAGGGCAGATCTGAGAGAAATAAGAAACACTGTTGCAAAGTGCTAACATTTTTTATAGACACCTCCTTCTGGCAAGTGTTCATGGATGTTCCCTTCCATTTAATTTGTCTTGCACATGCAATTTATTCTCAGGTACTAGCTCTAAATGCTAAGACTGATCTTTGTTAAAAAAACAAGCAGCACCTGTAAAGGAACTGAATAGGTATATTTTGTTGAATTATTTTTTCCTCAAAGCTCAATCTCTTCTTCTTTAGCCAGTGTGTTAGCATCCAGAGTATTTCCTCTAATTCAGTCATTCCTAATAAAGTTTAAAGGATTGTGTTCAGGGTTTTTTTGATTCACATTGGCATCCAGAAAGGAAATCGTACATTATTTTCTTTTGACACAGTTACAGTAATATACAACTGTAGTCTCAGCCAGTAAATTACAAAAGACTGTTCTTCTAAAGGCCACCAGTTTAATATTACTCAAGAGCTTTGGTTCATAACTATTTGGCTGAAGTCCATGAAAGACATTTGTGTGTACACATTTGCACCTCTGCACACACCTCATTAACAAAGTAGGCATTAGAATATGCCAAGTAATGCTCCAGTCTTCATATAAAAGCCAGAGGTGGGATCTAACACCTAAGTCTGCATGATCTTCCAGCTCAGTGTCATGCCTTACAGCATCAGAAGAGCTGCACCTAGAAAAAGCGCTATTATATCACCTCTTCTGCCTCCCAGCCTAGAGGGCATTGCTCCCTTCCGTTAGAAAAAAGGGAGCAGCAAAGGTAACTACTCTCACAGTTATATTATCTAGGACTCCTTGCATCACTCGCAGGCCTGCATGGTGTTTTAAGACAAAGAAGCCATTTTATAGGCTCAATCCTGTAGCTCATGCCTTTATAACCAGTCTATGAAGAAAAAAAAAAATCAATAATAGAAAAAAAAGACAAAAAACATTAAGAGAAAAAAAGTCTGAATTTATAACCAGATCTCAAATGAAATCTCCAGTGAAAATATCCTGCAAATTCACTTGCGGATTTAACTTTGTTTTCTCATTCATCTCTGCAATGAATTTCTCACCAAAAGTCATATTTTTTAATGGTTGCTACTTTACTGACTTTTAAAAAAGTTTTAATCTGTGGATCATATGAAGCATGAAGTAGTAAGTCGGTGGAATATTATCAATCACACAGCCAATGTATTGCCTGCAATATAGCCTCATTTGAGGCCAGCAAGATATACCAAAAATTATGCCTAAAAAAGAACGAAAAATTACAGGGCTTCATATAACAGGTATTACACAAGAATTATTGGACAAAAGGTTCTGAAAGTTTGTGGCTTTAAAAGAAAAACAAAAGGAAGAGCAATAATTGGTAGACTTGAGAAAAACTTAATTTTCCATTAAATAAATCATCATAAACTGACTTGTCCTGCAGACATTAGGGTTTTTTTCTAAAATACTTTAAATATAAAGTCCCATTTCAACTACTTTTGAGCTTTTTTTTTTTTTTTTTACTTTTTAATTTCCAGAACTGCAATTTCCTATTGAATGTTTTCTGTAAGTGTTTGCCGAGGCACTTGCACTGTCCTGGCTAAACAAGGAGGTCCCAGTTGATGGGAGGTTAGCAAATGCGACACCGATCCGCAAGAAGGGCCACAAGGAAAATCCAGAGAACTACAGGCTTCTCAGTCTGACCTCGGTGCCAGGGAAGGTTATGGAGCAGATCATCCTGAGTGCCATCACACAGCACATACAGGACAACCAGGTCATCAGGCTGAGTTAGCACAGGTTCATGAAAGTGAGGTCCTGCTTGACAAACCTGATATCCTTCTCTGTCAAGGTGACCCACTTAGTGGACAAGGGAAAGGCTGTGGATGTTGTCTACCTGGATATTAGTAAAGCCTTTGACACTGTTTCCCACAGCGTTCTCCTGGAGAAGCTGGCTGCTCATGGCTTGGATAGGCATACACTGCACTGGGTACAGAGCTGGCTGGCTGACCGACCGACTCATAGAGTTGTGATAAATGGAGTTAAATCCAGTTGGTGGCTGGTCACAAGTGGTGTTCCACAGGTCTCGTCATTGGGGCTGGTTGTTTAATATCTTTACCAACGATCTGGACAAGGGGGTTGAGTGTACCCTCAGTAAGCTTGCAGACAACACCAAGCTGGGTGGGAGTGTTGACCTGCTTGAGGGTAGGAAGACTATTCAGAGGGATCTGGACAGGATGGATCAATGGGCTGAGGCGAGTGGTATGAGGTTCAAGAAGGCCAAGTCTTGGGTCCTGCACTTGGGTGACAACAACCCCATGTAGTGCTACAGGCTTGGGGAAGAGTGGCTGGAAAGCTGCCCGTCCGAGAGGGACCTGGCGGTGTTATTTGACAGCTGGCAGTGTGGCCAGGTGGCCAAGAAGGCCAACAGCATCCTGGCCTTGATAGTACCAGGAATAGTGTGGCCAGCAGGACTAGGGAAGTGATTGTCCCCTTGTACTCAGCACTGGTAAGGCGCTGCCTTGAAGAGTGTGTTCAGTGTTGGGACCCTCGCTACAAGAAAGATATTGAGGTGCTGGAGTGTGTCCAGAGAAGGGCAACAAAGCTGGTGAAGGGTCTGGAGAGCAAGTCTTATGAGGATTGGCTGAGGGAAATGGGACTGTTTAGCCTGTAGAAAAGGAGGTTGAGGGGAGACTTTATTGTTCTCTACAACTACCCGAAAGGAGGTTGTAGTGACGTGGGGATTGGTCTTTTCTCCCAGGTCACAGGACGAGGAAATGGCCTCAAATTATGCCAGGGGAGGTTTAGATTGGATACCAGGAAAAAAATTCTTCACCAAAATGATTATCAGGCATTGGAACAGGCTGCCCAGGGAAGTGATTGAATCACCATCCCTGGAGGTATTTAAAAGATGGGTAGACATGACACTTAGGGACATGGTTTAGTGGTAGACTTGGTAGTTTTAGGTTTATAGTTGGACTCAATGATCTTAAGGGTCTTTTCTAACCTCAACAATTCTATGATTCTATAATTCTACAATTCAAATTTTCCATAAAATCTTCAATCTCGCTCATATGCAAGTCGGTCTTGGTACTCTGGAATTGAGGTGCCACTACAAGGGGTCTCCTGTAAAAGTGTGACATTTTGTGCAAAAGCCTGGTATTCACAAAAGCCATTTCCACACAGGTCACTTCAGCCTTATCACCAACAAAGGAAGAAAAATTATTTTAATTGACAACAAAGGAAAACTGATCTTTATGGTCAGTATTGTGGGCTGCAAGTCAGTAAAGTCAGTAGTTTTTGGTCCCAGTGATGTCAGTAGCCAGAGACAGGCATCCCTGCTAGTTGTGTGTGTTCAGGACAAGATGAAATCTAACCATTAGCATGACAAGAGAACAAGGTTTTGGAGAGCTCATCACTATCTTGAACTTGAAGCAGAGTAACAAGTAGTGATTAATGACCAAAAGCAAAACACGTTTTTTGTTTTCATCCAACTTTTAATAGACAGATGTCCACTTCATAATAACCATCTGCATAACTAGCACTGATGGAGATCCCTAGTGGCACTTCCAACAGAGAGGTCAGAGACTGAACCAATATTCCTCATCACAATAGTTACTGTACTTTTATGACAAAAGAGTCATATCTATAACAATATATGCCCAGTCCGACACCCAACACAATACAAATGCTTTTCAGTTCTATGAAGACAACTGCTGACAAAGCTGCTCCCCAAGATAGGTCACAGCACTCTTGCGCACAGAATCATAGAATTATAGAATGGTTTACATTGTAAGGGACCTTGAAGGTCATTGAGTTCCACGCCTCCTGCCATAGGCAGAAAAAAACTCCCACTAGACCAGTTTGCTCAAATCCCCATCCATCCTGGCCTTAAACACCTCCAGGGATAGAGCTTCCACAGCTTCTTGGGCAACCCCTTCCAGTGCCTTACCACCCTCATATTAAAAATTTTCATCCTAATATCTAACCTAAATCTACCCTCTTCCGGTTTAAAGCCATTACCCCTTATCTTACTGACTTACAGTCTTTCATTCTCACAAAGAGAGGCATTGTGTCATACAGAAAGAAGTCATAGGGATTTGCACTGAAGACTCAGTATGATAATTTTGTTAGATGAAATTAGCTGTTCATTACATCTGTGTGTTTGGAAAGCAAGGTAGTGTTGGTACTATTTCCTTGCAATACCTGCAGAATTATCAAAATGTGACTGATTCTCTGTAGCTTCTCCACCTGACCTGACCTGTCCCTACCCTCAGCAGAGTTCTAATACCAGTTTATCAGCAACATTTTCATTCATTGGGTTATTCCAAAGAAATATCTTCAGTTATTTTTTTCCTTTCTCACTAATTTTAATGTCTCCTTGAAAACACAGTTATTGTCACTATTGTAAAGCATAACCTCATGATCCTCCAACAATGCAAAAAAAGTTGGCATTGTAGTTTCACATTCCACTTAAGATGAAAATGTTATCAGTATTGTCATCGTAGCCCAAATAATGAGATTTGTCAGTAGCATGTGCACACTTTACTGCTTGATCTTCTGCAGCAGTAGAACAATTACAGTGTTTTATAGAAGAGTTAAATAATTTTTATTTTCTTATTTTACATAACAAGCATAAAAGCTGAAAAAATAAAATTAATACAGAAAATAGAAAATTGTAGTGAAAGAACAGTTCGTGTTCAACCCTAAAGATTCTTAGGGTATTCTAAAACTTGGACTCTACTGGTAAACGCATCATTTGCTCATGTTCTTTCCACGGTTACATTATTGTGCATGTGATAATGTATATAGAATCATCATCACTTTAGTCCTACTTTTCCAGATGAGTCATTTTTCCTCTGATTTGCTTGACAGTACAATTTTCAGTCCTGTTATTTATTTTTTTTTTTTTTAAGCTGAAGCAGAACTGTGCTGTTTCACATGGATATTTTTTTATTCACTGAGCTTTTATTTCATTCTTCACAGTTTTTACTTTCAGGTAACCTTTCAAGTCAAGAAAAGTTATTCAACAGAACTTCAGCTCTGAGAGAGTTTAATGACAGACTGATCAGCTGAACATGCAGCAGTGGTTGGCATACAAGTCTGAAGAAATTGTCAGAATTCATTAATAAAAAGGAGAAGATCATTTATAATACATCAGATACTGTCCAGTAAGAATAGAATGTGGAGAGGTTTTTTTGTTTTGTTTTTGGTGAAATGAAATCGTGGAAGCCAAGTGTTCTGCTTTTAAACAGGATTTCATTTTGGTTAGTCTTTCCTCATTGGCAGTCTAACATGTATTTTACACAGATTGTTAATGCAAGTGTGAACAAATCCTACATAATTCATAACTGTAAAATACAGACTTGAACAGAATGAGCAAGAAATACCGTATAATAATTTGCCATTTCTGGTAATAGTGTCTTACTGTTAAGTACCTATTAAGTAACAAAAATAACCAGAAGCCTGCAGAGCTTGTTTTCCAATACTCAGACCACAAATAACAGCTTGTAGTTGTTGTACGTCAGTTGCACAAAGGATTAATTTAACTTAGAACACAAAATCTACATTAGCTTGATGCTGTGCAAATGTAATAAGTTATTAGGCTATCGGGAGTTGTAGAGTGGAATAGCTTTGTTTTGGTGCTGCGGCTTCATCTGGTGCTAATAACTTCAGGTCTCACTAGGACATCGATAGGAACATTGCATCCTTATCCACCAGGTCAGGGAGGGCAGATTCTTAGAATATTATGACTGCCCCACCTCTTCATAAGAAAGGCAACATTGCTATTGCAATTCTAGCCCTAAACGCTGCCAAATAAAACAGAAACTTAAAATCATTGAAGAGATGACCAAGGCTACTTTTTCTGTACACAGCAGGCACACCTGAAATAATTTACTTCTTTTGGACTGCTGCTGTGAACATCCAGGACTATAATACTGCCTTAATTAACTAGTTCCTAATTTCCAGCTAGCATAGAACCATAATAGCCAAAATTATGGCCAGTTCTATGCAGTGCTCCCCAATTCCCGTGTAAGAAGTACTTAAAATAAAGCTCTTTTCAATCACTTCCTCACCAATGTGAATACTGAGAAGGGTTCTACAGCTCCTGGTAGTTGGCTGAACCCACGTTTTCAGTAATTCAAACTATAATTAGAATCTAAATATTAACTTCAGATCAATATTATATATTAACCTATCCCTAAATTACTTCATACTCATGCACCATGTAGCATCACGCAGATTCCTATTTTTAGCCTTTAAAAACTTAATTCAGCTATTCAAGGAAGTAAAAGTAGTAGATTTTTACTATTGCATTAATATGACAACAAGGATAATAAAGTCAAAACTAAATTTTGATGTGATTAATTTGATAAACTAATGGAACTGGCAGCTTATGACAGTCATAGTTAGTGAAAAAATCCTGGCATGCCAAGGCATCATGACCATGGAAGAACTTGATGGATAAAAAGTAAAATCCATTTCTTTCTCACCATTAAAACAAAACAAGTTTATGTTCTAGTGATTAGGATATACCAGTGAATATATATTCATGAGGCGTATGTGCTTATAGCACACTGTGGTGGGTTAACTTCAACTAACAGTCAAATGCCCACTCAGCCGCTCATTCACTCCCTCTCTTCATCAGGACTGAGGGTGAAAACAGGATGGGAAAGCTTCTGAATGGAAATAAAGACAGGGAGATCACTTACCAACTACTGTCTTGGGCCAAACAGACTCAACTTGGGGAAAATTAGGTTCAATTGATTTCCAATTAAAATATATTCAGCTTGCTGGAAACAAAAAGACAAACATTAAAAAAATACCTTGCCTGCTCCCGCTGGTTCAAGTTCCCTCCTACACTCCCAACTCCTCTATCCACCTCAAAAGGCCCGTGGGGGATGGGGGACAGAAGAATATGGTCAGTACGTGAGAATTTCTCAGTGTCACCCATTATTCTTCACACTTCTCCCCTGCTCCAGCATGGGTTCTTTACAGATTGCAATTCCTTCAGGAAACAGCTAACTTCTCCAGTGTGGGGGTCCTTCCCAGGCTCCAGCATGGATATCTGATTCACCATGGGGCATCTCCACCTACTCATTTGACCTTGCTGTTCTCTCTACTTTATCTCACTCTCTCTCTCTTTTTTTCCTCTTCTTTTTCCCTCCGCTCTGCCTGTCTGATGTTTTCTGATCTTTTTAAAACATGTTTTCACAAAGGTGCCACTAGGTTGGCTGATGGGCTCATCAATGTCCTGTGGTCAGTTTTTTGGAGCCAACTGGAATGACTGCATTTGGCTCAGGGTATTTCCTGACCTCTTCCCACAGAGGCCACCTCCACAGCCTACACCCAGTACACCTATACAAACACTCTTACGTTTGCTGCTGTGTAGCATTTCAGAGCGTGTTGTAGTTCACTTGAAACCTGTTCCAAAATTTGCAGGCTCAAAAGCAGAAAATAGTGGTGCTTCTCCAAAATATCTAGCCCATTCTTAAAACTATACAGGTAAACTGAACTTGCTAGCTCCTAAAATCTGTCATTTCTCTACCTGCATTTACCAGAGCTGTCTCCAGGCCCTGTCCTGTTACCCATAGCAATTAAACAGCTGCCTGAGTGAGGACTGCCACTGCCTCATTCCCTGGGGTCTTTTCCTCTTCCAGAGTCCTTTGGTCTGGGAGTCTCCCTTCATTGGTGTGGTGCACAACGAGGGGGCTCCCTGTAGGCTACTATTGGGTTCTTTGGGGATGGTAGCTGAGGAATTAAATGCAACTCACCCTCAGAAAACAAATCTAGAGCCTGAACTGGTACAGGTTGCAAGATCCATCTGGTGCTCCAACCCATTCATCTTACTCCTACCTCTTCCAGTGGTGCCAAGGGAGTGAGCAGGTGGTAAAATAGCAGAGGGCTTTGAATTAGGGATGCAGGCTCAGCACTGAGGGGATGCATGCCAAAACAACATTGAAAACATAAAAAAGCCAGCCTTTAACAATTAATCAAGATACTACACTTTCTGGGGTAGGTTTCAAAACTTTTGTTTCAGGTTCTTCCCTTGATGCTACTATCTCATGCTTCTGTTATCCTTTCCTTTCACAGATTACTACAGCCTTTTATAAACGGGCCAGGCTAGGAACAACAATGAAAAGATTTTTTTTCTAATTCACACAAATCTTGTTATCTTTCCTGTAAGTGGATCAATTTGTAGGCAAGATCTCCGGGTCATCTACAGCCACCTCTCACAATGGGTAACGCAACAGCATGCTCTTTTCCATCTGAATAACTGCATTCCCTCAGTATGTCATTTTTATAAAGAGTATGTTCATGAGGTATCAGATCAGAGGATTTATTCTATAGCTGAGGTTCATTCTTTATAATTCTGAAAGCATGATTCTTCCATGAAAGGGTTTTTAGTTTCTAGGCCACATCCCCTAAAATTCATCACTGCTGTGTTGATGGATAAAGGAGATCTAGGCCAGGGACGCAGAGAGGGAGAATCATCTGAGAACCACCAAGAACATTCTTAAAAACTTTTTTATAGTATATGAAACTGAGGGCTTTTTCAGTACTCTCTGTCAGCCTGGGACAGTCCATCCATCCCAAACCCACAGGAACAGAATTAGATGACTTATTGTACCATGATGTATTGTTCCATGTCCTTTCTGTCACATTGTATGTATACAACTATGGAGGAATTTTGTCTTTCTGTGTACTGTGTTTACATGCATTCATGAACTTACTTTCTGTTCTTTAAGATCAGACAGAAATCAAGAACCTAGACTGAATGTTCATATTAATCCATCCTTCTAAAACTGTTATTTGAGATCAAAAGAAAACAGGAAATATTAGGCCTATTTGTCAAACCATCTGAAAGTCTAATGAAAAAGAAAATTATTATCAAACTGTCACAAGGAATTATTTCTTATATTTTTAAAGAGCATTTTATATTTTTCATGGTTTCATTTTAAAATATGCTTTTAATAAGAAGCTTTAAGATTCCTCATTGTTTTAGTAATCTGGCTGTTTTTCACTGACATGTTCTATCTTTCTGCTGGTAGTCAGCTAGTGGCAAGGAGAGATTATTTTGGCTAGATTAAGACACAAAGTTAAATACTGAAGATAAAACCTTCAAGCCCCTGGCATTACAGTAGAAGAATCACTTCTATAAATCACTGACTGCCTGTAAGTGGTTATTCTAGCTCCTTCACAGATACTCATTTTCACACATGGTATTAACTTTGCAATCCAAATCTAAATTCAAGATGATTATGTGAAGTATCGGCCAAACATTTTGAATTATCATCTTCTTTAAAAGAAAGAAAACCCTGAAACGTTTGCAGTGCTAAAGAAGCACTTGTCACAGCATTTTTAGAACAAGTTTTATGGAAAGTGTTTTTTAAAAAAAGGCAAAAGGGACTTTAGGTGTTGCGGGGTATTGATACCAATGTATCAAGGATTTCTTTTAACAGGTATTCCTATAGCAAGGAGATACCTCCTTCCTATTTCATTTCTACATGATCCTATGACCAGCATATGTGAGGGCTGGATTTTGATTCTTTGTTTTGTTTTGGTTTTTAGTCTGTCCATGTTAAGAGATGGTAACAGCATAGTTTGTGCTGATATGTGCAGAAAAGATTCACAGAACCAAGTCTACACGTTAGACAAATGGCAACTTTCTAAGCATAGACACTCTTCCTTATGTTAGAAATTATAGTAGGATATTTTACTCAGCTTCTGTTTCAGACCTGAAAAAGAACTTTTTCACCCCAAGACTGGTTCTATTTTTCTACCTGTATTCTTGGACTAAGAAAATGTAATTGCCTTTCCTTTCGAACTGTTACTTGTGAAGAAGACTGTTTTTTATTTTTCATTGTGGATTTCACGATGTATTTTTTCCTCCTGCATAAATTAATGCAATAGACTCTCTCTGGGTTTACAACTCCAGAGTATTCATATATGAACTAGAGTGCTAAACCTTGACCTCGTTTAATCTGATCTAAGTCAAAAAAAAAAGTTAGCTGAGTTTTGAAGGCGTTTATTTGATGAAATATACAGAAATCTGCCTCAAACAGGCAGGAAAACAAACCCACTAAACAATACATCCTCTGAAATTTCAGCATTGTTTACATTTTCTTATAGTGGCTTGTCTAGAATAGGCAAATATGTGAGGTTTTTCTCTTTGGAGGAATTTAAAATAGAAAACATGGAAATAACAAGGGTGAACTATAGACTGGCACAAGCTGTAGTAGCTGAGATATTGCCAACATAAGAACTGCTTAGTGAGCAGTGGGCAAGTGAAGGCTAACCTGTGCAGTAAATCCAACCCCACACCTTATGTGTGTGGAAAAAGCAACAGAGAATGAGAAAATGTTCTTCATCATGTTATAAATAGTAGAAGAGAAAAATCCATCAGCCAGCCTGTTTGGTGCTCCTGCAATTGCTGTTTTGCTTTGCCATCCTTGGCAGGGCTTTGAGCTGTGATGTATTCACCTGAAGCTGGAAGCAGGGACCTGTGCCTGGGCTGGTGGAAGCAGCACCCCTCACGCTTCCCCCTGCCCTGCAAGGGCGCAGAAAGAATTGATTTGCTTGTGTCTCTCTCCTTATGAAGTATAAGACAAATTAATTAAAGTATTGTGGAAAGGGTACACAAAGGGCTGGATTTAGAGAGTGTGAAGACTAATACGTGTAAATGCCTCAGCATGGTCAGGTTCATGCTGTGCTCATGGCGTAGCACAGCTAGACTGCATTAACTCAGAAGACAGGGATCGTTTAGGAAACAAGTGTCTCAGAAATGGTTCAGTTCTTCCTTATGACATCCACTTGGTACCTCGTCAAAGCAATGACTTTGAAACTACAAGTCTCTTACTTGTCTTTTCAACGTACTGCAGTGTGGGCTGCCCATGCAATTGAGGATTTGAGCCTATATTGATTTAGACTCTATTACATGAAAGCACTCCAGATTTTAGGCTTCCTCTAAAAAGGAATGACTGATCTATTATATGTGTTATCCAGATAAATTTTAGAAATCTTGATTAGTGTATAAGTAATCTTGTAAGTGGGTTTTATTTGGATAATGATGCTTCTTAAGATGCCTCAGTACTGGGTATTGACTAGATGTTTCTTTTTATGACTGTTTTTTGTACCTGAACCCTAATTCATTATTTCTGTCCTTTTGTAGGTCTGCACATTTTGCTAGTGCTGAAACCCTTGTATTACTTGCTTTTTCTAACCTGAAGAAAGCCTCTACCCATTCTTTGCATCCGTGCTCCTCATACAGCCACTGTATGTCTGCATGTGCAGAAAAGCATCGGGCACATTGTTACATATGATTGTTCAGAAACATGGACTCAGTGGGCTAAAATCTGAAGTATTTTATCAATATAAAATCTGAAGAAAGTCCAGCTTTTACCAAGACTATTTCCTCTCATTTCATTATGTGAAAGATACCACCATGCATTTGTTCTGTACTTTTATAAAGTATGCAGTAAATCTTTTTAGAAGTTATCAGGGAGGTCAGATCTTCTCTTTAGACCATGAATAAATACAAAATAAATAAAGGTGAAAATAGATCACTAGGCCATTTTTACCTCTTCTTTGGAATTTTTCAAATATGATGTGCTCATTTACACTTTCAGCTTTCTTTGTATGTCTGAGCTTCAGCTGAAAGTGACTGCAAGGAGGTTGTATATAGAAAGAATTCTTCATGACTTCCCTAACCAAGACAAAATGAGATTACCAGCCTGATTTTCCAAAGTAGTTTAGGTCCATTTAGATTCAATCAATACAATCCTAATGCTTCAGACATACCTGTGACCTTCCACCATCATTTCAAATGGTCCCATCTCTTTTTTGACTTGATTCCCGAGTGTGAACAAAAGTGGGCTTGAAATCAAAGAGGAAAGACACTTCCTGGAAACTGACCAGATGGCCAAAACAGGAGATCTAGCATGTTGAAGCAGCCTAAAGAAAAAAAGATAAACTTATGTTATATTTTAAAAGAAATTTCTGTCTCCTGATGATTCCAGAGCAACATCAGCTCATTTAGCCTGACTACAGACTCCTGGGAAAATCTTAATCTCTTTGGTTCCTGCAATAAATTCATTCTCAGGACTGTTATCTTATAAACATAAAGTCTACCTTCTTTGCCATTTTCTTGGAAGCAGGGTTTTCATCCATCTGATTTTATATTTTTAATATCACAGGTTTTGTAACATACTGTAACTTTGCTACTTATTTTCCAAAACAGTGAAGGATGGTGTCGCTGCTTATGTTAAGTGCACAAAAGAGAATCTTAAGCATGCAGGGTCCAGACGTGGCCAAACACTCTGTGCCACCGCTACAGCAACTATTCTGTAGTGTGCTAGCATTCAACTATGCCTGTTTGTTAACATGTAAGAAGTACTGCTCCGTCTATACCATGCTTTATACATGTCCTTTTAATCTTATTGTCTGTACTATTTCAGATGCCAATAAAGAGAGGATCAGTAAAAAGAAACTGAGGTACAAATGGGAGATAAAGCAAGCAGGGTAGACAAACTCCAGTCTTAAATATTACATATTGTTACTAGTCTTAAAGGGAGCTAGATATAGGCATAGAATCACAGAATCATGGAATGGTTTAGGTTGGAAAGGACCTTGAAGATCATCGAGTTCCAACCCCCCTGCTACAGACAGGGACACCTCCCACTAGACCAGGTTGCCCAAGGCCACGTCCAGCCTGGCCTTGAACACCTCCAGGGATGGGGCCTCAACAACCTCTCTGGGCAACCTGTTCCAGTGCCTTACCACCCTCAAAGTGAAAACTTCTTCCTAATGTTTAACCTAAACCTGCCCTCTTCCAGTTTGAAGCCATTCCCCTTCTTCCTATCACTACATGCCCTAGTAAAAAGTCCCTCCCCAGCTCTCCTGTAGGCCCCCTTTAGGTACTGGAAGGCCGCAATAAGATCTCCCCGGAGCCTTCTCTTCTCCAGGCTGAACAGCCCCAACTCTCTCAGCCTCTCCTCATAGGAGAGGTATTCCAGCCCTCAGATCATCCTTGTGGCTCTCCTCTGTACTCGCTCCAACAGGTCCATGTCCTTCTTATGTTGGGGACTCCAGAGCAGGTGGGATCTCATGAGAGTGGAGTAGAGGGGCCGAATCCCCTCCTTTGACCTGCTGGCCACACTTCTTCTGACGCAGCCCAGGATACGGTTGGTCTTCTGGGCTGCGATCACATATTGCTGGCTCATGCTGAGCTTCTTGTCAATCAGCACACCCAGGTCCTTCTCCTCAGAGCTACTTTCCAGTCATTCCCCACTAAGCCTGTATTTGTGCTTGGGATTGCGCCAACCCAGGTGTAGGAACGGCTTTCAATGTTATCCTCTCTTGATTTCTCAAAAGAAAAAGGTTAAATTTCGTATATTTCCACAGATTAAAAGTCAAAAGAAGAATTTTGGATTAAGTCAGTTAATTTATATACTTTATTTGAATTTTCATTTCATTTTGACCCTTTTTGTCAAATTTCGTATTCTTTGTATGCTACCAATGACTTCTTGTTGCACAGAAAATTCTGTTTCAATCAGAGCTCTTCTGCTATAGAAAAATGTCAAAACAGGAAAGTTGTGGGAAATAAATGCAATTATTTTTTTTTTTTTTCAAAAGCAGTGTCAGAATAAAAATCATAGAAAATTCTTTAGAATCTTTCTTATCTTGTCACTTTTTTAATGACTGACAAGTTCCTACTACCCTTCTTCATGGAATACAGTGTCTTCTGATGTTATTTTCATGTTATTTAATTACAATTAATAGAATCGCAGAATAATATCTACAGGATATCTGATTAAAAAAGCTGGATTCTTTAATTTGATATTCTGTGTCACCTAAGCCTGTAAATAAGCCTGATCTGTACTACTGAAGTGCATCCATGTGACAAGAACAAGTTCATAAAACATTATAGTGTTGCAAATGCTTCCTTTACAACTGAAGCCTTTCTAGGATGTGTGTGATCAGAATATACAAAACATCATAACTGTTAGAAATCTGGAAGTAGTGAAAAGATATTTTGCTGTGATGATAATTGCACATAGGAAGAGATTGCCCGGAAAGGCTGTCCAACCTTCATCTTTGGAGGGTTGCCCTGAAAAATGTGGTCTAAATTCAATATTGACATTGCTGTGAGCAGCAGGTTAAACAAGAGACCCTCCTGAAGTCCCTTCCCATCTGAATTATTCTGCAATTTTAAGTCACAGGAAATGTTAAAAATGGATTATTCTAGTATCTTCTAGGTACAATTCTGTCTATAAAACTAACATTGACAATTTTTTTCTATTTTCTATAACACATGACAGATTTGGGACTGTCCAGTAATGAAATCAAATATTTGAAGTATGGGTTTTTTTTCTAAACAGCCTCCAAGGAAACTTAATTTGAAGAATTCGGGAGGAGGTTAATTCAGTTGAAAAAGATGTGTTGTGTAGGTCTATCCTTATTTCATTTTTTCTTCTAACCATTTTTATGACACAGAAAAAAAAGAGTGTTCACCATCATATTTAATACCAAAAGCAGATGATCCAGTAATCCTTTAACCACCAAGGATAACTCTCTTCCCAAAACCATAAGCTTTATTAGGGAAAAATGCCTTGTCATTAAAATAATTTAAAATAATAATAAAAACTAATAATGAGTCTTTTCCAAACAAAACATATATTAAGACCTTGCCTCATGGTATTTGCTGGTCTCAGGTGGCCATGAGTCTGAAAGTGGACATGCAAACATTCTGGAGGTATTGAGTACTGAGAGACCGTAAAAGCCAAAAGGCAACAAGGTATTTTGTATTAAGAGATAAAATTGCCTCAAGACTACTTAAAAATTATTAATGGAAACTAGCAGTTGCAGGACAAAACAGATGGCAAGCAAGACAGCAGTAAGACATGCAAGCTAAGAAACTCAGTATTGAGCAGCTTTATATATGCTTTGGAAATTACTAGTTAAAGACCATTCATCAAAATCTTTTCTCAAAATAAGGTTTTTCTTTAAATAAATACCTTTTCAGCAGGCAAAGATCATAAGATTCTCCCTTTCTCCTACTGCTGAACTGGAAGATAAAAATTGTGAGAACTGATAAACCACTCCACAATTTAATCAAATTCCAGTAGAAAATAAGGTGTATAAAAATAAGAAAGAAGAAGAGGAAATATTAAAAAAGAAAAATTCACACTTAATGATACTCTTCTCTCTCATTTGATATTCAGCTACAATTGTTCTTTCCAAAAATTCAGACTGCAGTCTGGTTGTGTTACAAAAGAATCAGTAACCAATGCTTTGTGGAAAGAAAGAATGGGTCTGTCAGGTGCCTGGCCAAATTAAAAAAAAAAAAAAAAAAAAGGAAGAAACCCACCATCTTGGTTTCAGGTAAAACAGAACCAATTTTCATTTCAGTAATTTTACTTTTTAGCTAAGCCTCTTCTAACTAACTGCACTTTCTGAAACTAACAGCATATTGTAGAGACACTGCTCGTCCTCAGAGTGATAAGACCTGATTATTTGTAATTTATGCCAAGGAATGGTACACAGAAAGGCTCTTGCTTGTACTTATTGCTATAACACCCAAGGGCAGCTAGCTCTGTTACGTGCCCCGTTGGAGGGTCAGAAGTGGAAAAGCGTAGAGGGGTCCCACCTGTGGGGAGGAGCAGACAGGACAGGTGACCCAAAACTGACTCCCAGGGTATTCCATCCCATCTGCCTCATGCTCAGTATAAAAGTTGAGGGATCAAAGGGTCAGCCATCTTTCTTCAAGGGCTGGTGTCAGAGGAGGACTCTGTCTGTTTGTGTGTGTTTGTTCCCGATCAGTGCATTCTTGAATCCAGATCCAGAATCCAGCTCCTGTCTCTCACGGAGTCCAGTATGGGACTTTCCCCTTGCCTGTCAGTGATGTGATCATCATCCTGGGAGCTTGCTACGTTTTTTTGCAAATGTCATATATATTCCATTATTGTCTTTTTAAATTTTATTAATTTATTAAGATTTCATTAATATAATTTAGGTTTTTTCTAAACTCATAAGTCTCTTTCTCTCTCTCCCTCCTCTCCTCAGAGAGAGAGGCTGGGGGAGAGCATCCGTCATTTGTTTCAGTGGCCAGTTTGGCCCAAACCACGACACCCCCACAGAGACACATAAAACCCCAAACCAAATAAACAAATCCCACAACAAAACCCCGAAGAGAGTAAAAAGGGGAGAGAAACAGAAGTAATGGCTGTATTGTCAGTCTTACTTCGCTTTGTAATATCAAAGAAATACTTCTCTACATCTTCCGTAGCCACTTCACTGGTGCTCCAGGTGACCAGACAGTTATACTGGGCTTAGAAATGCTGCAGCTGCCTTTTGACAGCACAGTCCTGGGGCAGTGATCATTTATTTCTGACAGGAGACTGCAAAACCCCATTATTACTACGTGCAAATGTTTTTCTTATTGGAGGAAAAAAGCACATTTTAACTGTATGTAAAATACAGCAGATTTATAATAGGAACATTAATTCACTCAAGAGTGCAATTCTGCCAAAGACTAGGAAAAACAAGTGGGAACATACCAACAAATTAAAGTGTCATTAAAAATTGAAATTCCTCTTTTATTTGCTTGCAAGCACCGGGGAGCACAGACAACAAACCAGTGATGTTAGGAAATCCAGGGGCCATGGCAGCTTCTAGCTCGTTCAGGTGCCCTGTGCTGTGGGGTGGCTGCTTGGGGTTGGCACCAGGTGCAAGATACATCTCCCCGGGCTCTGTGTGAGGCACACCATCCCCAGCACTGCCCCAGCACATGGGGGAAAGGGCACTGCTGTTGACCTGTGGCCTGTTATTTCCTCTCAGCTGTGACATTTCCATCTTAATTTGCTGCTGTGATGGAGCCCATTTAGCCTCCTTATTCCAAGGTTGTGTTTTGCTCTAACGTATGTCAGGAAAGTCAGTGTGTACCTATTATGCAAAAAATAATCTGTTGCCTGAGGCATTTTCAGATAAATTCTCAGTGTTTGTTTCCTGTCTGAGAAGGACTTAATTTCTTTATTGATGGAGTAGATATCATTCAATTATCAAGTGAAACAAAGTTAGTTCCTTGAAAGTGTGTGTTTTCGCATCCAAGGTAAATCACAACATTGCGAAACACTCTTTTTAAATTGTTAAGGTCTTTGAGGTCACCTGTACCCTGACTTGCTGAGAAGTATTTGAGAGCACTGCTCTAGATACACTTCACTTGATATATTTTTGGTATGTATTGTTATTGTGTGTACTCTACATTAGGTCAGTGCCTACATACCTGCTAGATATACCAGAATGATAGACAGATTTCAACTAAATATATAACCAAAGATTCAGCTTTTCCTGAAACTAAGATTATTGTGAAATGTTAAACATCTTAATACAATTAAGATGCCTCAACATTCTCAGCTAACATCATGCTAAAAAGATATTAAGACTTACCTGAAAATATCTAAGTAGCTAAGTATGCTGTCACTGTAAGGATGTTCAGGATGTTCCTCTACAGTGGAATACATAGTTGTCATTACATCCCCCAAAGGATGTTGGTACATATACCTAAATATGTAAGGTGGCATATCAGGGGGTGTCTGCTATGGGACACCTGACCAGGAAGAACAAGTGGATCAGATCCTCTACAGACAGATAGGAGTAGGCTCAAGTTTGCAGGCCTTGGTATTCATGGGTGTCTTCAACCACCATCTGCTGGAGACAAAACACAACAGGACAAAAGAGGCCCAGGAAAGTATTCAAGGATCACCTCCTTCAAACTCAAGTGCAGTCCAGCCCAATGAGTTAGGAAGTCAGGCAAAACCAACAAGAGGCCTCCATGGATGAACAAGGAACTCCTACCCTACTCCTACCCTACTCCTACCCAATGACTCCTACTCAGTGAGTCATTAGGAGAGCTGAGACCCAAAAGGATTTGAATCTGGCCAAGGATGTCAAAGGCAACAAGAAAGACTTCTGTAAGTACATAAGCAACAAACAGAAGACTAGGGAAAATGTGGATTCATTACTAAATGAGATGGTGATACAAGACATGGAAAAGGCTGAGGTACTGAATGCCTTCTTTGCTTCAGTCTTTACTAGCAAGACTGGCCTTCAGGAATCCCAGGTCCCAGAAACCAGAGGGAAAGGTTGGAGCAAGGAAGGTGTACCATTTGTGGAAGAGGATAGGGTTGATACTGGGTCCCATTCTCTGTACCATCTTCATTAGTGATCTGGATGATGGGGTAGAGAATACCTTCAGCAAGTTTGTTGATGACATAAAACTGCAAGGAAGGGGGACTGGAGAGGCTGAAGAAATGGGCTGACAGGAACCTCATGAAGTTCAACTAAGGGACATGAAAAGTCTCTTAGCTGGGGAGGAACATGTCCAAACATTAGTCTATTCTGGAGGTCACCCAGCTGAAAAAAAATGAGCAGAAAAGTACCTGAGGTCCTAATGCATGGCAGGTTGAACATAGGCCAGCAATATGCCCTTACTGCAAAGAACTCTAACAGTATCCAGGACTGCATTAGATGAAGTATTGCCAGGAGGTTGAGGGAGGTCATCCTTCCCCCCTACTCAGCACTGGTGAGTCCACACATGGAGTACTGTGTCCAGTTGTGGGCTCCTCAGTACAAGAAAGACACGAACATACTGGAGAAAGTCCAACAAAAGGCCACAAAGTGGAGCATCTCTGCTAGGAGGAAAGGCTAAGAGATCTGGAACTGTTCAGCCTAGAGGAGAGAAGGCTCAGGTGGGATCTCATTAATGTACATAAATGCCTGAAGTGAGGATGAAAAGCGGATGGAGCCAAGCTCTTTCTGGTGGTGCCTAGTGACGGGACAAGAGGCAATGGGCACAAACTGAAACATGGGACATTCCCTCTGAACATCAGGAAATACCTTTTTACTGTAAGGGTGAACGAGAACTGACACAGCAATGCCCAGAGAGGTTGTGGAGTCTCCATCCTTGGAGATACTCAAAAGCCATCTGGACATGGTCCTGAGCAACTGTCTTTAGCTGGCCCTGCTTCAGCGAGGAGATTGGACCAGATGACCTCTGGAGGTCCCTCCCAATCTCAACCATTCTGTGATTCTCTGTTTCTGTGATGCTAAAGCTTTACCAAGGTATCTGTAAAACTGCCATATGGAAACCACAAGTGATTTGGGATCTGTAAATCTTTTTTCATCCCTTTGTGGCATTTAATGAAGTTAGTTTATCAAGAATAGTGTAATGGATTTTAAGGCCAGAGGGGACCATTATGATCTTATAGGCTCACAACACGGACTGTAGAAAGTCACAAAGTAATTTCTTCATCAAAACTATAATAAGGGATTCATTTTTCAAAGAAATCCTGCCTTCACAAAGCGACTGCAAGTGATGAAAAGACCACCATGTCCCCAGGTAAACTCTTTCAGTACTTAATTATCAGTGTTTTTAAAAACTGTGACCTAGTCTATCTTTACCGTCTAACCATTGTGTCTCTCAGGACAATTTCTGCTAGATTAAAGAGCTGTCTACACTTAGAAGACATGGTCATAAAGAGGCATGACTTATTTCTAAGCTTCTTGGATTGAACATCTTTCAATCATAAGTATAAGGGTGGTTTCAAGATCACATGTACAGCTGTAATCATGTGAATAGCCCTTTTTTGAGACATTTCATTTTTTAAGTAACATTACTGTACTGAATATATCAGAGCAGGACAAAGTGTTTTTTCAGTGGTCTTTCTGACAGACTACAGTCTTGAACCATACCAGATTTCATAATCAAGAACTGTATTCACTCTCTTGCTACAGCACTGCCTCCTGAGTTCACATGTAGCTACATATACACATACACTAAAATGCCATTTTGGTATCCAAACAAGAACACAACGGCCCATCTTGCGAATCTGATGTACGCTCCTTACTCCTAAGCAGACAACCTTCCTGGAACAACTGTACCCCCATAACACTCCATCCCTGTCCCAAACTCACACTGACCACAAGAAGTTGTTTTATGCTTTATACCCAAGATATGTTTTTTCTTTCTCTACATATAAGCTGTAATTGAAATCCACTGGAGCACTTTTGCTACCATTCAGGTGATTTAAATGTCAAGGACAGGAGGTACAGATCCTTTAGGAGAACTTACTAGCAACTGAGCCGTGCTTCTTGTTTCCTCAAGTACTGGTTCAGTAACTCAAGTCTTCATTTGACAGCGAGACTTGATAAAGCCTAGCTCTGAAACTTATTATTGAACTGCCTGCTGCCCAGAACAGGCCATTCTCTCCCTGTAGAGGCTTGGCCTTCATTAGACAAGTGTAGGAAAGCATCAGTTGTAACATAAAGGAAAAAACAAAAGACATATTCAGTCTGCAGCTCTATCGTGTGAGATTTACTGCCCCAAAAGATGACAAGAAAACATTAGAAAATGAAGTATGTCGAAATCCTTCACCTATTGCCCTGAAATCTGGCTTTGTTTCCCTAAGAGACTGTGGAACTTCCATCATTCTGGATGTCAGGTCATTTAATTTTGAAACTAGTGTCCAAACTTGGTACTAATTTCTTCAAGAAAATTCTACATACTTATACTGGCACTTGAAAATTCCCTCATTGATAAGTGGATGCAGAAAAGGCTAAGCATGACAGTTATTGACACAGTAACTCAGTACAAAAGGCACTATATACTATCCTTCATTATTTACCTGAAATTGTTTTTTCTCTTCAAATGGGATTTTTAGAAGTAGCTTACACTTCTACAGAATGCCAAGTAGCTTTTGTGACTTACTAACATTTACCATAGGGTAGGATTTTATTCTACAACTTTTTGATTGAAAATATTTCATGCAATTGCATAACATAAAGAGAGTTAGAGTTCTGAGCAAAGGCTGCCCAGATGCCCATAACCCATGATAAAAAAGATTAAAAAAGAAAAATAAGACAAGAGAAATGCAGAAATAACACAAGCAACCCAGGAATTTAAGCACATATCTGTAGTCATACCACTGCATACAGGTATTTGTTGTACGTCTCAAGCCTTATTGTTAAAAATTTATGACTCTGAGAATAATTACCATACATCAGTGTAATAACAGAAGTAGTTGTAAGTGTTGTTCATGTTGGCAGTAAAAAAAATGTTTCCTTTATCCACTTAAAGATTGTGTAGAATTATGTGATTGGCTAATAACAGATCAGAATTAAAAGTTCAAGTTATTTATTAGGTTTCTCTTCCAAATTACCTGAAGTCGTATTTTAAAATCATTCATCATAGTCACAGATACAGTCTTATGTGTCTGCAGTGTTATAAGCAAGCACAATGAGCCCAAAACGGATTAAGTAAAGCTCTTTTTTTCTTTTTTCTTTTAGTAAAAATCCAACAAATCACTAAAGCTTGAAGTGTAACTTTTCTTCAAGAGTATGATGCAAGTCTCTCTAAAGACTTTCTTGCCAGAATAGTCATGAAAGTACCTATGTTCTAAGCCATGGAAAACTTTGCATTAGAACAGGAAAAAAAGATTGATATTTAGGACACAGCTCATTTATGAAAATATTAACAATAAAATCATTATACCATGTACTCTGAATGCACATTTTTCAATGAACTATGAACTTGCTACGTGACAGATTCAAGAAATAAAGAAAAGAAGAAATTTGTTTTCACTCACAGCTAATGCAGTGGACCCAAATACAGATCCAGTCAAGGTGGACCAATCTTTCAGTATTCAGTCAGAATGAGAACTACCTGTCTGGACTATATTTTCATTTCAACATTAACTACCATGCCATTTCAGCAAGTTATTGTTCTCCTTTTGAGACCAGAATTCTTTAAATTCTAAAACCTGAACTAACATTCTTTCATATGAATTCTAGAGGCAAAAACCTACATAAGAAACAAGTGTTATATAGTGTCTGCACTTCTAAAAAGTTTGGCAGACCTGTTGTACAAGTTTCTGAAATCAGAACAGGTACTACTAAAGAAATGATGTCTAGTCTACAGAATGAGATTTTCTGCCCCAGTAAAAAGACTCAGAACTGAGATTCATTGAAAAAAATTAAAGACAGAAGGAGTCAAAACACAATTGTACAATATGCAGGTGTCTCTGAGGTGAGTCACTCTTTCTCCACTGAGGAAAGTTTAAGGTAGGAAATGGAAAAATCTATTAAATCGGTCAAGGTTTGTGTGTATACTGAGCTCATCTGTGTGTATAATCAACTATAAGAAGTTGCCCGGGTGATTGACATGGAAAGAATTCTACCAGAATCTTGACAATATCTTCTGAGTGTATACTAATCCAAAGACCTATTGTTCTGTGTTTTATAGCAGTGTTTCCAACTCTTTTTGGAAACCAAATATTAAACCTTTCATTTGAAAATAAACTGTGTATGTACTACTTCATCTGTATCAAGTTGTCAGAACTCAGTAGATATCTTATAGACAAAGACCCGGTACCTTTTTCTTTGCCTCTGTAGGCATCGCCTAATAGTGCATACAGCAAGCACAGGTTTTTTTGTTTTCCTTCAGCTTCTTTGAAAAGTGTTACAAACTCAGATTAAAATGGCTGTAAACAACCTAATCCTGTAGTAATATTTTATGACTTTTTCTGTTATTACAAGCTTCTGTAAGAGCATTTTCAGGTTTTTTTTTCTACCTCTACTTTACTTAAAAGTTGCACATGGTATGTGTTAATGGTAATAGCAGACATTATGCATTAGGCATAGAGAGGTTGAGGATAATGACAGCGGCATATGCTTACTATAAGCCTTTATGTAAACCTTCACTACTACCACATGTGATTTTTATGTGCTGCCTAACACACTCAGTGGGGATGTTCTAACCATGGCCGCCTTTGCAATGGCAGGGAAATGTTGGACAATGATTTGGCAAATATTTTTGATACGCACATAAAAAAATCAGAGGGGTGACCGTGTGGCCACCTTGACTGGGTGACAACAGCAGCCTTCTGTGAAGGCTCTCAGGAGACAGACAGCATTCAGAAGAGGCACCGAGTTTTACAAGCTGTCAATATCACATTATACTCTAATCTCAGATGTCTGAAACATACAGTCACGCATTACTTTTATTGGGAACGCACCACCTGTGGTAACATTAAATTATGCAAGTGCAGGCAGTGTTTACATTCACCTGTATAGCTTTAGGACATCCACAGTATTTCAATGTAAACACAACAAAACCATTTATTTTTCTCTGCCAGAATGAATTTTTTCCTCTTTCTAAATTTCTTGGTAGTAACTGAATGTATTTATTATTTTTTACTGAAAAGAAATTTTGATCCCAGTTAAAGAACAAAGAAAAATTTTAACCAGCAGTATCTATTCATTTGAGTGTTATCATTTCCTCCGTGTTTATGAGGACTAAATCGTTCAAACAATACCTCCCTACTGTTCAGACTGTCACACCTCTGTGTATCTGGTGACTGATGTAATCATTGTGCAATCAATGGGGTCTCCCTGGCAATTATCTAACCCTCTAGAGTACTTTTTAGGATTGTGTTGTGAAGTGGTTTAATTGTTCATCTTTCCAAATGACATTTAAAATCCCCCATTGTATCTCTGAGAACCGACAAGACATATTTCCAGTCCCAGATCTTCCCAACTGCCGCCAAAGCTTGTTCAGAAAGATAACATTTTAGTCAGCTTTCATTGCATTCCAGAAGCCCAAAACTTTCATGATTCTTATGGTGTAAACTTTAAAGTACATCTTCTGTCCACTGTATCACAAGCAAACCTTGTTTTCATGGTACAGTCCAGAAGAATCAACAGTGTTGATTCTTTCCAGCTCTTTTTCATAGCAGATACAGATAAGTGATATAGGTATAATACACCACTTCACACTGCTGTCCCTCTTTCCTGAGACTTAGAACATTTATCCAAAGAAAGAAGAAAGTTACCTTACACTGTGGGCAACTAAGCACCACCAAAAAAAAAAAAAAACCCAAAGAAAAAAACGTTTTGTCGTATTCTTGAAGGTTCCCTGGCCAAGAAAAAAATTACTCCAGCTATATACTACCCAGTACTATCCAGAGACAAACCTTATGAAATGCACAAATACCTAATTAACTGGAAACATTAGCAAAATCTTCCTGTTTACATAACACTAGATATTATCCTCAGATAAATTATTGATTTGCAAAATAGGTCCACATCTTCACCAAAGCCAGTGGTGGCAGTTTCCAACATCTCAAACCCAAAGCAGCTGCTCCAAAATTCTCTCTTGAATTTGGCTAAAGAACAAATCTCCATCACATTAAACAAAATGTCTTGTGGCTTGGTGATGAACCAGCAATCTCATCCAAATTTTGTTGTATCGGGGTTTCTCTAACCATTTCTGTACCTACGTGCCATATTGGACTTGGATTTGAAATTTTTGTCTGTTTTTATCAGATAAGATGAACTGATTTGAGAAACTGGTTTACTTGGAGAGATGAGGGTGAATACCATCTCAATTGAGGTCTAGAAAATTCAATGGGCTATCTCATATTAGTAAGAAGCAGTAGATTTATCATACTGACATCAGACTCACTAATTCAGTGTGCAATAGGTGAAGCACTGGTGAGGCCCCACCTTGAGTACTGTGTTCAGTTTTGGGCCCCTCATTACAAGAAGGACATTGAGGTGTTGGAGCGTGTCCAGAAAAGGGCTACAAAGCTGGTGAAGCGTCTGGAGGACAAGTCTTATGAGTAACAACTGAGGGAACTGGGGTTGTTTAGCCTGGAGAAGAGGAGGCTGAGGGAAGACCTTATCATCCCCTACAACTACCTGAAAGGAGGGTGTAGAGAGGTGGGGGCTGACCTCTTCTCCCTGGTGTAAAGTGATAGGACAAAAGGAAAATGGTTCAAGTTATGTCGGGGAGGTTTAGATTGGATATTAGGAAACATTTTTTTCACTGAAAGGGTTATTAAACATTGGAACAGGCTGCCCAGGGAGGTGGTGGATTCGCCACCCCTGGAGGGGGTTAAGAAAAAGGTAGATGTGGTACTTGAGTACATGGTTTAAAAGTGGTTTTGTCAGGGTAGGTTAATGGTTGGACTTGATGATCTTAAAGGTCCCTTCCAACCTCAGCAGTTCTATGATTCTATGATAGTACAAGTGAGATGATGCATTGAGTCTTCCCCCTGCCCTTCATGTCATGAAAAAGCACAGTTACCAAGACTCAACCATCACGAAGTCCATTTAATTCTGTTTAATACTGTTATTCTTCTGCAGAAATGTATCTTGCCCACTTTACATATTAATTTAATCTACTATGAGTTATGTAAGTGGGCTCTCTGTCATGATGACCTCTGAAACCTTTTGGTGGATTGAAGGGACCACAATATAACAGTCCTGACCTGAACACACACATCATAGAAAGAATTAAGTGAGGAACTTTGACGTCTGCAGCTGTGTTGTCTAGATCAAAAACATTCTGTTTTTTAGGTGCTTTCTATTGATTTGAACTCTTAGTACCTAAATGTATAAATTTATCATAGAATCATAGAATGGTTTAGATTGGAACGCACCTTGAAGATCATCGAGTTCCAACCCCCCTGCTACAGACAGGGACACCTCCCACTAGACCAGGTTGCCCAAGGCCACGTCCAGCCTGGGATTAAACACGTCCAGGGATGGGGCCTCAACAACCTCTCTGGGCAACCTGTTCCAGTGCCTCACCACCCTCAAAGTGAAAAACTTCTTCCTAATGTTTAATCTAAACCTGCCCTCTTCCAGTTTATAGCCATTCCCCTTTGTCCTATCACTACATGCCCTAGTAAAAAGTCCTTCCCCAGCTCTCCTGTAGGCCACCTTTAGGCACTGGAAGGCCGCAATAAGATCTCCCCAGAGCCTTCTCTTCTCCAGGCTGAACAGAGTCCTTCTTATGTTGGGGGTTCCAGAGCCGGACTCAGTACTCCAGGTGGGGTCTCACCAGGGCAGAGTAGAGGGGAAGAATCACCTCCTTTGACCTGCTGACCATGCTTCTTTTGATGCAGCCCAGGATATGGTTGGCTTTCTGGTCTGTGATCATGCATTGCCACCTCATGTTCAGCTTCTCATCAATCAGCACACCCAGGTGCTTCTCCTCAAGGCTGCTCTTGATCCATTCTCCACCAAGCCCATATTTGTCTGTGGGATTTCCCCAACTGAAGTGTAGGCCCTTGCACTTGGCCTTGTTGAACTTCATGACGTCAGCATGGGCCCACCTCTCCAGCCTGTCCAGGTCCCTCTGGATGGCATCCCTTCCCTCCAGCTTGTCTACCTCACCCTCAGCAAACTTGTTGAGGGTGCACTCAACCCCACTGTACATGTCGCCGACAAAGATGTTGAACAGTACAGGTCCCTGAGGAACAGTACTCATCACTAGTCTCCACTTGGTCATGGAGCCGTTGACCTCAACTCTTTGAGTGCGACCATCCAGCCAGTTCTTTATCCACCGAGTGGTCCATTTGTCGAATTCATGTCTCTTCAATTTAGAGACCAGGATATCATCTGGGATGGTGTGGAACACTTTGCACAAGTCC
This sequence comes from Charadrius vociferus, assembly GCF_000708025.1. Lineage (NCBI taxonomy): Eukaryota > Metazoa > Chordata > Aves > Charadriiformes > Charadriidae > Charadrius > Charadrius vociferus. The sequence continues at coordinate 114,252 of NW_009661372.1, forward strand.
AGGTAGATGACATCAGTTGCTCTTCCCTTGTCCACTTCCACTGTAACCCCTTCATAGAATGCCACCACATTTGTCAGGCATGAGTTGCCCTTGGTGAAGCCATGCTGGCTGTCACCAATCACCTCCTTGTTTTCTATGTGCCTTAGCAGAATTTCCCGGAGGATCTTCTCCATGATCTTGCCAGGCACAGGGGTGAGACTGACTGGCCTGTAGTTCCCTGGGTCTTCCTTCTTTTTCTTTTTGAAAATAGGAGTTAAGTTTCCCCTTTTTCAGTCGACAGGAACCTCGCCAGACCACCACGACTTAGCTATGTTTCCCCCTTTTCAGTCGACAGGAACCTCACCAGACCACCACAACTGGCAGAGTATGTGGCTGCAGGCCCTCACCAGCACCCCGTTCCTCTTTGTTTGGCACAGCATCCCTTGGCTGGTCACAGGCAAACTTGATAGTACCCCCTTCCCCTGTCAAGTCTAGTTTAAAGCCCTGTTAATAAGACCTGATAATTTTTTGGGCAAAACCCCTTCTCCCCCTTTGAGTGAGACAACCCCTACCTTATTTTTCTGAAGTTATCGCTGTACTTAGACTAGCCAGAGAAATTAACTTTTCTCTATCTTTGACCATTATCTTAATTTCATTAACTACCATTCTATCATTCTCTGCATCATCTGTTTTCTTGAAGGCTTTTAAATTGCTCCATTCCTAGCCTTATACAAGATTTCAAGCAATGCAAAATTCATTAAGGACAGATATTTACTGGTTATAATAAGAAAGCTACTCAAACGGCAAACTGAAACTCCTGACTGATGTTCTCATGAGAGCTTATGTTTCCCAACCACTTTCATTTTAGATGCAAATAATGTGTTACATGGTTACTTGTGTTCTACAGTAATTCTGAATTTATTTTTTTACAGCCTTATTGCTTCACTGTTGTTTATCTCCACTTACCAAGTAGTCTAGAGCTTGGTGTGAGAGTATTTCTTTGACAAGAGACAGAATTAAGAGCAGATCAGCCAGTACCTCATTTAGTGCCCTACCTAGTGAGCTATTATGGTATTTGCCACATGTAGGACAAGAAGACTTTTAACCCCAGCCAGCAGCTAGAACCACAAAATCATTCACTTAATTTTCCTCCTCCCCTCCCAGAACGGTAGGGAGAAGAGGGAGAGAAGGAAGGGAAAGGGAAAAAAAAAAAAAAAGTGGGTTGAGATAAAGACAGTTTAATAGAAGAATAATGGAAAAGGAAATTAAGAAAAATAATAATTGTAAAAGAATATACAGAATGAAGCAATACAACACAAGTCAGTCTCACCACCCTATGATCAATTGCTCAGCTTGTCCTGAGCAGCAACCACATATTCTGACCAGCACCCACTTATATACTGAGCGTGAGGTCTATGGCATGGAATATTCCATTGTCCAGCTTGTTCTACATATGCTCTCTCTCAGCTTCTATGGGAAGCTGAAAAAAGTCCTTGACTAATGTAAACATCAACTGGCAACAACTAAAACAATATGCTTTATTGACATTATTTTCATACCAAATTTGAAACACCACAGCCACCAGAAACAAAATTAACTCTATCCCAGATGAAATCAGGACAGAACACTTAACAATTCTGATTTGCTCTTGCTTAAAAAAAAGAATTTAAAAATAACAGGCTGCCAGTAAAATGTATCTAGGGCATGAATTCTTTAGATGATTTACAGTATTCTCATGAATAGAGAAGAAAGAGATTTATTTTTTATTTTAATATGGACAGCTGATTAATCACCTATGATTACACTGAATGCTATGAGCAGCAGGAACATGCTTTTATTTTTCATAAGCACCAATTGTGGATAAATTCAGTGAAGAGTCAAGCAACATGTTCTGCCTTCTCTGTATTTCCATTCCCAAAGGAACTGCCTTTGCAACTGTCACATCTGGAAGCCAAGACTTCTGATGCTGCAATGAGCAGGAGTATAAAACTATGGCATGGAAAAGACTCAGAAGGCTTTTAAACCTTCCATTTTATAACATGTAATGAGGACAAAGCATTTTTATTATGCTTTGTCATTTGTGGTAAACGTATCACATTTAAAAATATTACAAAACTTGGGAGAAGAAATAAAACTCATATAAGGTATTGATATTACATCAAGTATTGTGTAATTTTTTATTTTGAAAAAAACTGAATTAATGCATCTGATAAATACAACCAAGCAAAGCAAGTCCTGTTAATTGGCTGTAGGTTGTTAATATCCTGGTGTCTTTTCCCCATACTGTTACACAGCTTCTTGCAGACCATCAACAGTAGAGAGTTAGGGACTGGAATACGAGGGGCAAAGATACAGGGAAAGGGAGAGGGAACATTGTCCATTTATCCTACACAAGGACCTGTCACACCTGGGAAAATACAGAGACTTTTAAGTTTGTAGTCTGAAAAGGAAAGTTTAAAGAAAATTTTCTATTACTTCTTTTTCTGCTCTTCTTTAACCTGCCAAGCAGGCTGTCTTCATGGTGAGATGCAAAAATTTGCAGCAAGTAAATTCCTCATGTAGGTATCTCTTCTGCAATCATAGCATTTCTTTAAAATACTTGACAAACTTGAAGGTACATCTATGAAGAAACCACGTCTATGTCACTATAAAATGAATTACAGCCTTTCCAGCAGAATTGAAGGTGAATGGGTTGACTACATTTCTAAATGCAACACATATGTGTTCCCCAGATTTTCAGCTGAACTGGTAGCTTTCAAAACTTTCATTCATCATTTAGGTCTCAAAGAAAGCACTGTTGAGGTATGCAGTCTCTTTCGGCTTCCCTCCACTTATGGAGCTAGAAAACCTCAGTTCACCTGTGCCCTAAGTATTGTCAGCAGATTGGCTTTCCTGCTGGAATTAAAACAAAGGCCACATTTAGGAGACATCTGTAGAAGATCTCTAGGGTCCTTTTTTCTACCAGATGAATACAATGATTTTAGTAGAAAACTTCCCATTTGGAAACCTCAGGAGATTTTTTCTCATTCTGCCCTTACCGTTACCTTCTGCACTCCCGCTGCTCGCTCCTTCAGGGTTTCTTGCAGGACTCTTTTATATCTTCTTATATTCAAGGGGTGGTGAAGGCTGTTAATTTACTGGACTCAGGGATCCTAAGGGGCTCCTAACAATTTTACAATGGCATATGTTTCAGAATAAGCCAAGAAGGACTGTGAGCAAGGGAGAGAGCTTGGCAGGTTTTGCACATTTTTGTGTTTCATCATGTCTATTTCTGTCTTTGCACCACTTACAATAGCAAAAACTTATGGGGCCTAGGAGTAAATACAATGGGAAATGTTCAACTTTCAGCCTCACGTCACTGCAAGTGTTTGCACTAAACTGTGGGGCTTTTAAAGCAATAGGTAACAACGACAATTGTTTCACCCTTTTGTCATTAGCCATTATTTTGAAACATTTCTGAGTTACTTGTTTAACTAAAATGGCCTTGTCTGTAATCTGCAGGGTGTACTGGATGATGAACATTTTCAAATTACATGGTTTGCAGTTTCTAGTTCCACTGAATTTACAGCTGCTTTCAGACTCAGTGAACTGTATTTGATAAGGCTGTATTCAGTCCAGAACCTTTCTTTAGGTACATAATTGAAACTATTCTACCAAATCTGTTTCACTTAGACTACAATCATATTCTGCCAGCCACTCAAAAATCCCCCATCCTGCCATGAGCAGTTAGTGGTGGGTGTATAACGTATTTAATCGTTTCCCTCTAAAGCTCTGGCACACGTGAATAATGCTATAATGATGATCAGGTATGTGTCCAAGCAGCGGCTTGGTGTATTCCAGTGTGTGTGATCTTGCAGTGTGGCAGTTATAAAATCAGAGACACAGATGTACCATTAAGGGACAGTCCAGACTTCGTGCTGTCATTTAGAGACTGGCAGGTGTCTGGTAAAGGACTCGGTGGAGTCTTCCATCTGTTTAACCAGCTACAGGCTGCATAGCAAACAGCTCTCCCCTTCTAATTGCTGTATTACCAGTTTTTTTAAAGTCTGTATTATAATAAAGGGGCCCTGTGAACATGTTTTTGCTTATACATTCTCAAACTGGTTTGTTTATTAATTTCTTTCCTCTGTCACTCCACAGAAATGAATCTAGCTTTAAAGACTACTGTGGTGCTATGTAACAGGCATTCCTATGCTAGGAGATTTACAGTTCTCTTCCAGCAATCAATGTTAATTAAAAAAGAAAAAAAACATCCACTGCTATCCACTGTATTTCGGAGAAATTAAAACACACAAAAAAGTTGCAGTTTCACCTTTTTTGTTGGTTTGTATGATCTGCTAACTAACACATCATGAAAGGGGATTAGGACTTTATAGGCATCGAAATAAATGAATGAAGAATGTATGAAGTACTACCTTTATATGATGTTTTTAGAAATGTTACAGCAGAAAAAGGAGCAATCTTTTGAGTTGTAAATGGGAGTCCTAGAAGTCTAATTCTGCTTTCTGTTTTAGGAACACTGATACTACTTTTATTCAATTTGAAAAATATCTTTTTATTCATAAGTATGTTAAAGCAGTTGAACTGATGTTCTATTTAAAAGACAAGGGCATAATACACATTTTTGCAGCACCACTAGTTTTGCACTCTTCCATGATGTCATAATCAGATTTAATCCAAAATCTATTGGGTTTACTGCTTTGTATGTAGTGATAGGATTTGCAAGAATTGCTAACCCACTTTGAACCTAGCTGTTATGTGACAGAGACCTGTTGCTAGCAGCAGTCACACAGTAGTTGGCTTTCTTTTGAGGAAAAACTGGGCAGTGCTGAGCTCCTCTGAGGAATGGTCGACACTTAAACTCAAGAAAAGATGGGGGTCAAGATCTGGGATAGATGAAGGTGCTTTGCTTCCAGAGGAGGAGGGACTGCACCTTCTGCTGAGGAATGCCAGAAGACAAGGAGTGATCACCTACATGCTGGAGCCCACTGCCTACATGAACTCTACAAGAAGTCTGAAAATATCACCTTGGTCAATGGTGCCACTCCAGGGTATTACGCACTTAAAAGTTGAGTATTCAGGCACAAATATTCTTTGCTGGATCTATCACCTCTATTAGTGAATTTCTTCAGTAAAACTGGCAGGCCCGTACAGTCCATGAGCATTGCGTGTGTGTACTACTTATAGTCATTGTTTGACGTTCTTTCTTTTCCCTGACTGCAGTATGGAGCAATAACAACAGCAAATAAATAAAGCCAAGTTGCTGTAACACTTGCACAAGAAGATAAAAGGTCTGAAAATTAATTGAAATTAAAAAAATATATTTTTAAATACCCATGTATATCTATAGACTAGATGTCTGGTATGAGCCCTGCTAAGGCTCTCAGTCTGTGGTCAATGAACCACCATTGCCTGCAAAGATTTTTATTCTATTGCTAGCAAGCCATTTTGACACAGGTAAAATGGGAAGTTGGAAAATAAAAGGACTTTTTATAAATTTGCCCACAAAATTAAAGGGTAGAAGAAGTTCCCCTTAAACACTCTCTGTTCCATTCACTGAAAAATGTAACATATTGTTTTTCTCATGAGCTGAAGATCATGAATAAAGCCCCATCAATCCCCTTATCAAGCCTGTAGGTCCTATTTCAAACACAGGCATGGCTCATCATAATTCTTCCTCTAAAGAGTATGTGGTTTAGGATGCAAAAGAGCTCATCAGACTATATGCAAAGGTAGAAATAAAGTGCACCAAAAAAAAAAGGTTTCTATGCTGCAGTTGCAATGTAGAAAAGCAAAGTCAGGATGAACACTTTCAGAAACTTCAGTATTTCCTGGGGCTTTTCTGAGGTTGGATTAACTCTGTGTTCATCAGTACAGGGATGAGACAGAAAAAAACAGATATAGATGGAAAGATATATACACATACACGCTTAATAATATATGTGCAATACTTAGGTCTTTTTTACGAAACCCTTTATCAGTCTTTTATCCTGAGAGTAAACAAGACAAATTTGTCAGATTCTTCCCTCTACAGTAGGCAGAAAATCTGCCTTTAGCTACCTTTTATATACATTTCATAAACATTTACAGGCATTCATTATGATATATAACAGCAATGGCATCTGCAGCCTGTGGAGCAAGGGTGAAGAGGGTGGCAAAGGGCAAGGGAGACTGATTGAGCACTTGGAAAGTGGGAAGTAGGATTTGATTGTTTTATTAGAGAGAAGGTTAGGGGTTATAAGACAAGGAGAAAAGATAGTTCCTCTGATGGGAAATGAAGAGAGCTGAGGAGTCAATTAAGTGCGTGGAGGACTTTCCAGATGGAGGGACTGAGTAGTGGGGGAGCTTGATGCTAGGAACTGGGAAAGGAGGAGGATATGTGGTAAGCTCAGCAGCAAGAACAGGGAAGGTGGTGTTGTAAATCACAGACACTGCCTTGCTTCCATATGGGACTGAAAATAAGACTAGGTCAGTTTTCTTCACTAGAGGTTACACATGTTGTATTACCTGGGTTATAAACTGAATCTAGAAACAAAACTCCTGCTAGAGCAAGCACTTAGGGACAAGGTTGTAAGGTCAAATTTTGTCCTGATATTTACAAAGTAGACTGAGGCCAAAAGGAAAGGGGTAAGTCAGGCAAATGCACCTGGAGGTACATTGTAAGCAGATGTGTCTGGGTTTTTTTTAGAAATGAAAAAAAAATAATTCACTCATATTATTTTTTAATCCAGTATATATCTTGATTCACTGACTTTGAGAGCCTCAGCCTTAATGTTTATAGTCTTCCTTTTATCTTTCAAAAAATCGGTCTACAGGATACAGTGGGGAGCTGAAATAAATCTAAATAACTAAATAAATACAACTGTATAGTCATGATCACTTGTGTGTGTTATTGCCCCATAGGGAGAATATGTAATTCTGGCAGAGTGCCTTGTGTCTGCCAGTGTTTTCCCCTGTGGAGCAGTAATGTGTTGAGGTAGTCATGACTATATCTAATAAAAACTGCAAAATAACAACAGTATTCCTGAAAAATTCATCCTGGATCCCAAATCAAGTTAAAAAAACCCACCACACACACACACAAAATACACCCACTAATAAAATGAGTCTCCATTAGGAGACTGTGTGTTAGCAGCATCCCACATAAATATAAATCACTTTGGGAAAACAAGAACCAGGTTACATACGCTTAGGACATAGGTATTATGTCAAAAAGACCATAATCAAAGAAAGGCTGGAAATGACATAACCAGTCTTCATAGGCTGAAGGCACTTACGCCTGAGCCTTTTAACATCTGAGCAATGCCAACAGGTAGGGTCAATTAAAAAGATATAAGCAAGACACTATGAATGTGTGACAATCTTGATAAGAAAATACTTATAAATTAAAAATCCATCATTTATTTAGGTTATTAGATGGAACTTGCAGCTAGATATTAATGAATCATAGAATGGTTTCAAATGGAAGGGACCTCATCACATTTTCCAGTCCAATCCCACTGCTCAAGTGGGTAAGCTAGAGCACATTGTGCAGGACTCTGTTTGCCTGAGTTTTGAGTATCTCCAAGAATGGAGACTCCACAACCGCTCTGGGCAACCTGGGCTGCTGTTTGACCACCCACACAGTATAAAAGTCTTTTCCTGTGTTCAGCTGGAGTTTCACGTGTTTTAACTGCACCCACTGCCCTGTCAATGGGCACTGCCGAGAAGAGCCTGGCTCCCTCTTCTTCATTCCCTCCCATCAGCCATTTATACATATGCATAGGATCTTCCTGAGTGTTCTTCTCTCCAGGATGAAGAGTGCCAGCTCTCTTTGCCTCTCCTTATGAGAAAGATGCTCCAGTCCCTTCATCATCTTTGCGGCCCCGTGTAGGGCTTGCTTCAGTAAGTCCATGTCTTTCTTTGTACTGGGGAGCCCAGAAGTGTACTCAGCACTTCAGATGCTGGTTAGAGAAGATAGATCACCTGCCTGGACCTGGTGGCAATGCTCTGCCTAAAGCAGGCCAGGAAGCTGTTGGCCTTCCTCATTGTGAGGGAGCATTGCTGGCTCATGGACAGGTTGTTGTCCACTAGAACCCGAGGTCCTTCTCTGCTGAGCTGCCCTCTGGCCCATCACCTCCCTGCATTTACTGATGTCCAGGATTTTCTTCCCCAGATGTAGGACTTTTCATGTCTCATTGTTGAATTTTTTGAGGTTCCTGTCCTCCCATTTCTCCAGCCTGTTCAGGTTTATCTGAACAAACCGCCCATGTTTCAGCTACTCCTCCCAGGTTTTTGTCTGCGAATTTGTTGAGGGTGCAGTCAGCCCCATTGTCCCTTAATGAAGATCTTGACATGAAAAGGTCAATTCTAGCCACATATGTAAGAAAGGTTGTTTGGAAGAGTCAGCATGGATTTGCCATGGGCCAACCATACCTCAGCATCCTAATTGCTCCTGTGATAATGTGACAGGATTTGTGGATGACAGGAGAGCAATGGAGGCCATTTTCCTCAATTTTAGCAAAACTCTGACTCTGTCCCACACAATACTCTTGAATCCAAGGCAGGCTTTTATGGTCTGGATGGGTAAACAATTAGATGGATGAAACACTGGCTGAATGATTGGGCTCAGAGGAGTGTGGTTAATATCAGTAACAAGGGGATTACTGCAGGGGTCTGTACGGGGATATTTCCTGTTTGTGAATGTACTGGGTTTGCGTGGCAAGGTTTTGGTAGCAGGGGGGCTACAGGGGTGGCTTCTGTGAGAAGTTGCTACAAGCTTCCCCAGTGTCTAACAGAGCCAATGCCAGCCAGCTCCGAGATGGACCCATCACTGACCAAGACCGATCCAATCAGCAAGGTGGTAGTGCTACTGTAAGAACACATTTAAGGAAGGGGAAAAAAGTGGCTGTGCAATTGCAGGTGGAAGAGAGGAGTGAGAATATGGGAGAGAAACAATTCTGCAGACATCAAGGTCAGTGAAGGAGGGGGAGGTGGTGTTCCAGGCTCTGGAACAGAGATTTCCCTGCAGCCCGTGGTGAAAACCAAGGTGAGATATGCTGTCCCCCTGAAGCCCATGGAGGTCCACAGTGCAGCAGATATCCACCTGCAGCCTGTGGAGGACCCCACGCTGGAACAGGTCGATGAACCTGAAGGATGTTGAATTTGTTTTGTCTGTGATGGTAATTGCTGAGGATCTCCCTGACCTTTCCTTGACCCACAAGCCTTTTATTATATTTTTCTCTCCCTCTGTCCTGTGAGGAGGGGTAGCAATACAGCAACTTGGTGAGTACCTGGAGTACAGCCAGAGTCAACTGACCACAGTGATTATGTGACCTGAAGGAGGAGAGGGACTGCACTCATGTCAAGCTTGCACTAAACACCAAATGGGTAGGACTGATGGATATGCTTGAGGGCAGGGCTACATCCAGAGGGACCTGGACAGGCTGGAAGAACAGGACAATTGAGATCTTCTGAAATTCAACAAGGACAAATGGAAGTCCTGCCCCTGAGAAGGAATAACTCCTCCCATGAGGACTGCTTGGCTGGCAGTAGCTCTGAGGGGACGTCTTGGGGATCCCGGTGGGCAGGGAGTTGAGCACAAGCCAGCAGTGTGCTCTGGCAGATAGATATGAAAGCCAGCTGCATCCTGGGCTGTACGAACCAGCCAGTCAGTTAAGGGATGGACTTTCCCCTTTGGTTTGGCACTCATTAGGCCACACCTAGATACTGCACATAGTTTTCAACCCCTAGTCCAGGAAAGACATCAATAAGATTAGCAGAGGTGGTCACCACTGAGGTGGTCAAGGGTTGGAGAGCTCAACCTGTAAGGAGAGGCTGGAGGACCTGGGCTGGTTGAACCTGGACAAGGGGGGCACCTAAGAGCACTCCCTGGTTCCTGGCCCTCCTGTAAACAGCTGGCGCTTCAGGCACCTCCCGAGCTCCTTCCCCACCCGAGTTTTCCTGAGATTCCTAATTCAGCAACTGAATTATGCTCATTGGATATTATTTAAAAAGCTTAGTTGACAAAGGTAATTCTGTAAAATTAATAGGCTTAGACTTCAAGTGTCAGGCTTAAAAATGCATGAAATTCTGATAAAATACACCATATCAACACAATAACTGTGCACCATATCTGTAAATATTGATCAATGGCCATGCATCATTTAACAAGGATGGATATTAGAACAACAACAATTTTAACAAAATCCAGGAAAAGACACTAATCTAGGGGGAAACCACACCATTATGTTGTACAGAATGGGCATCTGTATTCTTGCAAGCGGTGGTCTGGAAGGATTTAAATATCATAGGAGAAAAATAACTGGGCACAAACTTCTATGACTTAAAGTCTGAGGTGATATTTAGATGTATAAGCAGGTAAACAAAAACTAGCAAAAATAAAGAAGGCACATAAACCTCTCTGTGTGGCCTATGACAGTACTGTCTGGGAATATTATATACAGCTTTTTCCCCACAGCTTTAAAAAGATATGGAAAATCACAGAAGGCAAATAATCACACTCCAGAGCTAGGGAAGCTGTTTTTTTGGCAAGGAACACACAGAGCTTAATCCATTTACTTCACCATATCTATGAGAGACAGCTTGATTATGGTGTGTAAGTGCTTCAGGGGGACAAAATACCTGAAACTAAAGACCTCTTTAAACTACCTATGAAGTGCATCACAAAAGTGAATGACTGCAAGTCAAAGCCAGTCATATTCAAATGACTAATATAGCACATTTTTAAATGATGCTGATTATCCAGTAAAATAATCTACCAATAAAAGTGATGGATACTTTGTATTTTAGTGAGGAGTGATTCCTTTCTGGAAAACGTGTTGTTGGGTTTATGCATATGCTTGCAGGTATGAGACATAAGACATTTACAGAAATTACCAGCATTTGGCTGGAAGGTGTACTGACACAGAAACTAATCCTGCATTCAGACCAATTTGTAGCAAATATGATATAAAATGGCTAACCAGATGTTGCAATGGACTAGGATAGTAGAAGTATTTTAAGTGGGGGGATGGGGGCTCTTTGAAATGAGCTATCTCAAACATTTGTAACAATGGGGGCATACTCTTAGTTACACAGAACATTAATGGCTTCAGCTGAACAGGAATCAGATGAAATGTAATGGACAAACACACAGATAGTATAATGATCCCTTCTGGTCTTAAAATTTCTGAATTTGAAAATAAAACAAAGAACCTACTTTACCTGTGCTTTAGCTTACACTGCTGTAAAAGCATGATATGCCTGAGCACAGCAATGTAAGATTTCTTTGAGGTATGTTAAATCATTTCAGAACCTTAGATGAAGCATAAATCATAATTATTACTGTTATTACAAATAATCATCTGTGCCAAACAAGTCCGGGATGATACCATGAAGTCACAGTGGGCGTTTGTTGGTTTTTTTGAGGAAAGTATATGTTTATTATCACATGTACACCAAAAAGGAAATCACCTTTGCTGGGGCAGCATTTTCAAGGCGGGTTTATGTGAGATGTCAGCAAGGAGGAGACATAGCAACCATGCTGCCCAAAGAGGTTGTCTGCCTCTAGCCATTGTTGACACTGCTGGGGTTCAGAGCGAGAGCTGTCAGCTCCCTCTGGCTTGAGGGTCTGCTGCAGCTATGGCTGAACCTTGCAACAGGAAAGCTATTACAGAAAACTTATCAGGGGAAAGATTCTTCACACACTATGTTTATTAATCTAAGAAGCATAAAACGGTTTGTCATTATTATACATTATTTGCATTGGTTGCACAATTTAGTGCCTTGACCAACAAGAAATAGACCTGTGCCCCTCTTGCAATTTAACAATGAGGGAGAAAGTCTGGATGTAATAAAAGAGGTACACAATGCAGGGCAGAAGCAACAATACAATTGCAGGGATACAAAGACTTGTTTGTCTAACTCTCATGAAAAGTCCTCAGCTAGGCTCCCAGGCAGCTGCAACGTTGGTGGTTTTGCCTTCTCTTAAATACATTCATTTCCTTTTTACAGTGCCTGTTTGGGGCAGTGACTTCTTTTGTCTTTTGGAAAAGTGGTACTTTCATGATCCCACCCCCACACCTGTGTTTCACACAGTCCAACGTTATATATTGTAAATAGCCTTTGCACTGCACAAAGCTGACAGGAGTGTGCCCAGTGTGTCTTACAACTTTGCAGAGAGCCAGGCATGGTCACAATAAAGACCACTGCTTCTTATACAACTTGTGTGCAAGAATGAAAGAAGTTCTCTTTCTGGCTGTGAAAGTCAGCCTCTCCTGCTAATAGTGCCTGAGAGTCTTAAAGCTAAAATCTGTTTCTAAACTCTGACTTTTTTCACTTTACCCACTTGATAGATGGATGGTTTCATCTTTTATGAGGGCTACTGGGTTTGGGGCATCTACTTCCCCCCCCCCCCCGTATCTATTGTGCTGAAATATTCCCACAAAAATATGACATTTTAAAAAAGAACACATGAACATTTACTTCAGTTCTTATTATAGATAGACATAGACATATATACTGTCCTACCAGCAAACTTTTACTTATATTTTTACCTAAGAGAAGACCTTAGTTGGAACTGTACTATAGTTATTCTTTCTACTCCTACGCCAGAAGCCATTGCAGAAATATTGGGGATCAAGCACAGGCTTTATGACAAATATTTTCCAAACATTGCATTTTAAACAGCAGGGGTAATTTTTTTTCCCCTTGACTTCTATTATCAAGGGCATTGTTAGCAATGCAGATTTACAAAAAGTGGAGTTGAATGTTTTACTACCAGCAGAGTGACTTTATCACTTCAGCTAAATAGAAGGAATCAGAGAGGTAACCACCTTTGCAACTTTAAGAAATTTAAATTCACATTTTGACCTTTTAGGTACTTTAATGCCTGGTTATCATTTGACAGTGATTATGTTTCATAGTACGTTAGAAGTAATTCACAAAGGTTATGTAGATAGCACTTTTTAAAGTAACCTAGTGGATAATACCCAGAATATGCGACATTTTAATCAACTTCCATCTCTCTAATGGGAGTGTAACTGTGTCTACCCCTTCAGCTATTTGAATTAGCAGGAAAAAGGGGGAAAACTGCTAGAAGCATTTCAACATTCGGCTGTTAGCTTCCCTCTATTCTCTGCTAATGCACTTGAACCCTAGCCTGCAGTAATCGCTGGAAGCCCGCTGAGAAGGTAATGGAGTTTCTCTCTGCTCAAGGTCGCTGCTCAGCCCTTTGCTACCTGACACGACCTGGTGTTTCAGAGGTGCAGGCATGTGGCTATAGAAGGCAATATGAGGATAAGATGGTTTTATTCACTGGGGGAGTGGTTGTTGCTGAAAAACTAAATTCTGAAGATTATATCGTACATTTGAATTTAATCATAAAAGGATTTAAACACATTGAACTGCTGTTGTGATATAGGAGTATAAACCTTCTGATCTTTTCAGGAAACTGAGCTGATTTAGAGGAAGAGAGTAGGTCAGACTCTTGCATCTGCACAACACATGTAGAGAATGCACTTTGTGTTGCATATGTACGTAGCCATCTCCCTTAGCAGCTAGTCAGTGCTGCAGCTCTCTGAATAGGACAGTAGAAGAAAAAAACAAACACACAAACAAAAAGAAAAGCCCAGAACAGCACTGTTCACGTTAAGAAAAAAAAGTAAAATACTAGGGCATATGATAAGGATGAAATCTAACGAATTGCTAATGAAATAAAAGATGAAATTTATCTACAAACAGGCAAAGGAAATTTTGTATTTTTTCTCCTCCTTCTTGCTTTATTTCTAGAGCATATCACAGCATGAAGCAGCTACACCCTGAAACCGGCACCAAGAGCCTTAGCAGTGGCATTTTAACAAGCCTAAATGATTTAGAGTCTGTACTGATCTTGTTATTTGATTGGACACAATTAGTATGAGAGATGCATGCTTGAGTGCACTGAGTTGTGCACTGTAATGGTCTAACCCATTAAGGGACTTTGCTAAGAACTGTATGCTGCTGTACTGCAGGCAAATAGGGCAGTCAGTGATGGCAGTTATATCACTGAAAAAGGCAAGAGGTGAGAGGTACTCAGGTGTTGCTTGCTTTCCCTTTCTCCACTGTGACTTTATCTTTTCTGACTGTTTATGTAAAATTTGTGAACAGGGAGCTAGCAAATAACATGGCTGCAGTCGGAATCAGAAGGGGAAAAAAGATGAACAGAGAGAGTTTATAGAAAACTCTAACATTGTGCACCAGAAGATAGAAATAAGAAACCAGGTTGGTCCCACTGGGAATCTTGTCCCTAGACCTCATCTTCACCAGTGACTTCCAATGCATTTTTTCCCTTTTGTTTTGCTTTTGAAAGTATGAAACTGAAAGTCTTAAAGCACTTTAAGAGATGCTATTTTCTTTGCATTCCACTTCAAGTGCCAGAAAAATCAAACTTAATGAACAAAATTAATCTTACGAAATTTCCCGTCCCAGTTTTCTGGGTTTCAAAGTGCAAATAGTTTGCTTCAATAGATATGTGCTTATTGTGCTGAAACAGTTGCTGGCTCACCAAGGCCAGTGCTTCCCATCAGTCTCTATCAAGTTATTGTCTGATATGATGATAAGAGTAATTTGGGGCACAGTGTATTTTTCACTGTTCACAGTATCTAGCCAAGACAGTATTCCATCCCATGAATATAATTTTAGTTCTTTGCCTCAAAACATTGTATAAAGAATGAATAAACTTTAAGACAAAAAAAATGTATCCAGTCAAATGGTATTCATATCAACCCAGGGTGCAAAGTTATATGTGTTATTATAAGTATTATTGTTCATCTTCTGTAGCCTCCAAACAAAACCGCTCAAAAAGGAGGGTCATCATTCTACTTCTTTTAAGCAATCTGCAAGCACATTTACTGGTTGTGTTACAAAGATTCTTCTGCACTTTGTACCCTGCAGACTCCAGTGGAAAACTGAAGTTACGCTTCGCTTATATTTTTTTCAGTGGGAATAAGATTTTAAGTACTGGTTTTGCGAGCTCAGTTATCCTTGGAGTTGGTGGTTGTGCTCTGTGTGTGTGTAGTAACCTGTAGCTGTAGGGAGCCATTGACTGTGTCTTCCCAAAAGCATCTAACCAAAATAGTCATGGTACCTCCATGGACACGGAGAAATATCCACTGCCATGACCGTGGTAGTGTTTCATCACTAGCTTAAGTAATCAGAGATGGTTGATTCCTTAGACAAGGCATCAGCAAGCTGACAGGTGCGGAGAGGGCGGGAAGCGGCAGGAGAGAAACAAATCCTTGAACATGAACTGATTTCATGGTAGTCTTAAAAATGAACAAACACAGTTTCAAATACTGACTTCTTCAGGAGCCAGAATTAAACCTCAACAAAGCAATTAGTTTTCCAGTGAAAAGTCACTCAGCTAAAACAGAATTTTCTGGAAGGCGACAGTATAGCAACATTGATTAAAATGCATTGTGGTTTAACCCCAGCCGGATTAGGATGATGCACCTTCTCACTCACTGCCCGCAGTTGGGATGGGGGAAAGAATTGGAAGAGTAAAATTAGGAAAATTTGTGGGTTGAGATAAAGGCAGTTTAATAGGTAAAGCAAAAGCCATGCAGCAAAGCAAAACAAAATGAGGAATTCATTCCGTACTTCCCCTCAGCAGGCGGGGAAGTTCAGCCACCTCCAGGAAAGCAGGGCTCCATCATGCATAATGGTTACTTGGGAAGACAAACGCCATAGCCCTGAGCACCCTTCCCTTCCTTTTTCTTCCCCCAGCTTTATATGCCGAGCATGATGTCATATGATACGGAATATCCCTTTGATCACTTGAGATCAGCTGTCCCAGATGTGTCTCCTCTCAATGTCTTGTGCATCCTCAACCTATTCACTGGTGGGGCGGTATGAGAAGCAGGAAAGGCCTTCATTCTGTGTAGGCGCTGCTCGGCAGTACCTAAAACATCCCTGTATTATCAACACTGTTTCCAGCACGAACCCAAAACATAGCCCCATGCCCCAGCCAAAACCAACACAAGGTGACATCCCAAAATGCTACAGGAAAAGACATTTCCTCTGGACAACAGACAGACAGAGTTTAAAGCTGAGTTTTAGATACGAAAAAAGACATTAAACAATACAATCCAGAATAATTTCCATCTCCTTTGAAAAAAATGGAGCAGTTCCGAGGGACTGGGGCAATTTGCAACCATTTCTTGTAGCTGGCAGAGCACGGTAGAGAGGACGTGGGCAGCTGCGAGGTGTGATGAGTTCTCCACAGACCGAAGGACAAGATTATAAACAAAAGAAATCAGACAGACAGCCTGAAAAACAAATGAGGCATTTATTAATTTTAAGCCGGACACAATCCAGTGTGTTGCTGGTGACAGTTATTGATAATGGTGGGAACAACATTATATTGGAGAACAAACTTGTGAAGCTGAGTGGAAGTGAACTAAATGTGCATTAGAAATATTTCAGTATGTTAGAGAACCAGAGAAAGAGGTGGATAGGAGGAAAATAGGCTTAGGGCTTAAAAACTGTCGTCTCTTCTTTCCTTTGTGAGACTGTACTTTTAGGGAGAGCAGAGAATGAAGACCACTTAGCAAAGTTTGGAAGATATCCTCTGGGCAGGGGCTGGTCCTCAGGTGAGCACCGCTGGGACATCTAGTTATCCAGGTAGCACAGGGCTTGTGAGTGCAGGTTGTATTCATATCATTCATTTATGTGGCTTGTGTTAATAGATTTTGTCTTGGAAAGTATGATAACAGATATTGTTATTTTAATGACCTCTCCAGACAGGATCTGACCAAGGCCTGAGGTAATACTACGGTCCCATTCAGCCAGCTGGAATTGGGGCTGCTGAGGAACCAAAAACTGTCAGGGCATCTATGAACCGCAGAGCATCCTGTCCCCAGGCCAGCAGCAGGGTCAGTGGGATGGGCACCCATCAGCAGCTCCCCACAACTCCCTTCCTGGCTAACCCAGCAATGGTACGCAGACATTCAAGCTCTTAATCAGTGTACACAGGTATCTCAAAACTCACCTCTGTGTTATACTGTCAGGAAAGAAACACCACAGACAGAGGGAGCAGCAGGAAAATATCCATGACACAAAAGTGAAATGAGCCAAAATAAAAGGTCTATGTACAAGAAAGAAGAATAAAATAAATACTGAAAAGCTGGCAATTAAAGAAATCTGTAAAACTCAAGCATCAAGGCGGATACGTAACACTGAGGAAACAACATTGAGGAAGCATGCCAGAGTCTGAAGGGGGTGTTTGAGAAACAAATGAGAAACTGAAGTGACTGATTTCTGAACCTGATGAGCTTTAAAGTATTAACACATTTCCATTTCATTTGTAGGATTCTTCAACACTGTTCAAATATCTGTAGGGGCTTGCCCAACAGAGAATGATATAATTTAGGAATTTGCTTTGGCAAGACTACAGTTATTGCTTGGAGGATTTCTGTGGGAGATTTGGAGGAAAATTAGTTTTAATACGATATTCTAATTACCACAAACATATTGTGAGAATCTGGGCCATGGGTCTAAGAAGACTTGTGCACCCTGCAGACCTTAATGTTTTCCATTATTTGGGGGACAAATATTATTTTGCTTTGCTTTTGTTAAATTTTGTAATTACTTAAACAGCTTTGCAGTAGGGAACCTCTATGGATGGTGACTCATTTGGATCCGGCAAGTCTCTCCTGTATCCACTGAGACTCCTAAGGGAGCATGAGTATCTTGTTGGCTGGGTTATTAATATTTGATTTTTCTCTATAAAAATGGTAATGCTGCCTTGGGTGATTCATATGAATATGCAAGTCCTCAAAAGAACATACATAAAGTGATAAACCTGAGTAAGAAGTTGTATGTGAATTGGAAGACATTTTCTCTTTTAAAACCAAGATTACATCAAACAGCTTATTGCAAAAACAATTTTCTAGGCACCCTGTACTTTCTTTGTCTTCACGTGGCACCTAAGAGCTCTTTTTATAATCAAATATAGTAAGCAAAAAGTAAATACCTTTCAGTGGATTTCCCATTCAAAACCAAAGAATCACTCTGTCTTTGGCTCGGGTTCTTAGGATTCATCCCCAACGAATGGAAAGGAGATCACCATGTAGCAGGGTGTCACTTTTATTCCAAGCAGTTGACAAGATGCTGATAGCAACTGAAAGTGCACCTCTGCTAATGTTCCTACATGACCCATACATACATCTGCAGAATATCTGCTTTTGTTTTGTGCCAGTGGACCTACTTCACTGGGAGATTTTTACTGAAATATCCATTCAGTGAAATATTATTTTCCCTAGCAGTTCTGAAAAGCCCTGAAGCAATTATAATGCTAGTATGTGCTGTCATCGTGGTGTATGTAAAAACACTTTAAAACTCAATAGACTATATCATAGACATCTTTTCCAGGGCAAAGCAATCTTGTTGTGGCAAGAAGAATTATGTAAGAGATTTTCTTCTAAACAGCCACCATGTTAACCTATTCATATGCTCTTTGTAAAGGAAATAAAACCTTTATACATTCTCTATTTTCACACCATGGGCCACCTTCTCTTTTAAGTCAAACAAGGTCAGAGTCTCTCCTTTAAGTGGACTCATATTTGGTAGATAGTATCAGTAAATACCATCTAGAACCATCCCAGAGGAAGCAAAAGGTATCAAAATCACACCTGCATGAGTGACTATGGTTGCACTCTCCTGCCACAGACATCTATCTCATACATGTTTTGAGAGTTGCCACAGGTCAATTGCCTTTAAAATCTAGTATCAACTATTTTGTTAATCATCTCCAGGTTGCAAATGCATGCTGTTGTGTCCACCACAACTTTCTTCTGTTTGACATTCCTCTTACGTGACAGGTAAGATAGAAAGCAACAGCTCTTCATTTTTTAGAGAGGGCTTAGCATCACTCTTTAGACAGGAAAACCACAGTGATGGCAAGCCCTCTCTAAAAAAATTCCTATGGAAGGAGTCTAATCTACATATGCCAAACCAACATGTTGTAGGTTGAAACACTGGGAAATTTGTTTCAAAACCACATTACTACTCTAAACTGAATAGCCAATGAGGACACAGCCCAAAAGGACTAATTATACTTACCTGAATCCAAACCCTGATAAAGGATGAAGAATGAAGTCTCTTGTGAGGCTTTTTTGCTGCATCCCAGCTTTGGCCATCAACACAGTAGCTTTCAAATGCTCCTTCCTCCAATTTGCTCCAGAAAGAATTTTTTTAGTATTTAACGTCAGACAAAAGGGAAGTAGTAATTTGAATGTCCACAAAGGACAAGCAGAAAAAAGAATAAATGGAGTGAAAAAGAACAGATACCTCACAGTGAATGCTGCAGTTGTATTGTAGCATGAGAATTTGTCACTAGCTCCTACCAGGGCAGGATCCAGCAGTCAGAAAGCTGGTCAGCAGTCTGCTCAGCAGCCTGTCCACAGCCTGTTTTGCAAATGAGCACCAAACACTGAGAAAAGCTCTTCCCTTACTTCAGGTGAACCTGGACCTCTAAGCAGGCTTCATAAAGAAATTGAATCTAATCTGTCATTTGCTCCCCAGTACACAGGCCTCCTATACATCTATGCAGTCATTAGAAATTGTATGGAAACACCCTAAACAAAGTGTGATCCAAAAATCTAATAATCCATGATCAAAAAACCAATAATCTGATCAGACCTACATCTGAGTTGGAGCAATTCCAAGCACAAATAGAGGCTTGGCAAAGAATGGATTGAGAGCAGCCCCGAGGAGAAGAACTTGGTGGTGTTGGTGGATGGGAAGCTCAACATGAGCCAGCAATTTGTGCTTGTAGCCCAGAAAGCTAAGCACATCCTGGGCTGCATCAAAAGAAACATGGCCAGAAAATTAAAGGAGGTGATTCTGCCCCTCTACTTCACTCTGGTGATACTCCACCTGGAGTACTGTGTCCAGCTTTGGAGTCTTCAGCACAAGAAGGATGTGGACATGTTGGAACGGGTTCAGAGGAGGGTCACGAAGATGATCAGAGGGCTGCAGCAGCTCTCCTATGAGGACAGGCTGAGAAAGTTGGGAATGTTCAGACTTGAGAAGAGAAGGTTCTGGAGAGGTTGGGAATGTTCAGACTTGAGAAGAGAAGGTTCTGGAGAGACCTGATAACAACCTTCCAGTATCTGAAGGGGGCCTAAAACAAAGCTGGAGAGAGACATTTTACAAAGGCATGCAGTGATAGAATGAGGGATAATGGCTTTAAACTGGAAGAGGGTAGATTTAGATTAAGACTAAATTTTTTACTATGAGGGTATCCTGGTTTGAGGTAAAATGGAACCAAATTTCTTTTCAGTAATTTTACTTTTTAGGTAAGCCTTTTCTAACTACTGAAATTAACAGCATATTGTGCAGAAACTGTTGGCTCTCAAAGGGGTAAGACCTATGTTTATATACAGTTGAGTCAATGAATGGTATGCAGAGAGGCTTTTGCTTATACTTACTGATGTAACACGCAAGGGCAGCTAAGTTTTGTTATTTGCCCCGTTGGAGGGTCAGAAGCAGAAAAACGTAGTGGGGTCCGAC
The DNA here is from genome assembly GCF_000708025.1 of Charadrius vociferus. NCBI lineage: Eukaryota > Metazoa > Chordata > Aves > Charadriiformes > Charadriidae > Charadrius > Charadrius vociferus. The sequence goes on from NW_009661372.1 coordinate 134,763, forward strand.
CTGTGGGGAGGAGAGGACAAGACAGGTGGCCCAAAACCGACTAACAGGGTATTCCATCCCATCTGCCTCATGCTCAATATAAAAGCTGAGGGATCAAAGGGCCAGCCTTCTTTCTTCAATGGCTGGCGTCCAAGAAGGACTCTGTCTGTTTGTTTGGCTTTGATCCCGATCCTGAATTCAGATCCAGAATGCAGTTCCTGTCCATCACTGAGTCCAGCCTGGGACTTCTCCAGTGCCAACTGGTGATGTGATCGTCATCCTTGGAGCTTTATACCATTTTGTATATATTTCATTATTTTCTTTTTTTTTTTATTATTATTAATATTTTTCATTGAAGTAGTTTAGTTCCTCCTAAACTCATAAGTCTCTTTCTCTCTCTGCTGGATGGGGCTTTGAGCAACCTGGTGTAGTGGGAGGTGTCCCTGTGCATGGCAGGGAGGTTGGAATATCCTTCCTAATATCTAATCTAAATCGACCCTCTTCCAGTTTGAAGACATTCCCCCTTGTCCTATCACTACATGGCCTAGTAAAAAGCCCTCCCCCAGCTTTCCTCTAGGCCCCCTTTAGGTTCTGGTAGGCTGCTATAAGGTCTCCCCGGGGCCTTCTCTTCTCCAGACTGAACAACCCCAACTGTCTCAGCCTCTCCTCATAGGAGAGGTGTTCCAGCCCTCCCAATATTCTCTTTCAATACAAGTCACGTTATTTGGTCATTCAATAATGGAAGTAATGGAATAATGGAAGGATAACCAGATATTTGATGTGGATGATTATGCCAGGAAGTCCAGATTAGCAACTCATTTTCTCTTGATATGTGTGCACAAAAGCAAAGAGTAATTTTCTACACTAAAAGCTTTGAAGGTCACTTACTTTTTAGAGCATTTAATGCCTGAATGAACCAAACTTTAAGTGCTGCACTATTACTTAAATATGTGTTTTATTGGCAAGAAATAGGCATACAGCAAAATAAGAATAAATTCTTACAGTTGTCTCTAATTTATATATAAAACAACAACCAGCTGAATTGGTTGGTAAGGATGAAACAAAACCCCACTATTAGTGAAGAAATCTTACAGTTAAGGGAAAAAGAGATGCTGATACAATCTTAACAGTCCTGTTTGCCTGGGGATTATAACAGCCATTAAATTTCATTTAGGTTGAAACGTGGTTTGTGAGGATTTGCAAGTCAGTTAAAAATTGAGATTTGAAATCTTAAAGGTAACAGTTGCCATGGCCTAGTGATAAATCCTCAAACTGCTCTGGAGAAACTTTGGTCTGAGTAATGATGATCCCAGGTAAAACAGGGCAACGTCAGACACTACACCTACTTCCAATGTGCTACAGACCTTTACCTAATAGAAGAAAAGCCTACATCCTTGCAGGTACTCCTGCAGAGATTTGGTAGGGATCATGGAAAATATGTAGGAGACAGCAGCCAAGAGGAAGGAACTCATACTGACGGAGGACCAAAGGCTCTATTGGGGCCAACTTGGCAGCCAAACACAATTACTTTGGTTGCCAGTAGACTGAAAAAGAAAAAAAAAAAAAAAAAAAAGAAAGATGGAGCAAAAAATCAAGGGAGAGAGGAGTTGTGATAGCTTGCTTAAAAGACTCTTCATTCCTGAAATACATGCAAATGTGTATACAGATATTCTTCAGGGATAAGTCTTAAGTACATGGAGAGATAGAACTTAATAATTACTGGTCTTACTGAGATTATATATACTTTTTGACTTTTCTTAGTGTTAATTTTGTAGGACATTTAATGCCTTGGCATGATGCTAGTATGAGGCAACATTTTTACATTTTAGAACTGCATGCTCTTACTTATAATCTGTATTTGAAAAGCTCACTGACATGCATGTTTATGCAACCAATAGGGTTGTTATGGTCTTCTGAGCAAAGAAGTGAAAAAAGTTTTCATCACTGATGAAGCAGAGGGGATGGGGACTCCATTTTCATAGACAGATCAAAAATAGATTTCTTTCTAATAAAGAATTTAATCCAATTTCAACAGAGTCTCAAAAGAATAAATATTATTTTCCACAAGCAAATCTTTCAGGGGAAAAGATTAACATTTGAATGGGCCAGATTGTATTTCTGAGTTATTATATCAGTTTATCGTAAGAGATAAACTCATTTTTGCAGGTAGCATCTTTAAAATTTTGAGGATAGTGGATTTTTTTGCAAGTTATTCACCTAACTCTGACATGACCAAAGATCCTGAATTATGCTGGGAGTTTGACAAATCCTAGTTATTTGCAAGATTGTATTTGGTTTGAGAGGCTTTTTGTTTGGTTTCACTTTTTGATTGAAATGGTTTCTGGTTAAGTTCTTTAAAAAAGAAACAAATAACAATTAAATATTTTTGAGTGACCCAAATGAAATCTTTTTGTTTACTTAGATCAAGAGTGTTTGGCTATGATGAAACATTTGTAGGTTGGCAAACTTACTTGTCTAATCAACTTTTTTTTTGTTTCAGTTTGGGGTTTTATTGGTTTTTTGTTGTTTTTTGTTTTTTTTTTTTTTTAAATGCAGCTATCTCAGATTTACTTTCAAAGAGCGCAAGTATACTGCTTAGCTGTCACCACTGTGGACCTCAGAGATCTTGAATTCTAATTCCACTACTCTGTTGTGGCTCAACATCAAGGTAGAAACAGCTATTTGTTTAAAAAAAACTAGCTTCATATTTTGATAGGAAGTTATGGAAAGTTGCTTTCAAGAAAGTGAAATCAAGCTGTGATAGCAATACAGTGTTTCTACCATGAGCTTTAACCCTATGATGATGCTGGAAGGTGGTTGCAAGCCTGACCTTAGAGTCAGCAGAAGCAGAGCAAGTTGTTTCATTACCTGTTATGAAAATAAAGATAATGTTTATCTATGGTTACTAGCAAATTGGCACCCACTTTCAAATACTGAATACGATAAAAAGTGAGGATTTGAAACCGGAAGTAGACAGCTAGCTCATTATGTGAAATATTTGTGACTCTGGACTTGTTCTACTGATTGTTATGCAGGAGAAACTACTAATAATAGTGGTCTAGACAAAGGAACAGTGTCTAGTTCAACTCTAGACAGCTAGTAGTGTTTTTAGGGAGATATTAATTCAATCTGTTCCATAAAAAAAAAAAAAAAAGGAATTATATGGTAGACTTTCTTATGGAAATACAAAAACAATATACAAAACACTTTATCATAACACTTATCTCTCTCTGAAGCTCAGCTCAAGATTCCAAAACCTCACAATTTTTGAACCTTATTTAAAACAGTATCCTTCACCTCCTTATATATTTTAATAATGTCTGTTTCTGTCAATTTTCAAAGACTAAAGACTATTTATTAATAAAACCTCTGGAAGACTACATTACCAAAAAGTTTTACTCATAAACATTTTATCCTTTTAGGAATCACACTGTTTTTAAAATGTCATTTCCCAGCTGCTGGAAAATCCAGGAATCTATGGCACTAATTAGCTTATTTTAAAATAAAATGTAGCCCTTATTATAACCTTGCTTTCTCTTGAGAGTTTCAACTGCAGTTCAAGTAAATCAAAAATATCTTGGTTATAAGGGAACTAGTCGATTGTAATGAACTCAGACAGTTATAGCTTTTCTCCTTCAGGAGCTATTCCTGGCCATCTGAAACACAGTTCTCATTCTCTTGTCCAAAAGTTTGTAAAGCCTGAACAGCTTGTCTCACTAAACAAAAAAAACCCAGCTGTGGCTCAGCCTGTGGGATCTGGGGTCCAAAACACACATGGCTGTGCTAGCTGCTGCTGCTAGCCTGTATAATTGGACACGGACAACATTCACAGCCTTATGAAACCCACTTCACTGATGAAAAGGAGGATAAATTAATAGCAACATAAGACCTTCCCATGAATAATCAAAGTTAAAAAATAACAAGAAGTTGAAACTTAAATTATTACTGGACTAATAAAGTAAGGAAATGATAAGACTGGAATTTTATCAGCATCTATCCCTTTGAATGTATACAGAATTATGCAAATAAAGCAGTGGCTGGTAGTGAAGTAGGAAGTATCTGGCTTGGTTGTCCTGCATAGATGGATGACAGTAGGGTAAGCTGTACTGGAAGATGCTATCTTCCTTGTCTGTAGCTAAGTTTCATAAACTTTGACATTAATGATGCTTGTGTTTTTGTCTTTCGGAGGACAGTAAACAGAATGTAAATGTTCTTGCTTTTTTTTAGGCTTCTGTTTACAGATAGATGCACTTGCAGGTTGCATCCTGTGGTGTTGACAGAGCTGACCAATTCACTTTTCACTCAAAGGTTACTATTTATCGTCTTTGAAGAGTTGTTCAATCAGCAGAAATCCTAAATGAGTGGAAGAAGGTAAATGTTAGAAAAGGGAAACCACAGGCCAGTCAGTCTCAGTTTAACCTCCGTCCTTAGCAACATCAGAAAATAAGTTCTCACAGAAACCATCTCCGAACACAAAAGGACAAGAAGGCAGTTGGGAACAGCTAGACTGAATTTACCAAGGACATGTAGTACTTGATCAACCTGGTTTAAAGATGAATTGGCTACAGGTTTATGAAAAAGCGAAGAGCAAAGAATATCATTTACCTTGATGTTACCAAGGGTTTCAATACAGTATTATGGCAGTCATTTCAAAGAGATACAGTGTTATAAATGACAAAAAAAATAGCTGAACATTTGAGCCTAGAGAATAGTGTAGCTAGCAGATGTTTGTGAGTGATGTTGCTCAAGGTTTCAAACTGTTGAGCATCTGCTTCAGTGATGTTTACAATAATGTGACTTCATCAAGTTGATGCTACATTGTAGGAGAGGGGAAGCATTGATAACACTGGACATAAATGCAACTTCCCTGTAGGACTGCAATAAATTGGAGAAATGCGCAAACTGGAACGATGTAAATTCATATTCAGATGGAGCAACCCCATAGGCTGGTACAGTGGGAAAGTGATTATTCCCCTCTATTGGACATTGGCAAGGTTACTTCTGGAATATTTGTGTCCAATTTTAGACTTCCCAGTGCACAAAAACTAGAACGAGTGCAGTGAAGAGCCACAGAACTGGTTAGGAGTCTGAGGCAAACAACATTTCAGGGGAGTGTAAGGAAACTGGGTTTGTTTGGCCCAGAAAGAAAAATGCCAGAAGCAAGCTAATTACAGCCTTCCTCTCTATAAAGTTGGGGCAAGTGGGGATTATATAGAAGATGTAACCAGATTCTTCTCAAAGCTGCACAGCAAAAGGACCAGTGGTAACACACATGGTTTACAGCAGGGGATACTTCAAGGCCAGGCTAGATGAGGCTTTGAGCAACCTGGTCTACTGGGAGGTGTCCCTGCCCAAGGCACTCAGGGTTGAACTGGATCATACAATCATAGACTCATAGAATTGTCTAGGTTAGAAGGGCCCTTTAAGATTATCGAGCCCAACCATCAACACTTCCAAAACCCACTACTAAACCATGTTCCTAAGCATCACATCTACCCATCTTTTAAATAGCATCAGAGATGGCGATTCCCCCACTTCCCTGGGCAGCCTGGTCCAGTGCTTGATAATGCTTTCTGTGAATAAGTTTTTCCTAATATCCAATCTGAACCTCCCCTGGTGCAACGTGAGGCCATTTCGTTTTGTCCTATCACTGTTTCTTAGGAGAAGAGACCGACACCCACCTCTCTACAACCTCCTTTCAGGAAGTTGTAGAGAGCAATAAGGTCTCCCCTTAGTCTCCTTTTCTCCAGGCTAAACAACCCCAGTTTTCTCAGCTTCTCCTCATAAGACTTGTGCTCTAGACCCCTCACCAGCTTTGTTGCCCTTCTCTGGACATGCTCCAGCACCTCGATGTCTTTCTTGTAGTGAGGGACCCAAAACTGAACACACTTTTCAAGGTGGGGCCTTACCAGTGCCGAGTACAAGGGGACAATCACTCCCCTAGTCTTGCTGGCCACACTGTTCCTGATACAGACCAAGATGCTGTTGACCTTCTTGGCCACCTGGGCACACTGACAGCCTATATTCAGCCGGCTGTCAACCAGCACTCACAGGTCCTTTTCTGCCA